>NC_140990.1:181746668-182289168 GCF_052327205.1 Somniosus microcephalus
ACTGTAAATTGCTAGTACTTGCGACGCATCAAGGAGTTACCTGGACACTTTGTTCCAGGAGGCAGTCACACCCTTTAGGTTAAGTAGTACTTTAGAGTTCGTCAGTGGTCAGGGACAAGGAGGGTGTGACTGCGAGTCAGGGAGGTATGGGGACCCAGGATGTAGTGATGGAGGAGCCTCAGTCCTTGACCGTGTCCAACAGGTATGAGGTACTTGCTACCTGTACGGATGAGGAAAAGGACTGCAAGGAGGATGGCAAACTGACCACGGCACCGTGGTACAGGGGGCCATCCAAATGGGGGGAGAGGGAAGGATGTGGTAGTTGTAGGGGACAGTATAGTCAGGGGGATAGATACTGTTCTCTGCAGCTGCGACCGGGAGTCCCGAAGGCTGTGTTGCCTGCCTAGTACCAGGGTTAAGGATATCTCCTCATGGCTGGAAAAGAACTTGGAGTGGGAGGGGGAAAATCCAGTTATTGTGGTCCATGTAGGAACCAACGACATAGGTAGAACTAAGAATGAGGTTCTGCTGAGGGAGTTTGAGGAGCTAGGATCTAAATTAATAAGCAGAACCTCAAGGGTAATAATCTCTGGACTACTACCTGAGCCACGCACAAATTGGCATAGGGTCAAGCAGATCAGAGAGTTAAATGCATGGCTCAAAGAGTGGTGTGGGAAGAAGGGGTTTCAATTTATGGGGCACTGGCACCAGTACTGGGGAAAGAGGGAGCTGTTCCGTCAGGATGGGACCAGCACCCTATTGAATCGAATAACTAGGGGTGTAGATAGGGCTTTAAACTAAAATAGGGGGGGGGGTCAGGTGAGGGGAAATTTAGAAATCTAAAGAGAAAGGTCAAGGCAATAGAGCAGTGTAGCAATTTGGGTAAAAATAAGCATAAATTGACAGGAAGGGACAGAGGCCTAGAAATTCACTATAGCCCCGTTTGGGGCGCCAGCCTCGCCAGGGCGCTAAAAGTAGCGCCCCGGAAGCAGTCGCGGTCGCCCGCCGGAAATTCAGTTGGCGCGCCCCAGAGGGAAGCGCGGCGCTACTGGAAACTGCAGAGTCATCGACGAATAGCCCAATTTCTGACCTTATGATGGAGGGATGGACATTGATAAAGCAGCTGAAGATGGTTGAGCTTCGGACACTGCCCTGAGGAACTCCTGCAGCGATGCCTGGGGCTGGGATGATTCGCCTCCAACAGCCAAAACAATCTTCTTTTGTGTCAGGTATGATTCCAGCCACTGGAAGGGTTTGCCCATTGACCCCACATTTGCTAGGCTCCTTGGTGCTACACTCAGTCGAATGCTGCCTTTAGGTCAAGGGGCAGATTCTCTCATCTCTGCTTTGACATTTAGCTCTTGTGCCCATTTTTGGATCAAGGCTGCAACAAGACCACAGCCGAGTGGTTCTGGTGGAACCCAAACTGAGCATCAGTGAGCAGGTTATCGGTGAGTAAGTGTCGCTCAATAGCATTATTGATTACCGCTTCCATCAGTTAGCTGATAGAGCGGTAAATGGCCAAGTTAAATTTGTCCTGTTATTTTGTGGACTGGACATACCTGGGCAATTTTCCACATTGTCCTGTAAATGCCAGCATCATGAATGACATCAAGCTTAAATCACATATTGTGGGTTGGATTTTTGCAATCTAGCAGCTTCATTTCTCTAGGTGCCAACCCCAGAATGAGCACATTTATTGAATTCAGTTTCAAAATTTGCCACGGTGAGAATTGAACTGATGAGCTCTAGGTTACTAATTCCACGATGCCAGCAGACCCCTTCGCATGTCGGGAAACGCAGCTGCTATTCTGCCATAGCAATACCCAACAAACAGAGATGGGACGACTGACCAGTTAACCTGTTTTTTGGTGGTGTTGGTTGATGGAGGAATGATGGCCAGGACTCTGTGCTCTTGCATAGAATTACATAGAAGTTACAGCACAGAAACAAGCCATTTATGCTCCCCATGAGTATTTTCCACCTTTTGAGGTGACAGTACAATGGGATAGACATCCCATGTATTCTCCAGGAAGCAATTTAGTGAGTTATTAAGCCTGGACTACACTAATTCATACCTGGCAGAGAATAAAGACACTGATTTTGCTCCATTAGAGAATCATCTGCTTATGAAAATTGCCATCTAACTATTTACATAAGTAAAAGTGCTGGAAGGAAGCCTGAACTACAGCAATGGCATCCTTCAGATTGGATGTTAAATTGAGGTCCACTCGGCCTATTCTGGTGGTTCCGGTGGATGTTAAAGATCCCATGGTGTGATTTAGAGAAGAATGGAGTGGTGAGAATGTGGAACTCGCTACCACACAGAGTAGTTGAGCCGAATAGCAGAGATGCATTTAAGGGAAGCTAGATAAACAATGAGGGAGAAAAAGCAGATAGAGTGAGATGAAGTAAGCTGGGAGGAGGCTCGTGTGGAACATAAATACCGAACGGCCTGTTTCTGTGCTGTACATTCTATGCAATAACTTGACTGGAGTTGCTCAGTGATGTACGTCTAGACCTTCCTGGTGGCTCAGTAGCTAAACGGATTAGCCAGTGCAGAACTGAGCCATGCAGACCAGGGAGGTCCCAGGTTTGAGCACCTATCTGCATGGAGTTAGCTGACCTCAGCTGAAATAGTAGGGAAGGAGTCAGGGGGCCATAAATGGCCTCAACATATGCAACCTAGAGAGGTAGAAAAAGGATCAACTGGGGTTTCTGCTCCTGGTTACTATCCAGTGACTCCTGCTGGAAAGTGTGGCTGTTGAAGGAGGACGGGATTGGGGGTCAGCTACGATGCACTCCATAGTTGAATAGTTTGCCAACTCTGCTTACATGGTGAATTTTACAGCTTGGGAGTTGGAGGAGGGGGTGGAAACAGAGAAAAAGATAAATTAAAAAGGGATAGAATTAATGCTGGCATGGAGCGGTCTGAGAATGAGGAATAGGCTTAAGTTCAGCTTCAAATTACCATGTTAATTGTTTTCAATGAATTTAATAGCAACGTTGAGGCTCCCTATTGGCAGGTATGGAGTCCTGGGTTGTCATTTAGACTGGATGCAGTCTGTAGTATACTGTGCCAGCTGCTCTTCAGTATTCTTGAGTAGAGCTCTTGGTACCTCTGTAGAAAAGGACAATCTGAGTTGGCCGTCACACATATGATGAACCATTGCTTGCTCAGCATTCTATGGCTGATTATGGTTTGAAACCCAGCAGTGATGAGTGAAAGCTCATGAGATGTCAAATCCCTCCATTGCCTCCTTGCTCCCTATCTCTGTAACCTCCTCCAGCCCTACAACTCTCCGAGAACACTGCACTCCACCAATTCTGGCCTCTTGCACATCCCTGACTTCATTCGCCCCACCATTGGCGGCCATGCCTTAAGCTGCTTCGGCCCTAAGCTCTGGAATTCCCTCCCTAAACCTCTCCGCCTCGCTCTCCTCCTTTAAGACGCTCCTTAAAACCTACCTTTTTGACCAAGCTTTTGGTCACCTGTCCTAATATCTCATGTGGCTCGGTGTCACATTTTTCTGATTATGTTCCTATGCAGCGCCTTGGGACGTTTTACTATGTTAAAGGTGCTATATAAATGCAAGTTGTAGTTATTGTAAACCACCCAGAATGGAGCTGGTGACAGAGGGTGCTCAAACGGGTGAATTATTGAATGCTAGTCTTCGTAAGATGATTACCAATGGTAAATCAATGATGATACTTGGAGAGGGAGGGCAACATTAGAAAGTGGTCTGAGGAGAAAGTGGCTCTCAGGGTATTTTGAATCTGAGTTACATGATCTTGACTGGGTTCTTGTGATTTATTCGTCTCCTCTCTTGGAGACACCGATTTAAAACTGGTTATAGTTTGCTAAGTTTAGTTGGCCCGTCGCTATTTCTCCCAAGTGGCCACTCTTCAAGTGTGAGCATAGACAGATGGGGGGAAAAATTCAGTTGGTTGCGCCTCCCGTTAGCGCCTTAAGAGGGCGCTAAGCAACTAGCGCCTGGGCGCGGCGATTTTTGCACCGCTCGCGAAATTAACCAGACATTTTGCGGCGGCGCTAAACAATACCGGCCGATCTCCTGCGCACGCAGATCTTGACGTCATTCAAGAGTGCAACACCCTTGTGACGCCCCGGAACGGAAATTGAGTGGCGCCCCCCTCCTTTCCACCTGGCGCAACCAAGGACAGGTAGACTGGAACATTTCCCAGTCGCTGTGGGGCTGGGGGGACGCTATTTAAAGGGGGCCTCTTCCTGGCTTTTGTGTGGTAGCCATTTTTGCACCACTCGTTCTGAGAGAGAGAGAGAAATTTTGAGAGAGACAAAGAGAGAAAGGGAGACTTCTGCATTGAGTCAACGCTGTCTGAGGTAGTTTTGGCTTCTGACCATAACTTTGCAGGTACTTTGGTTTTTGACCTTCATAACTTTGATTGCCTAGATACTATGGGGGCTGCAATGGATGGGGGCGTCGTCCTTCTCCATCACATTCAGAGGGCACAGAGACGCAGAGAGAGAGTGGCAATCATGGCCAGATGGAGGAGGGCCAACAGGCCTCTGTACAGGAGACCTTACCCTCCCAGGGTTTTTCACCAACAGTTCTCCTACATTAATATGTCTGAGGAGCAGTGTTTGCGAAGGCTGCGCTTCAGCAAGGAGGTGGTCACAGAGCTCTGCCACCTGCTTCAGCCAGATCTGCAGCCTCAACTGAGGAGCAGGACGTCTCTGTCGGTGGCAGTGAAGATAACAGTGGCTCTCAACTTTTATGCCACCGGCTCATTTCAATCAGCTACTGGGGACATCGCCAATATCTCCCAGTTCGCGGTGCATTGCTGCATCCGTCAGGTCACAAATGCCCTCTTTAAAAGGAGACTAGAGTACATCTCTTTCCCCATGACCCCGGACACGAACGCGCAATGGGCTTTGCGATGAAAGCGGGCTTCCCCATGGTGCGGGGCGCCACTGACTGCACGCATGTGGCTTTGCATGCGCCACATGAGAATGCCAAGGATTTCCTCAACCGAAAGGGCTTCCATTACTTAAACGTTCAGTTGGTCTGTGACCACAGACAGCTGATACTCGCTGTCAATGCCCACTTTCCTGGCAGCAGTCACGATGCCTTCATCCTGCGCCAGACTTCTGTGGCAGACCTTTTCCAGGCGCCGCATCACCCAGGTGGTTGGCTTCTCGGGGACAAGGGATATTCTCTGTGCACCTGGCTGACGACACCGCTCCGTACGCCCAACACCCCTGCTGAGCTGCGATACAACGAGAGCCATCAAGTTACTAGGAACATCGTTGAGCACACAATCGGCGTGCTCAAGCAACGGTTCCGCTGTCTGGACCATTCTGGAGGAACCCTTCAGTACTCGCCTGAGCTAGTTTCCCACTTCGTTGTTGTGTGCTGCATGCTGCACAACCTTGCAATCCTCAGGACCCAGCCAATGCCACCAGGCATTGGAGCACTACCAGAGGAGGAGGAGGAAGAGGAGGAGGAAGATGAGGAGGATGATCATCAGCAGCACCAAGGTAGGAGGGAGGCACACAATGTACAAAGTGGAAGGGCCGTCCGTCAAAGGTTCATAGCAAGTCGCTTCTAGGCCCCTTCTGAGGAAATGGCTTCTGCTATTCAAACAACCTGAATGAAACCAACCCGCAACCCCTAAGCCGGTCAAGGCAACAATTAATGCAAAGACCAAACATGTACATTTTGAATACAAAAACTTATTTATTTTACAAACTCTGTGTGTCTCATTTCTGCATGACAAACTAATAGAAAGAAACAAAGAAAAAACAGTCATTAACATAACTGGCTCTCACAACCTGGAGACAATGCCCAAAACAGTTAAAAAAATTTGACCATGAACCTTGCCCTTTAATAAAACAATGAACAACATTTTGTCGCACCTCCTACTTTTTGCCCTTCGAGGGTGATCTCCTTCCCTTGCGCAATTCCCCCCTTCCCACTCTACTGCTCCTCCGTAATGGGACCTCAGTGGCTGGAGCAAGGCTGGGGGAAGGCTGCTGATTGTCACAACCTGAGACTGTAGATGCCCTTATGTTATGTTCATTAATAACTAGTCGTTTTTATTAAGAACAGCTAGCTTTTGCTAGACACTTTATTGAGCACATGTGGACTAGGTACAGTATCTGTAGAGGCCTCCATCTTGACTGCTGCCTTGTGGGTAGCCTAGTGCATCCTGGGTAGCCCACTCTTATATACATACAGCACCACCTAGTGTACCATTCCAGAATGACAGGTTATTCATCATTACATCCCCCTTTCTTTGAGGTTAAACAAAATCAGTATCAATCAATAACAGCATAAACATCTTCAACAGTCAATACATTTTCAATGTAGTTTTCTTTGTACTCAAAGATTAAGTCTATCAGGCTTTTTTACTTCACGTGTGGATCTTCTTAGCACAGGTAAGTCTGATGTGTTTTCATGAGAGCCTGTATGTGTATTTATGTTGGATTGTTCTGGTGGTGAGTGACAAGATTCAGTTGTGGCATTGTCATCGATTTGCTCTTCGATAGTCTCTTGTGTTTTTAGGAGGGAACGGCGGTTCCTCCTGAGAATCTGTCCTTCCTCAGTTCTAACAGTGTATGACCTTGGTCCTACTTCCTCAAGAACTGTAGCTTTCCTGTTTCATGCATCTGGATCCTCAATCCTGACAACATCATCCCTTGTCAATGGTTTCAGAGTTTTGGATGACTTGTCATAGTATGATTTCTGTTTCAGCTTTAACAGTTGAAGTCTCTGTCTCAGTTCCTTACTCTGCTTTTCTTTTGCACAGCAGGGTAGCGTGGTACGCAACTTGTGACCCATTAGGAGTTCAGCAGGTAAAGAACCAGAGTCTAAAGGCGAGGCTCGGTAGCTCAGCAGGGCGAGATAAGGATCAGACTTGCTTTCTGTCGCTTTCTTCAGTAGCTGCTTGAGAACTTGAACACCTTTCTCTGCCTTACCATTCGGCTGAGCATACAAAGGACTGGATGTGATGTGTTGAAAGTCATAATGTGCTGCAAACTGTTGCCACTCCTTACAGTTGAAGCACGGACCATTGTTGCTAACGGCAATCCTGGGAATTCCATGTCTGGCGAAGATGGATTTCACATGCATTATGACACTGCTTGCTGTGGTACTTGAGAGCAGCGCCATCTCAAGATAGTTAGAATAGTAGTCAATCACTATTAGATAGTCTTTACCATTTAAATGAAAAAGGTCCATACCAACCTTTTGCCATGGTGCTGTTGGTATGTCAGCTACTATCATTGGTTCCTTTGCTTGTTTGTGTTGTGTATGTACCTTTAAGAGAATAACTGGTCTCAGACTGCAGTACCGGCAGTGACCACCCCTGTATAAAAGTCGCTAGTGAGCCTCTGTAGTTTCAGTTTCCCGATTGACTTCAATCAGTAAAGACTTGTTTTGTTCAACTCCTGCTGTCCGTGTCTCAATCATTCACGGACATAATACTGGCGACGAGCAGATACGAACTTACCTACAGTCTGCACCACCTCCTGGGATCCATTCCTGCAGCGAAGTGAGCAGAGATCGAGGCCAGAAGGAAGAAAGAAGCAGTAGAAACGGGCGTCGACCATGGGCATCCGCCCCTGTGTTAGCGGAGTTGAAGATTGCTGGAGAAGCTGTCGAAAGCGGGGCCTGGTTCCTGTCGACGGTGCTTCAGCTAATCGGGCTGGTGGCAGGTAGTACACTGATCCTTCCTGGGCTGTGGCGTTCGCGAACTCGAGCGGGTGGCTTGCAACGGGGCCGAGCAGCGTTGTCGGGAAGAGGAGAGAGAGAGGGTGGAGCACACAGGGCGCGGCCGGTGCTACGAAGCCGGGCTGCATATAGACCCGAGAAGAGGGAGAAAAGAGTCCCGCAGGGTTGTTCCACGACGGGAAAACAATAAAAAAAAGAAATATTAAACGCGCAAGAAACCGCGAGGAGCTGCAGGTTGCAACGGGAACCGCGGAAAGCAGCGCTAGCAACAGCGGGGAAGAAGGCAAAGCGCGGGAGGCGCATCTTAATCAGCGGAAGAAGGCAAAGCGCGGGAGGCGCCATTTTGTTAAATCGGGGAAGAAGGCAAAGCGCGGGAGGCGCCATTTTAGATTTTCAAGATGCCGAAGACTGGCTGTATCACTGCCTTTGATAATACAATAGAGGACTGGACCACGTATGTGGAAAGAGTCGAGGTATATTGCGAGGCAAACGAAATAGCCGATGAGAAAAAGGCATCGGTATTGCTAAACGTAATGGGCGCTAGAACGTACGGCCTATTGCGGGACCTGATTACTCCAGCCAAACCGAAGGCGAAGAGTTTTAACGAAATTGTTGCTGTCCTACAGGAACACCTAAACCCTGCACCGCTGTTGATAGCAGAAAGATTTAAATTCCACAGGAGAACTCAGCATAAAGATGAGAGCAATGCTGAGTACCTTACGGAACTACGCAAGCTATCAAAGCACTGCCAGTTCGGAGCAGGACTGGCAGATACCCTACGGAACAAATTTGTCTGTGGACTCCTGAGTGAAGGAACACAGAAGAAGTTACTCTCAGAGAAAGAGCTGACGCTAGATAAGGCTTTCAGTGTGGCAGTATTGTACGAAGCAGCAGCCAGGGGAGCTGCGGAAATTCAACAAAAGCCACAGGAATACGGCACCCACGAAATGACATGGGGATTTGCTAAATGTTATCGCTGCGGCAGAACTAACCATGACCAGAAGGACTGCTGGTCCAAAGACAAAATATGCAGGCAATGCGGAAAGATGGGACACATTGCATGAGTTTGCAGGTCGGGAAGAAGACCAGCGACAACAAACAGGCTACTAAGGAACCGTACAAGAAAGTACAAAAGATGACGGACAGTAGTTCCGAAGACCAGATGAGAAATAGTGAATCCGGGAACAGGAGACTAAGCTGTCTCAAACTTCACAATGTAATCGCAAAAGAGGATCACCGAACCATTTGGGTCACCCTCATGACAGCAGGGTCCCAAGTTGAAATGGAATTGGATACAGGATCAGCGCTAACCATCATGAATCGACGAGACTATGAGCGGCTATTCTCACACATACCCTTGAGAGAGACATCCATCGTCTTGACGACATATACGGGGCAAAAAGTATACCCCAGAGGAAAAATAAGGGTGCCTGTCGAATACAACGGCAAGAAAATACGGAAATTGTATCTCTACATACTGCAAAATGGTGGACCACCGTTATTGGGACGTGAATGGATCAGGAAGATAAGCTTAGATTGGCACTCCATTCATGCAATGACGGTGGACGGTAAAAAAGATGACGACGTCACTCCTGGACGATTGTCAACAATCTTAGCTAACGCCAAAGAGGTATTTCAACAAGAACTGGGCACTCTTAAAGGCGTAACCGCCTCAATAAAAATAGAAGAGAATGCAATTCCCAAGTTTTTCAAAGCAAGACCGGTACCATGTGCAATTCACCCAGCCGTCGAGGCAGAGCTGGAGAATCTGGAGAAGGCAGGCGTGTTGTCTAAGGTTGACTGGAGCAAGTGGGCGACACCCATCGTTCCTGTCATGAAGAAAACGTTAAGCAATAAGTCTGAGGAGCCAAGGAAGGTTCGCATCTGTGGGGATTTCAAGGTGACGGTGAACCCAGTCCTTCACACAGTACAATATCCTCTTCCAAGGATAGAAGACATCTTCGCCTCACTGTCTGGAGGGAAGTGTTTTGAAAAAATTGACCCAGCACAAGCATATTTGCAGATGGAGGTTGAAGAATCCTCTCGGAAGTATCTCACGATAAACACTCACAAAGGTCTTTACCAGTATCATCGATTGGTATTCAGAGTAGCATTGGCTCCGGCGATATGGCAAAGAGCGATGGAACAAGTCCTGCAAGGGATTCCGGGGACTCAGTGTTACTTGGACAACATCCTTGTGACAGGTGAAGATGACAGTGAACACCTTAACAACCTAGAACAGGTGCTCACTAGACTATGGGAACATGGGCTACGAGCCAACTGCCCCAAGTGCGAGTTTTTTAAGAAACAGGTATCGTATTGTGGCCACGTGATTGATGAAGAGGGGCTACATAAGTCCCCTGACAAAATTGAAGCGGTTGTTAAGGCCCCAGCGCCTGACAATGTGTCGCAACAGAGGTCATTCCTCGGATTGGCGAATTACTACCATAAGTTTTTGCCGAATTTGTCGACAATTCTGCGCCCACTGAACGCCCTGCTATGAACGGGAGTAGCATCGAAATAAAGCAATGACTGTAAGCGGGCCTTTCAGAAGAGTAAGGACTTAATCACTTCAAGAGAAGTATTGGCTCACTACAACCCAGCACTGCCGATCAGACTGGCGTGTGATGCATCTCCCTACGGCATTGGGGCGGTACTGTCACATAAATTCCTTGATGGTTTAGAGAGGCCGATAGCTTTTGCGTCACGCTCGTTAACTTCTGCCAAGCGTAACTATGCCCAGATTGACAGAGAGGCCCTCAGCCTAGTGTGGGGGTGAAGAAGTGCAATCACTACCTGCACGGTCAAAAATTTACACTCTACTAACCGATCATCAACCTCTTGTCTCCATTTTCAACCCTCAGAAGGGCGTACCGATAATGACAGCACAACGGCTGCAGAGGTGGTCCCTTTTCCTAGGGGCACACCAATATGACATCGAGTACAAAGGAACTAAACAGCATGGGAATGCTGATGGATTGTCACGCCTACCGTTGCCGACGGTGGCAGAAGAAGACCTTGCAGTGGATCCAATGGAGTTATTCCACTCAACCATAGTCGAATGTCTCCCTGTGACGAATGCAAACATAGAAAAGGAAACACGGAATGACCCGACACTATCACGGGTCTATGATTTAACGGTGACGGGATGGCCAGCACATGGCGAACCACTGCTGCCAGCATTCTCGCCGAGAAGAGAACAGCTGTCAGTGTGCAGAGGAACCTTGATGTGTGGATCCAGAGTAGTAATTCCACCTAAGTTGACGGATAGAGTGCTCAATGAGCTTCATGAGGGTCATCTGGGTGGGGTAAAAATGAAGAACTTAGCCAGAGTGTTTGTGTGGTGGCCGGGAATCGTTCGAGAAATCGAAGAGATGACCAAGAGTTGTGCAGGATGCCAGAAGGTCCAAAACGCCCCACCACAAGCTCCTCTGCATCCATGGGAGTGGGCCTCATCGCCATGGCAAAGGGTGCACATTGATTTTGCTGGTCCCTTCATGGACTCGATGTTTTTAATTGCGGTGGATGCACATTCAAAGTGGCCAGAGGTAATAAAAATGTCCTCAACCACCACGGAAAAAACTATCACAGTTTTACGAACCATATTCGCCAGGAATGGGCTGCCTGAACAGATTTGCTCTGACAATGGCCCACAGTTTGTGTCTGAAGAGTTCCAGAGTTTCTTAAAGAACAATGGTGTTAAGCATTACACATCTGCCCCATATCGTCCAGCCACTAATGGATTGGCCGAGAGGTTTGTTCAAACATTCAAGAAGGCTATCAAGGCAATGTGTAATGAAGATATACCCCTACAACACAAGGTGGACAACTTCTTGTTTGCCTACCGGAATGCGACACATGCGGTTACCAACCAAACTCCAGCCATGATGTTCTTCAATCGAAGACTACGATGCCGCTTGGATTTGGTTAAGCTAAACGTCCGAAGAGATGTGGAGAACAGGCAGTTTCAGAATATGAATGAAAGGCCGACCAGGAGTTTTAAGATAGGTCAACCAGTTTTGGCCCGGGACTACCGCACTGAGAAATGGCAGCCAGGAACGATTTGTACACGGCAAGGACCTCTCATGTATACCGTGGACGTTGGAGAGAGCATTGTAAGACGCCATGCTGACCAGATTCTAGAGTCACTGGAAAACGTCAACTCCACACCACGATCTGATACACCTGGCAATGAAATCGACGTACCAATTGCAGCTACCGCAGAATCGGTGATATTGGAAGCAGATGAACCAAACAACGACACTGATCCCGACTCAACCTTGCCAGAAGAACCTGTTACCCCAAAGAGGCGTTATCCAGACAGAATCAGGAAGCCTCCTCAAAAACTGAACTTATAATTGCTTAAACTTAACCAATGTATCTAGCAACCGTAATTGTGATTGTAATTAGTTATCATTTAGTTGTTAAATGAATGTTATGTACTGTTTATCTAAAAGGGGAGGAATTGTTGTGTATGTACCTTTAAGAGAATAACTGGTTTCAGACTGCAGTACCGGCAGTGACCACCCCTGTATAAAAGGCACTAGTGAGCCTCTGTAGTTTCAGTTTCCCGATTGACTTCAATCAGTAAAGACTTGTTTTGTTCAATTCCTGCTGTCCGTGTCTCAATCATTCACGGACATAATAGTTTGTTTTGGTGTTTCTGACATGTCTCACATTTGCCTATCATGTTCTCAATGTCCTTATTTATGCCAGGCCAATAAACAGTGTCTCTTGCTCTCCTTTTGCATTTTTCAATTCCGAGGTGTCCCTCATGAATCCTTTTGAGCATGTCTTGACGTAGAGCTTGTGGAATGACTATTCTGTTCTATTTTAGTAATAGTCCACTTGCGACACTCAATTCTGACCTTATGTGAAAATATTTTAGACAGGAACCTTTTGGCCAACCATGATGAATGTTCTCTATTACTGTTTGTAATACTGTATCTTTTACTGTTTCTTCTGCTTTTTTCTTTGATTTTGTGTCTGACACGGGCAGCGCAGCAGTGACCATACTCACATGAACATCCACGTCTTCTTCAGTAGAGCTCACATGACTCATTGTGGGTGCTCGGGATAGTGCATCTGCTAACACTATGTATTTGCCTGGTGTGTAGATCAGTTCAAAGTCATATCTTTGCAGCTTCATCATGAGTCGTTGAATCCTTGGAGACATCTCATTCAGGTTCTTTTTTATGACGGCAACCAGTGGGCTGTGGTCTGTCTCAAC
The DNA here is from genome assembly GCF_052327205.1 of Somniosus microcephalus. Classification (NCBI taxonomy): domain Eukaryota; kingdom Metazoa; phylum Chordata; class Chondrichthyes; order Squaliformes; family Somniosidae; genus Somniosus; species Somniosus microcephalus. Next base: position 181,759,611 of record NC_140990.1, read on the forward strand.
TGTGAAGGTGGGAAGTCCATATATGTAGCCATGAAACTTTTCTAGTCCAACTACCAAGCCTAGACATTCCTTTTCAACCTGGGTGTATCGACACTCAGTATCAGTCGTAGACCTGGAGGCATAGGCAACAGGCTTCCAATCTTCACCCTCTGCTTGTAGCAAGACCACACCTAGGCCATCTTTTGATGCATCCGTTGACACTTTGATTCTTTTTGTTGGGTCAAAGAAGGTGAGTACAGGTGTGGTTGTCAGCACTGTTTTGAGGTTTATCCACTCTTGTTCATGTCTTTCTGTCCATGCGAACTCATTTGTTTTACGTAGCAGGTCTCGCAGACAGGCTGTCTTGGCTGACAAGTTAGGAATGAACTTTCCAATGAAGTTTATCATCCCCATGATGCGTAGCACTCCTTTTTTGTCAGTGGGTCGGGGCATTTTGAGTATGACGTTTACTTTTTCCATATCTGGCTCTATTCCTTTACCAGATAGATTATCTCCTAGGAAAGTGACTTCCTGGACGCCAAACTGACACTTAGCTTTGTTGAGCTTCAGTCCATTCCGGCGTATGCTCTGTAGCACTTTAGTCAGTCTCTCATTGTGTTCTTTCAGTGTGGAGCCCCAGATGATGATGTCATCAACATAGACCCGAACTCCTTCCAGACCTTCAATTATGTGTTCCATCGCTCTATGAAAGATTTCAGATGCAGATATTATCCCGAAAGGCATTCTGAGGAAACAATACCTGCCAAATGGTGTGTTGAAGGTACAGTATTTGGTGCTCTCTTCATCCAGTTTTAGTTGCCAAAATCCTTGTGAGGCATCGAGCTTTGTAAAGTATCTGGCACCTGACATTTCACTGGTGATTTCTTCTTGCTTGGGAATCTGGTAGTGTTCACGTTTTATGTTTGCATTTAATTCCTTTGGATCCATGCATATTCTTAGATCATTGTTCTTTTTCTTTACACATACCATGAAGTTAACCCAGTCTGTTGGCTCTTCGACTTTCCTGATGACTCCTAGTGTGGTCATTCTGTCCAGTTCTTTCTTGAACCGGTCACGCAGGGGTGCTGGAACTCTCCGTGGAGCATGTACCACTGGCTGAGCATCCTCCTTTAGCTGGATCTTGTAAGTGAATGGTAGAACTCCAAATCCTTTGAACACATCCTGGAAATTACTCACTACAGAATCCACTGAGTCATCTGGTCTGCTTATGGCACAGTTTATACGGTAGGCTCTCTTGACCAGTTCTAAGTCTTCACAAGCTTTGTCACCTAGTAGTGAATCAAGTCCTTCAGCCACAACAGAAAACATGAGATGATGCACTTTGTCTTTGACTGTCACTTTAAGTCTGCATACACCTAAGCTATCTATTTTCTGTCCATTATAGTCCTTCAGTAGTACTGACTTTTTCTGTATTTTGGGCTTTTCTTTCATATTGTTAATGTCACTCATACTGATTAAGTTTGCTTTTGCCCCAGTGTCTAGTTTCAATGTAACTAATGCTCCATTTACCTGCAGTGGGATCATCCATTTGTCCTCTTTTACTGCATTAACTTTATGTTCAGCATTGTTAATTCCTGAGGGCTGCACATTTTCTGTATTCCTTTTGATATTGTCACATGACACCATTCCTACAAAACATGTCTCACTTAAATCAGTGTCCTCAATTACATTGACACGTTGCCCTTTCTTAGTTTTTACTTTTGAAAAGCATTGTTTGGCAAAGTGATTCTTTCCATGACATTTTGTGCACATTTTTCCAAACGCTGGACATTGTTTTAACTGGTGTTTGTAACCACAGCATTTACAATTAAAAATTCCTTCCTCCGATTGCTTTTCACTTCTGTTCTGCCCATGTTTCTTCCCCTTGTAGGACACAGCACCGACAGCAGCACTTACTACAATCGCATCATCATTGATTTCACTGAAAGTCTTGGCATGCTTTTGAGCTAGCTCGCTAGCTTGGCATATTTTCACAACAATTTCCAATGTTAGTTCGGTTTCTCTCAACAGACGTTCCCTGACTTTTTTTATCATGAATACCAAACACAATCTGGTCACGAATCATGGATGCCTTCAGCTCAGAGAAATTACATGTCTGTGCTTTCAGTTTCAGATCAGTCAAAAAGCTAACAAAAGCCTCATTTTGCTGCTGTGTCCGAGAACAGAAAACATACCCCTCATAGGTTTCGTTCGTTTTGGGAGAACAATGTGTATCAAATTTCTTTAGCACATCATCTAATTTTTCTCTGTTCTCCTCTGGATTAAATACAAATGTATTAAATACCTCTATCGCCTGTGGGCCTGCAACTGTGAGCAGCAATGCTATCTTCCATGCGTCTGGCTTCGTACCGTACCCAATGCCAGCAATGTAGAGTTTGAATTGTTGTTTAAAAGTCCGCCAATTGTAGTCGACATTTCCCATGAGATTCAAAAACTCCAGTGGCCTCAAATTCTCCATGTCGCTTTTCACAATTTTCAGCAGATCTTCACCAATCCTGGTACCATGTTATGTTCATTAATAACTAGTCATTTTTATTAAGAACAGCTAGCTTTTGCTAGACACTTTATTGAGCACATGTGGACTAGGTACAGTATCTGTAGAGGCCTCCATCTTGACTGCTGCCTTGTGGGTAGTCTAGTGCATCCTGGGTAGCCCATTCTTATATACATACAGCACCACCTAGTGTACCATTCCAGAATGACAGGTTACTGATCATTACACTTGAAGGACGGCCTCGACCAGCTCTGGGCCTGGAGGGCCCGGCTGCAGACTGCACCAACTCTGCATGGGCGGCAGCAGTCTGTCCTACAAGTGGTGGCAAGTGCAGTGGAGAAGTGACAGTGGTGGCAGCAGGAATTCTGTCATCTTGAGAGAGGACAGCAACTTCCTGCTCAACCGACACACTGGCACTCCCACGGGGCAGCACTTCAGCATCCGGAGCAATCTGCTGGAGCACAGATTGCTGGCCTGCTGCGGTGCGGTGAGAGCCCCGGGGAAATGTGTCCAAACCAGCGAGGATGGCAGCAGTCAGTGCTCGCGTGGCCTCAATCTGAGTCTGCATGAGAGCAGTCTGAGATGGGCTCATAGCAGCCAGTGACTGCATTGCAGCACTAAGCATTTGCGTGGCAGCCGCCTGTGCTACAGTGAAGTGCTCCACACTCCTTGCCAGTGATTCAATGCATACGGGCACCCTTCCTACTGCACCCATGAGCTCAGTGTGCCTGTGCTCCGTCTGGGCGCTCATTTCAGCGAGGACCCGCTCCTCCTCTGCGTCCAGTGCAGTAGGACTCGATGGCATACTCTCCCTCCGGGGAGAAGGCCCCCGAGCTTCCCTACCCCCATCACGCTGCTGCAGCCCACTGGGTCCTGGAGCTTCACCCTCATCAGACCATTCCCCCCTGCTCCCCTCCAGGAAAGGCATGTTCCCAGTGTGGGCATGGGCTTCCTTGGGAGAAGGTGGCGCTGATGCTCCGGCTTCCTCTTCCTCCTCGCCTTCAGCTTCACTCCCAGTGGCAGCTTGAGGGCCCGTCTCCTCAACTGGTGAATCACCATCTGAAAGCAGGGAGGTACAAGAGTGGCTTTAGCGTGAGGACAGGGTGGCAGCAAGGGAGGCATGAGTGCAGTGATTTAGTAAGTTGGATTGAAAGTGTCAAAGGCTGGTGTTGTGATGAACAAGTGGAAGGAGCGAGGACAAGAAGGTGATGACCTTACCATTGCTGTCCAGAATGGGGTCAGCATCTCCAGTGGTGACGGGACCAATCACCCGGCTTGCCACAATCCTCTGGACAAGCACCTCAAGATCGCTGAGGGGTTGCAGCTGAGGCCGCCCTCCACCCATCCGTTGCTGCTGTCTCCTATTATGAGATAGCTTGGCCTGCAAGAAAAAGGACAGCGTCTGAGTAAATATACAGCCATGGTCTTGCCTGAAATGCCTCCCATAGTTGAATAGCCCTTACTGTATGCAGCCATGGTCTTGCCTGAAGTGCCTCCCATAGTTGAACAGCCCTTACTGTATGCAGCCATGGTCTTGCCTGATGTGCCTCCCATAGTTGAATAGCCCTTACTGTATGCAACCGTGGTCTTGCCTGAAGTGCCTCCCATGGTTGAATAGCCCTTACTGTATGCAAAGTGTGGAATGCGCATGTGTGTTTGATGAAAGGGCCATAGGTGTTGGATGAGTGTTGGGCATTGGGGCTTTTAAGACCCGCTGGCCATAAAGTGAGGTTGAGATGGAGGGACGGAGAGGTTTTGAAAAAAAGGCACTCACCCTGACGACCCGAGTGAGGTCGTTGAATTTTTTCCTACATTGGATATGGGTCCTGGGCACCATGCTGCTTGAGGAGATGCTCTGAGCCACCTCCCTCCACACTCTTCTGTACTCACGTGGCAAAGGCCTCCTGCCACTCTCTGGGTACAGTATTGATCTTCTGCGCGCCACCGCACCAACCAGAGCAGCCAAGGCCTGCTCGCTGAAGCGCTGTGTTCGCTCCCTGGCCCTCTCCATAGTCCTTGGCTGCAAGATTTAGGCACAGGTTTGTCCAGGCCGAGATTCAAGGCTCCAATGAGCAGGGTATGGCTGGAGAGCAAGATTGACCCTCCCCTTTAAGAACTGACCGGCGCCAGTGTGTCTGTGTTCAATTGATAACTGATAGCACCTGCACTGCGCCCACGCTCTGAGGTAGCGTCTCATTCCTCGGCCTTAGCACCTTAAGAGAGGTGTGTAGCGCCTAATTTAGCGCTCCAATCACCTCCAGGGGCGATAAAAGCCAAGTTTGCTGTCGGAGGCCATAATTAGCACCAGGCACTAAATTTTGCGCACGGCCAATAACAGCGCCCCAAACAGGGCTATACTGAATTTCTCCCCCATGGTATCAGCAGGCAATTGACTACAGGGGAGGATGGGCAGGGCAGGCATGATAACCAACTCAAACCTAGCAGGAGTCAACGGATAACAATTAGGAGAGGGAACTTTGACCGATACCCTGGAGCACTGAGCCCAACTGTAGTGTATCTATCCCTGAGATCAGTTCATTCAGAACAGACCAGGGATCCAATCTGGGGCCTTCCTGGTTTGAAGAGCTCAACATCACATGGGTGTTTTTATTTTATTTTATGGTGGATTTACTAATAAATCAAAATGTTAATTGTTCTTCTGTAGAGTCCTGAAGAATCCAAATTGCTGCAGGAAACACTATGGGCTGGATTTTCATTGAGGAGTCAGGTAGGAGGCGGGACTACAGCTTTCGGGGTTGTAGTCCCGCCTCCATCGAGTTCTAGCCAACCCACACGATTTTGACTTGATTGACCTTGTTGAGCCCGCCCAGTGGGCTCAGCAGGCTGATTAAGGGTCACCCGGCAACAGGTGACGTCACAGATTGATATTTCATCTGTCAAGACCTTTTGACAGATGAAGTATCAGCGTTTCACAGCTGCTTGAAGCTGTCAAACACTGACAATCTGTACTCCAAGTTAATTCCTTCCTGTCAGGATGATTTCGCGATTTTCCCGGAACAGAAAGCTGAATGCTGGAACTTTTGACAGATCGCGGCCATTCTGCTTTCTGTGCCGGTGAGATGAGGGACTCCCGAGACCTGAGGGAAGGAAGGCTGTAAAGGTATGTAAATGTAAGTAAAACTTCTTTAAACACTTTAAACACACTTAACTCTGCACTCATGCACCCATCACTCACCTGAACACCGGACATCTCGACCCCTCCAAGCCCTTCAGCCCGACGGCCCGCCTCGCTAACTTGGCGTGGTTTGGAGCCGTCAGGAATCCCACATTTCAACAATGAAAATAGGGATTAGGCTAAAAACTGCCTGTTAACTACCTGTTAACAGGCAGTTAATTGGCACTAATCCCCTTCCCGACTCGGGGAGGCGGGTCCCAGTGCGGGTCGGGTACCCGCCTCCTTTGAAACTGGCGTGGAGGCGGGTTGGGAGTGGGATGGGTTCGTGCCCCCCGATTTCAAGATTTTAACCCCCCACACGCCTCCAATCCCGCCTCCACGGCCCAATGAAAACCCTGCCCAATGAATCTGGTGAAATCTGGCACAAAACACATCCTCAGTGCAGTATTGAGGGAGTGCTGCACTATCGGAGGTGCCGTCTTTCAGATGAAATGTTAAACTGAGGTCCCATCTGCCCTCTCGGGTGGAAGTAAAAGATCCCACGCCACTTTTTTGAAGAAGAGCAGGGGAGTTCTCCCTGGTGTCCTGGCCAATATTTATCCCTGAACCAACATCACTAAAATGGATTATCCGGTCATTTGTGGAACATTGCTGTGCGTAAATTGGTTGCCGCGGTTGCCACATTGTAACAGTGACTACGCTTCAAAAAGTACTTCATTGGCTGTAAAGTGCTTTGGGACGGCCTGAGGCCATGAAAGGGGCTTTATAAACTCAAGTCTTTCTTTAGTGTGATGTTCATGCAGTCTGACACTGCTTTCTTGAGGTGAACTGACTGCATTTTGTTGCTGCAAAAGGCTAAAACCAGTTTGCAGTGATGAAAAGGACATAGTATAGTTGCCCTGTTGTATTTTTTTTATTCATTCATGGGATGTGGTCGTCGCTGGCAATGCCAGCATTTATTGCCCATCCCTAATTGCCCTCGAGAAGGTGGTGGTGAGCCGCCTTCTTGAACCGCTGTAGTCCGTGTGGTGAAGGTACTCCCACAGTGCTGTTCGGGAGGGAGTTCCAGGATTTCGACCCAGCGACGATGAAGGAACGACGATATACTTCCAAGTCAGGATGGTGTGGGGTTTTTTGGGAGAGGTGTCTGGAATTTTCTCAAATGGAAACTAGACCTCAAAGCCTAGAACTTCTGCTTCTTTTTGGGGTAGAGAGGAAAGGGTTCGAGAAGAAACTCTTACTTTATAGGTAATCGGATTATAGGCTGGCTCGCGCTGCTCACTGAACAAAGTCTCGGGAAAGATACTTTTTTTTCCCTTCGTGTATCCCAACGGGATGTGTTATAATAAGGATTCCAGGGGGGGTTTCAGTGTCTGCTCTTGGCCTTCGAGTAATCTGATTAGCGAAAAAATTACCCAATGAGTTATAATTAGAGCCCCGTGGATTTCATGGAAATTTTTGCTCAATTTCACAGACACATCATTCTTCATATATTTCATATCGTGTCATAGACCGGAAATATGATGTAAACAATAACACTTTCTCAAATATCTAATGAGAACAGTAATTATTCTAAACATATATCATTACACTCATCATAAACGTTAAACACACAGTATCTCCATCCACGAATGATAATTAAAATCTGACAATTCTGCCATTATGTAGAATTCATCATGCTTCCAGCTTACTGATCTCTCAAACAGTCCACTATTTTGTAGCTTTTAGATGGTGTTACTTTTCAAATTGTTTTTGTGATCGCTGGGTGATATTTACATAGATTTATATAGAATTTACAGATCACAAACATGCCATTCCACCCAACTGGTCCATGCCGGTGTTTATGCTCCACACGAACCTCCTCCCACCCCTCTTCACCTAACGCTTGTAGTGTATGTACCTTTAAGAGAGAACTACTTTTACAGCTCCTGTATACTGTAGTACCGGCAGTGACCACACCTGTATATAAGCCTTGAGTAGGCATCTGTACTGTTAGTCTTTAGACTACCCTCCTCCAGTAAACACCTGCTGATTGTTAGTTCACAGCCTCCGTCTAGTTATTGGAAAACACCATACTTTAAGAATCACGGATTCAACAGTGGCGACGAGGTCGATTCGAATCTACCTGCAACTCTGCATTTCCTTTCAAGGATTCGCTCCGGGAGGACGGTGGAAGAAAGTCGAGGCCAGAAGCACGGGCGTCGACCACGAGCAACCGCCTAGTCATCCGGCAGAGAGTGAAAATCGCAGGGGAGGCTGTTGAGAGCTGGGCTTGGTTCTCCAGCCACGACGATCCAGCAACAGACTGGCAACCGGTACAGCGCAGACCCTTACCGGACAGCGGCGGCTGGAGCCGACCGACGGCACAGAAAAGGCCGAGCAGCGTCGACGGGGTAAGAGAGAGGGTAAAGCGCACAGGGCGCAGCCGGGGGTTGAAGAGCGAGCGGCGTCGACGGAAAACAAAAAGAGAGAGAGGGTAAAGCACAGCCGGGGTTCAGGACCGAGCAGCAGCAACGAGAGAGGCGCACAGGAGAACGCGCAGAGCGCAGCCAGGGCTCAAGGGCTGAGCAGCGTCCGCGGGGGAAGAAAGGAAGTGTGGGAGATGCCATTTGAGCCGCGGAGAAGAAAGGAGAGCGCGGGAGACGCCATTTTAGAAGCCGCAGTGGAGAAGAAGGGCGAGCACGGGAAGAAAGGAAAGCGCGGGAGATGCCATTTTGAGCCAGCGGAGAAGAAGGGAGAGCGCGGGAGACGCCATTTTAGACAGTTTAACAACACCCAGGGATGCCGAAGAGTGGCAGTGTCACTGTGTTCGACAATGAAGTCGAAGATTGGGCGACATATGTGGAACGCATTGAGGTGTACTGCAAGGCGAATGAAGTGCCAGATGCTAGGAAAACACTGGTTTTGTTGAATTCCATGGGTGCAAAAACTTATGGGTTACTGCGAAACCTAATAACCCCAGAGAAGCCAGTGGATAAGGATTTCGAAAGTATAGTGGAAATCCTACAGGACCACTTAAACCCCACACTGCTGCTGATAGCAGAAAGATTTAAGTTCCACAAAAGGAACCAGCATAAAGACGAAAGTAATGCTGAGTATTTAACGGAACTGCGCAAGCTATCGAAAAACTGCCAGTTTGGAGTGGGACTAGCAGATACGTTAAGGGACAAGTTTGTGTGTGGGCTTCAAAGTGAAGGAACCCAGAAACGGCTTCTATCAGAAAAGGATCTTACGCTGGACAAGGCTTTCAGCATGACAGTATCACACGAAGCAGCCACATGGGGCGCTGCAGAGGTACAACGGAGACTGCAAGAATATGGCACCAATGAAATGTCATATGGAGCAGGGAAGTGTTAGCGCTGCAGCAGAACAACACACGACCAGAAGGATTGTTGGTTCAAGGACCAAGTGTGCAGACAGTGTGGAAAAGCAGGACACATAGCAAGAGTCTGCAGGTCAGGGAAGAAAACCAGCAGCAAGAAATCTCCACAGGAGAAGTACAAAAAGGTACATAAGGTGATGGACAGTAGTTCAGACGAACAGAAAAGTGATACAGACTCCGTAAGCAAGGAGCTGGGTTGTCTGAAACTACATAAGGTAATCAAAATGGAGGATCACCAGACTATCTAGGTCACGCTCAAGATAGACGGAGTCCAAGTGAAAATGGAATTGGACACAGGATCAGCCCTAACAGTCATAAACCGAAAGGACTACAAGCGGCTATTCTCACATATACCCTTGAAAGCTACAGAGATTGTCTTGAAGACGTACACGGGGCAAAAAGTCTACCCCAAAGGAAAAATAAGGGTGAACGTGATATACAAAGGCCAGGAAATACCAAAAATGGACCTATATGTATTGCCAGATGGAGGACCACCACTACTAGGACGTGAATGGATCTGGAAGATACAATTAGATTGGCATTCCATACAGGCACTGAAGGTTGAGGCCAAAAAGGATGACGACGTCACACCTGGACGACTGTCAAAAATGCTAACTGACGCACAACAAGTGTTCCAGGAGGGACTCGGAACACTAAAAGGCATAACAGCGATGATTAAAATAGAGGAAAATGCAAGCCCAAAGTTTTTTAAGGCCAGACCGGTGCCTTATGCGATCTGACCAGCCGTCGAAGCAGAGCTGGAAGGTCTGGAATGTTCAGGAGTACTGTCCAAAGTGGACTGGAGCAAGTGGGCTACACCCATCGTTCCTGTAATGAAGAGGTCGTTGAGTAATACGCCTGGGGAACCAAAGAAGGTCCGCATCCGTGGGGATTTTAAGGTGACAGTGAACCCAGTCCTTCACACGGTACAATATCCGCTTCCACGGATTGAAGATATTTTCGCCTCGCTATCTGGAGGTAAACGCTTCACTAAGATAGATCTGGCCCAGGCGTACCTGCAAATGGATGTAGAAGAAACCTCGAAACAATACCTCACGATCAACACTCATAAAGGTCTCTACCAATACAACCAGCTGGTGTTCAGGGTAGCATCGGCTCCGGCTATTTGGCAAAGGGCAATGGATCAAGTCCTGCAAGGGATTCCAGGGACCCAGTGTTATTTGGACGACATCCTGGTCACGGGCGAAAATGACAGTGATCACCTCGCCAACCTGGAGAAGGTGCTCACTAGATTAAAGGAATATGGGCTACGAACTAATCGCCACAAGTGTGAGTTTTTTCAGAAGCAGATCTCGTATTGTGGCCATGTTATTGATGAAGAGGGGTTACATAAGTCCCCTGAAAAGATTGAGGCAGTAGTCAAGGCTCCAGCACCGGAAAATGTGTCACAACTGAGGTCGTTCCTCGGGCTGGTGAACTACTACCATAAGTTCTTACCAAATTTGTCTACAGTATTACACCCACTGAACACCCTACTGCAAACGGGGGTATCATGGAAGTGGAATGACGAATGTAAATGAGCTTTCCAGAAGTGCAAAGAATTGATCACATCAAAAGAGGTGTTGGCCCATTTCAACCCGGCACTACCAATTCGGTTGGCGTGTGATGCATCACCCTATGGTATTGGAGCGGTGCTGTCGCACAAATTCCCAGACGGGTTGGAGAGGCCAGTAGCCTTTGCGTCTCGGTCACTAACCTCAGCCGAGCGCAACTACGCCCAGATTGACAGGGAGGCTCTCAGCCTAGTATGGGGAGTAAAAAAATTCAACCACTATCTGCATGGGCAGAAGTTCACCTTGCTGACTGACCACCAACCACTTGTCTCCATCTTTAATCCAAAGAAGGGCGTTCCGGTGATGACTGCACAACGGCTGCAAAGATGGTCCCTTTTTCTAGGGGTGAACCAATATGAAATAGAGTATAAGGGCACGAAACAGCATGGAAACGCCGATGGGCTATCACGTCTGCCACTGCCTACTGTGGAGGAAGCACCAGCAGTGGACCCTATTGAAATATTTTATTCGTCGATAATTGAACGCTTGCCAGTAACTAACACGGATATAGAGAAGGAGACCCGCAATGATCCGACACTGTCTCGGGTATATGATTTGACGGTGAAGGGATGGCCAACACATGGCGACTCACTGTTGCCAGCATTCTCATCCAGAAGAGAACAGCTGTCAGTATGCCAGGGGACAGTGATGTGTGGATCCCGAGTGGTAATTCCACCCAAGTTAAGGGAGAGAGTGCTCAATGAGCTTCACGAAGGCCATCTGGGAGGGGTGAAAATGAAAAGCCTTGCTCGGGCTTATGTGTGGTGGCCAGGGGTCAATCAACAAATCGAGGACCTAACCAAGAGCTGCTCAGGATGCCAGAAGATCCAAAATGCACCACCACATGCCTCACTACACCCATGGGAGTGGCCCTCCTCTCCATGGCAACGGGTGCATATTGATTTTGCTGGTCCATTCATGGACTCAATGTTCCTAATAGCAGTGGATGCGCACTCGAAATGGCCTGAGGTGATCAAAATGTCCTCCACCACTACAGAGAAAACTATTGCAGTCCTACGGACCATATTTGCCAGGAACGGCTTGCCAGAGCAGATTTGCTCTGATAACGACCACAGTTTGTGTCCGAAGAGTTTCGGAAATTTATGAGAAGGAATGGGGTAAGGCATTACACATCCGCCCCGTATCATCCAGCCACAAATGGATTGGCTGAGAGGTTCGTACAAACCTTTAAAAAGGCGATAAGGGCCATGTGCGATGATAACATTCCACTACAGCAGAAGGTGGACAACTTCCTGTTAGCCTACAAAAATGTGACACATGCAGTTACCAACCAGACCCCGGCCATGATGTTCTTTAACCAAAGGTTGAGATCTCATCTGGATTTGCTCAGACCAAATGTGCGAAGAAATGTTGAGGATAAGCAATTCCAGCACATGAATGAGAAGCCGACAAGGAGCTTCAATGTAGGACAACCAGTCTTGGCCCGCGACTACCGAACAGAGAAATGGCAACCTGGAACGATATGCACACGGCAGGGGCCACTAATGTACACAGTGGATGTCGTGGAGAACATTGTGAGACGCCACGTCGACCAGATCCTAGCGTCACAGGAATGAGTCAACCCCATGTCTCGCGTACCTGGGGATGAACCTGACATACCGGTAGCATCTACCCCAGAAACAGTAGCAGCGGAAACTGATGAACTAACCGACGAAAGGGGGCCAGAATCGCCTCCGCACCAAGAACAAGACACTCAGGAAAAGCACTATCCAGAAAGGATCAGGAAGCCGCCCCAAAGACTGAATCTATAAATGGACTATTTCAGTTAAATGTGCATGTTAAAGTGTTAACTATTATTTGAATGTTATGGGTACTGTTAATCTAAAAGGGGAGGAATTGTAGCGTATGTACCTTTAAGAGAGAACTACTTTTACAGCTCCTGTATACTGTAGTACCGGCAGTGACCACACCTGTATATAAGCCTTGAGCGGGCAACTGTACTGTTAGTCTTTAGACTACCCTCCTCCAGTAAACACCTGTTGATTGTTAATTCACAGCCTCCGTCTAGTTATTGGAAAACACCATACTTTAAGAATCACGGATTCAACAACGCTATCAGCAATAACCTTCTATTCCTTTGTCCCTCGTGTTTATTTAGCATTGCCTTAAATGCATCTGTGCTATCTGCCTCAACTATTCCATGTGGTAGTGAGTTCCACATTCTCACCTCTCTCTGGGTAAAGAAGTTCCTCCTGAATTCCTTATTGGATTTAGTAGTGACTATGTTATATTTATGGCCCCTAGTTTTGGTCTCCCCCACAAGTGGAAACATCTTCTCTACATCTACCCTATCAAACCCCTTCATAATTTTAACAACCTCTATCAGATCACCCCTCAGCCTTCTCTTTTCTAGAGAAAAGAGTCCCAGCCTGTTAAGTCTTTCAATATGGATTGTACATCAACTAATCCTTTCCTGAAGGGCGTATAGTCGATATAAATATCACTGGTCAGATTTCCTGATTCCTGGCCTGTGTTAAATGAGTTGGTCTCACCTGGGACAGTGAATGGCTATTAATAGGGTTCCCAGCAGTCCAATATTCAAGTGGACTGGGTTTTTCTGGGCGAGGTGTCTGGAATTTTCTCAAATGGAAACTAGGCCTCAAAGCCTAGAACTTCTGCTCCTTTTTGGGATGGAAGTCAGGCATCCTGGGAACCCAGGAGCAATATTTGGAGGTGCTTGCTACAAGTAATAAAATAAGGTGCCTTTGATTTTGGTCTATTTTTGCCTCCAATTTTCAAGTTTGCGGGTTGAGAAGTGTGCTGACTGTTTAAGCCCATACTTGAAAACTGGCTACTTGGGCAAGGTATGAGAGTATTGCTGGCACCACAGGGACTCGGCCTCAATCACCACTTTTGGGAAAAGGTAACTGGTGCAGATTTTATATTTCCATGAATTGGGTGGATTGTCTACATCATACAGGAAACAGCTAGTGCATTAAAGCATGTGAACATGTAAACACTTCTGGTATCAGTTCCTGTTCTTGGAAGGAAAGATCAGAGGGAGGGCTATTCTAGATTCAATCTTTACACACTCCTGGGTCCCCGATTGTAACTCCTCCTGCCTGGCAGAAACCGAGCAGGGGTAGGGGCAATTAAGATGAGGGTAAGTCATTTATCCCCTCTGATCACGCTGTCTTCCCGCCATGTCCTGATGTTAACTCACTCTTTTGAGCAGGCGTAGGACACCCGCAGGAAGTGGTACACTTCTTTAAATATGAAGATCGGGCCCCCCATAGCATCATAGGGCCCTGAACTGCAATTTTAGTCAGAGGCCTGAGCGGAGGGAAGCGCCGACGGCTTCACCCCACTCTCACCCACCCCCAAGGATCGAGATCGTGGGCCAGAAGAGGCCCAGGCAGCTAAGTAAGTAAATTTAACTGTAATTTTCTTTGTGGGCTAAGGGGAGCAGGAGTGCGCCACAAGCCTTGGGCCTCCCTTGCCCCGGGCTCCCCCCTCCCACCCCTGATTGTGTGCCGAGTTCCCCTCACCACTGACCTGAGACCATGGCTGCAGCCTCCTGCCGCCGGATTCCCGCTCCTGCCACCCCCGGGTCAGATAGTGGATCTGACCAGGTTCGAGTGGGTCATTGGGAATGAGGCTCAGCCAGTCTCCACGTTTATGGACTCCCCAGGTTCTCCACCCAGTTTGTGGCTCGTGCCCACCCTACCCTTTAAATTGGGGGCCCTGGTGATCGACTCTGGACAATGCTCAAGCAGTTCTGGGCGACGGTTGATAGGTTCTTCGGCCTGCAGTTGGTGCAAGACTTGAATAAAGGCGAGGTGACAATGGAATGCTCAAGTACACTAATGTTCTGCTATTATTTAGGTACTTTCAATGGTTTTACTGCATGATATTTCCACAAATCCAAAAATTAATTAAGGGCAGTTTTTATATGCAATGTGCTCGATTTGTTTTTATATGTATTGTTAATCAGCAGATTATCACCTTGCATTGTGACAGTACATACCTTAAGCTTTATACGTTACCTATACATTACTAAAAAATCTTATGTAGGGTGTACACTTCACATACCTTACTTCCCGAAGTCATGAGTTTTTGGTTACACTTTTCAGAGTATGTGTGTGTGTATATATATAATATATAATATAGAGATAGAAAGATTTGCATTTATACGGCGCCTTTCACAACCTCAGGACGTCCCAAAGCGCTTTGCAGCCAATGAAATACTTTCTGAAGTGTAGTCATTTGTAATGTAGGATACACAGCAGCCAATTTGTGCACAGCAAGCTCCCACAAACAGCAATGTGATAATGACCAGATAATCTGTTATTTTAAGTGATGTTGGTTGAGGGATAAAATATCGGCCAGGACAATATTTGTGCTCTATATAAAAAGTAAACTATGTATACCACCATGTTTTACGGAACCAATCGCTCTGAAACCAATGTATTAAGAAGTTTTTTTTTATTGAAAAGAGACGTTTTACAATTACAGAGTTTAGTCTCCTTGCATTACTTTACAGTCTTTAACAGAGTACTGTACAGTTGACCCACAAAATCATAATACATACTGGTATGGTCAATCATAACTCAGCCTAACAAACTCCACTGGCAAAATACAGGCAACGTCACACAGCATTTATTATTATTACAAACATATAAATAAAGCATCTAGTCATTGCAAAACATGAACTGCCAAATGAGGTAATATTAAAAACCAAACCATTCATTCTGATAGTGTCCATATTATACCTATTTACACTGAGATACAACTGTCAGCTAACAGCTCTTTACAGATACATTCCATGTTAGTGTAACAGCAGATAAACTGATTCCAGGTACAGTAATGACTGGCACAGTTTATAAAGCACGATTAGGGATACGTTTATATTTAGGCTTGGCACACTTTAGGGATGTATTCCCTAAACAAACCAGAAACACAGGAATTACAAAGCAGGAATGTGGAGAATATACACCTCAGTATTCCAAAATAGCAGTCCAAATAAGGGGATTGGTGACGTCAAACTATGAAAGTGATTAATTACCAAATGCCACTGAGAAATATTTATTGTGTATATACATGGCAGAGAATTTTTGCCAAAATTCTTCTTACCGCTCTAGTGCCATACTCTGTTGCCATTTTAGGATGGTAAGTGATGGAGGACCTGAACTGTTGAATCGATGACTTGGTTCATGAGGCTGTATCAGATTTATGATATTAAATCTGAAGGACTGTTTGGGCAATGATCCAGATTTGGAGGGATGTTGGAGCAATGGTCCCGACTCGGAGGGGCGTTGGAGCAATGGTCCAGACTCGGAGGGGCGTTGGAGCAATGGTCCAGACTCGGAGGGGCGCTGGAGCAATGGTCCAGACTCGGAGGGGCGCTGGAGCAATGGTCCAGACTCGGAGGGGCGCTGGAGCAATGGTCCAGACTCGGAGGGGCGCTGGAGCAATGGTCCAGACTCGGAGGGGCGCTGGAGCAATGGTCCAGACTCGGAGGGGCGTTGGAGCAATGGTCCAGACTCGGAGGGGCGTTGGAGCAATGGTCCAGACTCGGAGGGGCGTTGCAGCAATGGTCCAGACTCGGAGGGGCGTTGGAGCAATGGTCCAGACTCGGAGGGGCGTTGGAGCAATGGTCCAGACTCGGAGGGGCGTTGGAGCAATGGTCCAGACTCGGAGGGGCGTTGGAGCAATGGTCCAGACTCGGAGGGGCGTTGGAGCAATGGTCCAGACTCGGAGGGGCGTTGGAGCAATGGTCCAGACTCGGAGGGGCGTTGGAGCAATGGTCCAGACTCGGAGGGGCGTTGGAGCAATGGTCCAGACTCGGAGGGGCGTTGGAGCAATGGTCCAGACTCGGAGGGGCGTTGGAGCAATGGTCCAGACTCGGAGGGGCGTTGGAGCAATGGTCCAGACTCGGAGAGGCGTTGGAGCAATGGTCCAGACTCGGAGGGGCGTTGGAGCAATGGTCCAGACTCGGAGGGGCGTTGGAGCAATGGTCCAGACTCGGAGGGGCGCTGGAGCAATGGTCCAGACTCGGAGGGGCGTTGGAGCAATGGTCCAGACTCGGAGGGGCGTTGGAGCAATGGTCCAGACTCGGAGGGGCGTTGGAGCAATGGTCCAGACTCGGAGGGGCGTTGGAGCAATGGTCCAGACTCGGAGGGGCGCTGGAGCAATGGTCCAGACTCGGAGGGGCGTTGGAGCAATGATCCAGACTCGGAGGGGCGTTGGAGCAATGGTCCAGACTCGGAGGGGTGTTGGAGCAATGATCCAGACTCGGAGGGGTGTTGGAGCAATGGTCCAGACTCGGAGGGGTGTTGGAGCAATGATCCAGACTCGGAGGGGCGTTGGAGCAATGATCCAGACTCGGAGGGGTGTTGGAGCAATGGTCCAGACTCGGAGGGGTGTTGGAGCAATGATCCAGACTCGGAGGGGTGTTGGAGCAATGGTCCAGACTCGGAGGGGTGTTGGAGCAATGATCCAGACTCGGAGGGGCGTTGGAGCAATGGTCCAGACTCGGAGGGGCGTTGGAGCAATGGTCCAGACTCGGAGGGGCGTTGGAGCAATGGTCCAGACTCGGAGGGGTGTTGGAGCAATGGTCCAGACTCAGAGGGGTGTTGGAGCAATGGTCCAGACTCAGAGGGGTGTTGGAGCAATGACTTATGACACAGAACCTGAAGGATTGTTGAATCTGTGGCATGGATTCTGACGTTGCGTCAGATCTTTGATGCATAACCTACAATATTAACATTATTTTTTGAGTGAATTACAGGAAAAGAAATTCCCTTGTATGTTTTATTATACTTGATGATAGATTCAGAGCTACTTGTTTGCTGTCAGCTTTAACACAAGAGTGTGGATTTGGCACAGAGGCGAACCGGATGCTAAATATACACTGAGGCACTGGACTGCTAAAAGCCACACGTCCCTGTTAACAGATTACGGATCGTGTGTGAATAGTGTGAATTTTCCATACAGAATTGTGCGTGTGTGTGTTTTTTCTAAAGATTTTCTTTCGTAGGATCTGAGGGAAAATAGATGAGGCCCAAAGGTTCCTGTGCCTGTGGGAATCAGGCAGAGATTTTAGTTGGGACATTCCGACTGACGCCAGCCCTCCAGATAACATGCTGCACACTTCAGTCCAACTTAGTGAAACTGGGTTTGGGCAACAGGTGATTCTAGGACTCAACCATTGGTTAGGAGGTGAGTAGTTTGCCGGCAGAGATCTTTTATAAGTTTCTGACCCTCTTCCCTTCCAGTTAAAATCCACAATCAATAGTCTATACCACAACTTCACACAGCTATGAGTTGAAACGAACACACACACCTATCATGGTCTCCGCAAAACTCTCTGCCAATCTAGCACAGAGGAGATGGGAATGATACACGTGATATGTTAAGCATATTTCTGATTGTATTGACCGTGCCCTCACCTCTGCCGCACTTTTCATTAGTTAGAAGACAGAGTGGGAATGGAAAATGGTGCAGTGCTAAAAGACCCAGTGCAATGCGCCCCACCATTTCGCTCCTCAATCTTCCCCCCTCTTTATGTGAAGTAATAGACTTACGCCGGGGGCAGTGGGGGGCAGGGAACCAACATTGTGTTTCAAGATACTCAGACTTGATTCCGTATGTTAAAGGTTTGAGCGCCAGGACAACGTGACCCTTAAATCTGCCAATGGAGACACTTTGACACTTTCCACCTGCTTTTGGGCAGAGAAAGAAATCACCTTTTGTGGGGGGGGTGGGTGGAGAAGAGGAAGTGGAGGAAAAAGGGATAAAGATATGGATCAAAAGGGGGCCACTGGGGCAGGTGTACTGGCAGATCAGCAGCTGGAGAAAGCAGTCGCTGGACACGGAACGGCACAGCGCGATGATGAAGTATCAGCTGGCCGTGTCATGGAGCGTCGGGAGGCGGACTATCCCATGTGGATCTGAAAATATCCCAGGGGTTTCACATCCGTCTTGCCTACGGCTCACACCCAGCCAGAAAACATGGAATTAAAAAATACTGTTAGCTTACACAAAACACTGAAAACTGCCAAGCCTAAGTATGTCATTGTTTAAATCATACAGGAAGGAGAAGTGTAATGTTTAGTTTTTGTTCTCAAACAGTTGATGGCCGTTTAGAAGGGAGTCTAGGTCTGTCGAAAGTAGCCAAATTCTTCTGATTAAACACGTCAGCGCCATAACCAGGGATCTAATGCACGGGATGCACAAGAGGGGAATAGAAAAATACATCTTATTTGGACTCGATGCTGGAGTGTAAAAGTGACTGGAGTTTAATTTGTGCATTATCAATATTACCCCAATACCTCGATTCCCACCCCCCCTCAAAAAAAATAGAACTGAACCACATGCAGCCAACGGACAAGAGCGGCCATTTTACTGTGGTCAGAGTAAAGAACTCCATTCAGAGTTTCAAATAATCCCCTTCCTCTCTCCGCAAAAAAAAGGCTAAAATCCCTATGGAATTAACAAAATTATGTACAACATATAAATACTATAACGTCAGAGTTTACATAATATTTACAAACAGGACAAAGAATCATTTCAGAAAAGCCTCCCTTGGACAAGAAGGCCATTCTATCCATTTTTGAAGATGCTGCCAATGGCTGCACAGGTCAGAAGGGCAGTGAGCTTGTGACTGAGAAATGAGGCTAAGACTCATCAATTCCCTTTCTTTCTTCCAAACGAGCACACTATATAATGCCTACAGCCTTTTAATCATACAAGACACACAGTTCTGTTTCCAGCACAGCACCTGACTCTTCACAACTAGCAATCTCTGCGTTCACTAAACAGATTGCATCCGGGAGGACCCCATCCCTTTCTTTTGAATAGGAAGAGGACTAAAAATTAAATAGACACTAAATTATGACAGTGAATTTAGGAAGGAGGGCTCAAAGGACTGGAAAGAACATGACTGAGATAATGTGCTGCTTCTGAGAATATTGCAATCACATCCAAGCAGTCATTGAACCGTGCCATGTAACTACCTCCTCAGCTAATATGCTTTTCTCTATGATGACTAATCATGTTCTATTAAACAGTGGTAATGCTGGAAGAAGTCAACTATACAAGTGTAATGAAGCCAGTATTCTCCCCGGACAGATTAGCCACAACTGATTTGACACATACCATCATAGGAGCTTCAAACCTGACAAACTCTGTGCTCTCGGCTGATTTATGTCAGCAAGGGCCCTTCGCAGAAGAGCTGAATCAACCTGTTTGGTAGAGGTGAAATGTACTGACAACTAATTGCCAATGCCTGAAAGTTCCAATTTCCCTTGTCCGCTTTCACAAGTCTGCCCTGTTGGCCCAGGTGGGCTCCATGCTTTTAAGACAGGTCATTGCTCCACTGGCTATTCTTCAAGTGGACAATTCCTGATCCTTTTAAATCTTTATTTATTTTTTGTTGACTGTGCAGGGCCTTGTCTCATTTGTCTAATGAGCTGATCCACAACTGGTTGTCTTCTTTTCCCTATTCTTCCAGCTCTTCATGGTGTTACGCTGCTTCTAGAACTTAATCAGGAGTGGAATGAGGTTTCACAGATACGAGGCTGTAAAGGGAGAGGTTCAGTGCTGCTCTCTAAACACAAGAGTCCGATGAGCTCGTCCTCAAATGACAGCGGGCAGTTTGGTGTCCATCTTTCCGCCGTTGTTGTTGTTGTTGTTGCGGTTGGTGCTCTTGCGGGACAGGTTGGGAGTCGCCACCAGGATAAAGTGTTCGTCGGGGCAACCATACTGTAGCAGGATGTCGCTGCACTCCTGACTCATTGTTTGTTTGGCATAGGCCAGCGCAGTGTTTCCGTGAGCATCACGTGCCATGACATCAACTCCATACTGGAAGATCAACGACAAAAGTTAGAATATAGTAACAGCAATAGGCCATTCAGCCCCTTGAGCCTGTTCCTCCATTCAATTAGATCATGGCCGATCTGTACCTTAACTCCACTTACCCACCTTGGTTCTGTATCCCTTAATACCCTTACCCAACAAAAAACTATCAAATCGCAGTTTTGAAATTTTCAATTGACCCCCAGCCTCAACAGCTTTCTTTGGGGGTGTGGGGGAGGGGTGTGGTGGGAAGTTCCAGATTTCCACTACCCTTTGTGTGAAGAAGTGCTTCCTGACATCACCCCTAAACAGCCTAGCTCCAATTTTAAGGTTATGCCCTAAATTAGATTTAGATCGGGTCTGCTACAACTTGGCTCTTTATCAGAAGCTGAAAATCCCACAAGTTTATGTTGCTGGGCAGGACCTGCAGTAACCATCAGTCCTTAGGCACAATTTTTCTTACCAAAGAATTTTGGAAAGTTAGTCAGAGCCTCTGCTATCTTTCCCCTAGTTTCCTCAATGAAGCTGTCAGGTCCCATTAACGTCTTTACTATCATCTCTCTTTCATTACTATCCTCCACTAGATATCCCACACCCAACTCTGGTGTTGAATTTCAAATTCCACCTTCTCTGTGATAACCGAGGCAAAGCACTTAGTTAGTATTTTAGCCATTTCCTTGTTCTCCACTATAACCTTGCCTTCTTTGTCTTTTAGTCATCCTACCTCTACCTTGACTATCCTCTTACTGCAAGTGTGCTATAGGAAGTTTATTTATTGCCCTTGAATTTTTTTCCCTAATTTTCTCTTCTAGCATCTTAGAATCAAACAGCACAGAAGGAGGCCAATCGGCCCACCGTACCTCTTTGAAGGAGCTATCCAATTAGTTCCACTCCCCTGCTCTATTCCCATAGCCCTGAAAATTTTCCCTCCTTCAAGTATTTATCTAATTCCCTTTTGAAAGTTACTATTGAATCTGCGTCCACCGCCCTTTCAGGCAGTGCATTCCAGATCATAACAACTCACTACGTTAATCTTCCTCTCTGGTTCTTTCTACTCTGTCTTAGCCTTTCTCATTTTCCTTTTTATGGATTTCTTATATAATTTATCCTGGCTTTCTTTTTTTATCTGCCCTGTAAACACTAAATGCTTTTTTTTTTTAAAGTATCAAGTTTGATTCAATCCCTCTATGACAGTGGTTCTCAAACTTTTTTGGTTGAAGGACCCCTTTTCAAATGGATTAGTAATCACAGACGCTCCATCTAAGTTATAATACTATAATACCCATGATATGAGAGTGCTGCATGCAAAGATTGTTTTAATAATGCTTTTAAGAATACAGGTGTTTACTGACAGGTATCCGTGAGATGCGTGTGCCTGCTTCTCGCACCAATTCTGGGTACTCCGCAGCTACTATCAGCCACTTAGTGCTGGACAATTTTTAATACCGTCAGCAGGATGGCCAAGCTGAGTGAGTTCACGAGCACCAATGCACCTGCTGGGATGCTGCTGGAAGCGTGACTCTCCGCCATACTGTCCCACTGGCATGTTCTATATCAGCGGCACTGTGGGATTGTACGTGTTTGTGTGAACACGTTCAGGCACGTGTTTGAAGGGCCCCACAGGCGCTCTGATCACGTGTCGGGAGGGTGCAACAGGGTCGAGGTGCCAGGGAGAGGAATCAGCTCGGCCGGCAGGAAGTGCACGTTCCAAAGTGAATGAGAGCTGTGGACCTCTGGGGAGACGGGCCCAGCCATTGAGAAGTTGCAAGAACTGAATCAGTGTCAATTTTATAAAGAGGAGCAGGCTTGAAATTACCTCTAGCCGCGGACCCCCTGGAAAGTCTCTACGGACCCCAAGGGGTCTGCAGACCCCAGTTTGAGAAACACTGCTCTATGGAACTACTACCCTTCATTATACTCCCTTTTATTCTTGCTGGATTTTACTTAATTTGTACTCTTTCCATTTCCTATTTAAATAATTCCTACTATAGAAAGAAAGGCTTGCATTTCTATAGCGCATTTCACAGCCTCAGAATGTCCCAAAGCGCTTTACAGCCAATGAGCTACTTTTGAAGTGTACGCACTGCTGTTATGTTGGATTGTTATTGTTCTACAGTTGTATTTGCTTATTTTTTCTTCCATTTAATCTGGGCACTGTCCTTTTTATCTCACTATAATTGCTGTTTCCAGACAAGAACCTTTGCTCTTGACTTTTTCTTTTTCCTTTTCTATTCTCACACTGAACCAAATGATATCTTGGTCACTGCTTCCCACATGTACCCTTACGTTTAGGTCACAAACTCGCTCCACCTCATTACCAAAGAACCAGGTCAAATAGTGCTTCCTTCCTTGCTGGAGTAGCAACATATTGACTGAGAAAACAGGACTGAACACACTGGAAACACACTTCTGCTGCCCAAACGTTTTATATCACGACAGCTGTTGGGAGGTGTGGCCAGGGTACATGACTGACTTACAACCTAAAATCTCAAGATTACATCCAATGTTGACAACTCTGCCTCTACCCAGCAGTTCTAACGCACAAAGCACCTAAAACAGGAGGCAACTGAGACACAGCCACATGTATGCCGCTATCTCCTGGTCGAAGTTTCAGGACTGTGCAGCAATTTAGTGCAATATACTTCACTTTCAATTCACAATGGTTGAGGCTAAGGATGATTAAACAGGTAGTCCACAAGTTACAGTCCCCATCGTCACTGGGAGCTATCTGGGAATTGTAGGGGCACCATAATACCACTGGTATCAGCATCAGGTGGACTCACATCCTTTGTCTGATTTTAATTCTGCCGACTTCACATCTGAGCTGCACTACAGAGTTAGGGTTGCCAACTGGTTGGATGTATTCCTGGAAGTGTCATCACATGGCCTCCGGCCTCCAATCACCCCGCCATTGTTCACCCGACTCATCCATACTCGTGGCCCGCCACCTTCCCACACCAATTGGAAAGCGAATAGACTCTCCTTTGCTGTCAGTCAAACAGCCTGATTTCCTATATCTGACATTTTCATAACTGAGAAACAAAAGTGTTGATGTCCCAATAATTTTTGTCCCGAGTTGCTCGCAGCAGTTTCCTGGAAGTTAGTCTTTAATTCCTGGAGATTCCAGGGCAATCCTGGAGAGTTGGCAACCTTATACAGAAAGAAAAAAGAAAGACTTGCATTTCTACAGGGCCTTTCACCACCACCGGACGGACGTCCCAAAGCGCTTTGCAGCCAATGAAGCACTTTTGAAGTGTAGTCACTGTTGTAAGGTTAGAAACGTGGCAGCCAATTTATGCACAGCAAGCTCCCACAAACAGCAATGTGATAATGACCAGATAATCTGTTTTTTTTAGTGATGTTGATTGAAGGATAAATATTGGCCAGGACCCCGGGGAGAACCCCCCATGCTCTTCTTCGAAATAGTGCCATGGGATTTTTTACGTCCACCTGAGAGAGCAGTTTAACGTCTCATCTGAAAGACGGCACCTCTGACAGTGCAGCACTCCCTCAGCACTGCACTGGAGTGTCAGCCGAGATTTTTGTGCTCAAGTCTCTGGAGTGGGACTTGAACCCACAACTTTGAGTTTGTGTTGATGTGAAGTCAAAGTTACAATTCATTCATTATATAGAGCTCGCTGACGTACATTGGCTCCCGGTTAAGCAACGCCTCGATTTTAAAATTCTCATCCTTGTTTTCAAACCCCTCCATGGTCTCGTCCCTCCCTATCTCTGTAACCTCCTCCAGCCCTGCAACCTTCTGAGATCTCTGCACTCCTACAATTCTGGCTTCTTGCACATCCCTGATTTTAATCACTCTACCATTGGCGGCCGTGCCTTCAGGTGCCGAGGCCCTAAGCTCGGGAATTCCCTCCCTAAGTGTCTCCGCCTCTCTACCTCTCTCTCCTCCTTTAAGACGCTCCTTAAAACCTACCTCTTTGACCAAGCATTTGGTCATCTGCCCTAATGTCTCCTTATGTGTCTCGGTGTCAAATTTTGTTTCATAAGCGCTCCTGTGAAGCGCCTTGGAACATTTTACTATGTTAAAGGTGCTGTATTTTTTTAAGTCGGTTCACGGACTCCCAGGCCACCTGCATTTTCTGCAGCCTGGAGGAGTCCGTGTTGCACATATACAGTGTGAGAGGTTGCAGCCCCTCTTTCACTATTTGAAGGGGCTGCTCCTCAATTTTCGGTTGCACTTCAGTCCCATGCTCCTGATCTTTGGTCACCCGGTGCGGGGGGGGGGGGGGGGGGGGAAGCGGGCAAGTCGGAAGACCTCCTCGTAGGACTGCTCTTGGGCCTGGCTAAAGTGGCCATCAACAGGTCCAGGCAGCGGGCGGTCGAGGGGGTCGTTCAGCCCGACTGCCTGCCTGTCTTCCGTGGCTATGTTTGCGCCGGGTGTCCCTGGAGAAGGAGCACGCGGTGTCCGCCGGCACGCTCGAGGCCTTCCGCGACCGGTGGGCACCGGAAGGGCTGGAGTGCATCATCACCTCGGAAAATAAAATGTTGATTTAATTTGTTAAGTTTCCTTTAATTTTTGTTTAAGTTAAAGTTGTGTCCCTTTAAGAAGAGGGCACATGCTACCTCTTAATTGGTGACGGCAATTGCCTTTATTATATAGTATATAACTGGCCTATTAGAGGGAAATAAACCATCAGTTGTTAAGTACAAAATGATCCCATTTCCACTTTCAGGCTGTGCTGTGGAGAGGGAGGGGGTGGCAACACGTTCCCAGGCCTCTGCCATTGCCTTACTCGAGGCAGATGCTGTGTCTGTGTGCAAACCTGGTTGAGTCACACATGCCAATTATACGGCAGGGGCTGGGCACTGGCGAATCCATGTGCTGCAATTCCACAATGGTGCAATGGATTACACCATGTCAAATCTCTGCTTTTAAAACAATGACATCTCTTCATCTGAATGTGCAATTCCTCATAAACACAGTGTCCCTGAGTTCCCTGAAAAGGCTGTGGGTAAATTTACCTCCCCACCCCCTGCACTGCACTGTACAAACAAGTCTCAGGTCCGGTCTTGTTCTGTGCTCACTCTGTTGGCTTCAGTTGAAAAGGGCACGATAACGGAGGTCAGAAAATTCCCATCCTTGTGTTCAAATCCCTCCATGGCCTCACCCCTCCCTATTTCTGTAACCTCTTCCAGCCCTACAACCCTCCGAGATCTCTGTGCTCCTCCAATTCTGGCCTCTTGTCCATCCCTGACATCCTTCGTCCCGCCATTGGCAGCTGTGCCTTCAGCTCCTAGGCCCTAAACTGCTCTGCCTCTCTCTCCTCCTTTAAGATGCTCCTTAAATCCTACATCTTTGACCAAGCTTAATATCTCATGTGGTTCAGTGGCAATTTTGTTTCATGACGATCCTGTAAAGCGCTTTAGAACATTTTACTAAGTAAAAGGCGCTATATGAATGCAAGGTGTGGTTGCTGTTGCTACGGAGGGAAACATCAGCCGGGGTTCTTCTGATTACCATCCTGTGGCTCCAGCTGGAAGCTGGGTGTCAGGTGAAGACAGGAGTGGGCTTGGCTGTGATGCCTCCTGCAATTGTACAGCCTACCAATGGTCACTCAAGTAAGATGGGGACTGCCAGGCCCATGGAACTGGACCGCTGTTGCGATCAACAGAAAACACCAGTCCAGTACTGAGGGAGTGCTGCACTGTTGGAGGTCTTTTGGATGAGATGTTAATCCGAGGCCCTGTCTGCCCTCTAAGTTGGACGTAAAAGATATTATTTGAAGATGAGCAGGGCAGTTCTCCCCAGTGTCCTGGCCAATATTTATTCCTCAACTAACATCACTAAAACAGATTATCTGGTCGTTATCACATTGCTGTTATGGGATCTTGCTGTGCGCAAATTGGCTGCCACGTTTCCTCCATTACAACATTGACTATACTTGAAAAGCACCTCATTGGCTGTAAAGTGCTTTGGGACGCCCAGAGGTTATGAAAGGTGCTATATAAATGTGTCTTTCTTCTCTTTTGAAATTGTTACATACACCTACCCAGATCAAAAGCTGTGTTAGGACAACATTCCCCTTCCTACAGGCCAAGTGCAAGGATGTGCGTCCATCACCGTCTCCGTAAGTCTCATTTACTTCGTCCTTGGAGCCGTGGGCCAGAAGCAAGATGACAGCCCTCAAATTCTCCTCAGCTGTGGCACGTAGCAGCTGTTGTCCCAGGGGAACATCCGAGCAGGGCAGTGGGGCCAGGAACAGTTTCTGTTCATACTTAGCACGGATCCAACGCTCCTTCTCTTCCCTGGGAGGTGCAGAAAAAACAAAACATCAAGTTTTAAAAGTTTTGTCCAACCATTTACACTATCTAAATGATACTGCATGTTTCTTTTATACTGTAAATCCACCACTGGCACACCATGGCTGCAGTGCGCACTATATACAGGATGCACTGCAGCAACTCACCACCAAGGCTTCTTTGGCAGCATCTCCCAAACCCGCGACCTCTTCCACTTAGAAGGACAAGGGCAGCAGGCGTGTGGGAACACCACCACCTCCAAGTTCCCCGCCATGTCACACACCGTTACATCACCATTCCTCCATCGTTGCTGGGTCAAAATCCAGGAACTCACTACCCAACAGCACTGTGGGAGTACCTCCACCTCACATACTGCAGTGGTTCAAGAAGGCGGCCCACCATCACCTTCTCAAGGGCAACTAGGGACGGGCCATAAATGCGACGCCCACATCCCAATACATTTTTTAAAATGTGGAAAAATGCTTGCAAAGAATTTAGACAAGGTTAATGTCTACTGTCAATTCATTCTATTGTTGGTCCAAGTTTTATAATTAATAGATTTGTTAATACAATTATGGATTGGACGAGTGATTCTTTTCTACACAGCATCCATTCATCTAATTTATTTTGTGTCTGTATGAATGTATGTTTCCAACTTGCTTTTCTGATTGGATAATGCTAACCAGCTGCATGAGGACACAGCTACATTTGTGCGCCAAAACCCTGGCAGAAAGGGGGTTCATGCCATGTTTAGAGAGGACACGAAACTCGGAAATGTACTAAACAGTGAGGAGGATAGTAACAGACTTCAGGAGGACATAGACAGACTGGTGAAATGGGAGGACACAGCAGATGAAATTTAATGCAGAGGAGTGTGAAGTGATGCATTTTGGGAGGAAGAATAAGGAGAGGCAATATAAACTAAATGGTACAATTTTAAAGGGGGTGCAGGAACAGAGAGACCTGGGGGTACGTACACAAGCCTTTGAAGGTGGCAGGACAAGTTGAGAAGGTTGTTAAAAAAGCATAGGGATCCTTGAAGGGGAAAATTTTGCAGGGCTATGTGGAAAGAGCAGGGAGTGGGCCGAATTGGATAGAGCCGGGACAGGCACGATGGGCCGAATGGCCTCCTTCTGTGCTGTATGATTGTATGAACAGCCCTCCCCCCTTCACTAAATGATCAATTCTGATCTCAACTGTGTGGTTGGGGGAAGTGCTTCTACCTGAAGGAGGGGAAAACTGGAGTCAAAGTCAACACAGGGCGCTGTTCGCAGAGACATCCTGGTGTCCAGTGACTTGATAGCAGAGGCTAGAGATTAGGTGATCTGCTTGTTCTCTTTGCGCCTGGGAGGGATGCAATGGGAGAAAGAAAATTAAAGAGGATGTTCTGATTCTTTTTTTTTAGAATGCAGGAAGGTTTGGTTTGGGTTTGAAAGGGGTGGAAACTGACTTTGCGATGACCTTAACAGCTACATTCCATCTGTTCTCTTGAGTGGAAAGGTAAGAGGATTTGTACTGTGAGGATCTAAGGGCGTGTTTACACTCTTATCTGTAATCCAGTGTTGTGTTCACTCTAATCTGAATTAAAATGCAAATGTAAATAGATTAACTGGATTAGTTGTGCATCATTTCCTGGTGGGTTGGAATGACACCCCAGTGACCTCAGGTTCACCTGGATTGCTTGCAGCCCTCAAACAGCCCCAGTTTTACAGCTCCTTTAGCATTGCCCTATCCAACTGCTCCATGGAAAGGGCAATGTGACACAGTGACTCCCGACACAATGGGCCAGATCAGCGTCCTCTGCAATGGAAGCAGGAACATAAACCACTTTTGCATATAGTGCTTCTGTATTTGGCATGGTGTGAAAGTGACATCCTGGTTCTGGCCCCTCGCTCATGTTTACATTGCAATTAGATCATTACATATAATTTAGAGCACACACACAGGCCATTCGGCCCAACTGGTCCATGCCGGTGTTTATGCTCCACACTAGTCTCCTCCCACCCCTCTTCATCTAACCCCATCGACATATCCTTCTATTCCTTTCTCCCTCATGTACATATCCAGCATTCCCTTAAATGTATCTACGCTATTCGCCTCAACTACCCTATGTAGTAGCGAGTTCCATATTCTCACCACTCTCTGGGTAAAGAAGTTTCTCCTGAATTCCTTATTAGATTTCTTAGTTAGTATCTTTTATTAAAACCTCTAGTTTTGGATTCCCCCACAAGTAGAAACATCTTCGCTACGCCTACCGTATCGAACCCCTTCATAATTTTATAGGCCTCTAATAGGTAAGTACGCAGCCGTCTCCTTTCTAGAGAAAAGAGCCACAGCCTGATCAGTCTTTCCCAATACTTACAATGATCAGACAATCTGTTTTAGTGGTGTTGGTTCAGGTACAAATATTGGCCAGGACACTGGGGAAAACTCCACTGCTCTTCTTCGAAATAGTGCCATGGGATCTTTTACATTCACCTGAGAGTGCAGACGGGACCTCGGTCTAATGTCTCATTTGAAAGACGGCACCTCCGACAGTGCAGCACTCCCTCAGCACTGCACTGGCAGTGTCTGCCTAGATTTTGTGCTCAAGTCTCTGGAGTGGGACTCAAATCCACAACCTTCTGACTCAGGGGCGAGTGTGCTACCAATTGAGCCAAGATTGACACCGAATTTCCTACATTACAACAGTGATTTGTAACGCCCTGTTGTCGTGAAATGCGCTATAGAAATGCAAGTTCTTTTTCTCTTACATTGCTAAAATAGGCTCCCTTACCTCAATGCCACAATCACAGATTTACAATCTTTTGTACCTGCCACTCCTCTACTGGGATAAGGGGAATGGTCCTTCCCAATATAAATATGGAGAGCCAGTGACCCAAACTACAGAAACATCATATGTAAAAGCTCCTATAGTAACGGCAATGTCCTTACACCCTGGTACGGCAAGAACACAGGGATGCGCTTGTTCTTATCAGTTTAGATTTGCTCTGCACCTTTTGGTTCCCATGAAACTTTTCCCATCAACAGTCTAATGCCAATGGTTAAGGTACTGAACACAATGACCAAACCAAACTTAGAAAAATAATCTGTTGGAATCCTGGCACCATAAATAGAGGCTGTTGCACCTCAACTCAATCTGATGAAATCATTGTATTTTCGGTATTATTGGACTGGGTTTTCTCCTCTTTTAGATTTCCCTTGTGTCTGGGACCATTCTCGTGTGGAGTATGTTGCCATTGGGGCACTGGAGCCGGAGGTGCCCAGTGACTAGCCCTTTGGTCCTCTGCGTAGTGCCTCTCTGACGAGATATTGAACTTACAATATGCACCCTAACGTCTTGGCTTTTGAAAAAGGGTGGAGTTTGTTGGTATAAACGCAGTTATTAAGTAACTCTTCATCTGCTGTACCATATAGTTTCACTGATGCCTCATAGATTGGTGGTTCATGACAGCAGGACAAGACATGGGCAGTACAATGGCGGATGCACCAATACAACACGGTAATGAGTAGTAGTACATGAGTTTGCACCAGATGGTGCCCATTTGGCAAGTTATCAAGCTGTCTGGGAACCAAGGTGGAGGCCATGCATTTCCCTACAGAACAAAAGGAAAAGTCACCTCAGGCTGCTCTTGCACATCCCCTAGTGGTCAGCTGAAGAAAAGCATCAAAAGATACCTGGCAAAAGATTGTCTATTTGAATAATGGAACATGGCAGAGAGAAACCCAAAGGATGGAGAGCAAACCAAACACGTTAAAACTAAGGAGAGAATGCAGGAATAAGGTGTATCTAAGCTACATCTGGTCCTAAGCTCCATTACAGTTTTTATTGTAGGAATGAAAGAAAGTGGAGTTTGGAACTCAGTTATTTACCTCTTTATGATGTTGTTTGTTGATCTAAGGTAAATTTGCTGATCTCAGCTGGGTCAGGGGTTTTAAGCGAATGTTTTATGAACATAGGAACAGGAGGAGGCCATTCAGCTCTTTGAGCCTGTTCTGCCATTCAATTAGATCATGGCTGATCTGTATCTTAACTCCAATTATCCACCTTGGTTCCCTATCCCTTAATACCTTTACCCAACAAAAATCTGTCAATCTCAGTTTTGAAATTTTCAATTGACCCCCAGCCTCAACAGCTTTTTGAGAGAGTTCCAGATTTCCACTACCCTTTGTGTGAAGAAGTGCTTCCTGACAACACCCCTGAACGGCCTAGCTCTAATTTTAAGGTTATGCCCCTTTGTTCTGGACTCACCCACCAGAGGAAATAGTTTCTCTCTAACTACCCGATCAACTTCATTAATCTTAAACACCTTAGTTTTCCATATTTTTGGAGTGTGACAAGCTTACATCTTTTTTGCTAACAGAAATACTGCATGGCCTAGAAGCAGCTTTGATTCTGGTTGGGGATTGCTGAAGGTTGCAAGGCAGTTAGGTCAAAGTGGAAGGAAAGTTCCATGGGGTGATCCAATACTTTCTTACCCAAGTACTCTTCCCATTTCGATCTGGAAAAGTACATGAATAAATACTGAAAATAATGTTGATACTCTTCCTTCAAGGGACCCCAGCATTTTTTTTTGAGAAAGCTGTTCTGTTGACCTTGGAGGAGTCTGATGCTGCTCACAGTGGCTGCATTTATTTCAACTGGTGTTCGAACTTCTGACCTGCCTGGGAGCCAATCTGGAGCCACCCAACACCGGATAATCACTTTTCTGAACGGCAAACTCTCCCACAAGTCTTTCCTTCCTATTTGAAGCTGGGATCTTTCCTGCTTTAACTTTTATTTGTTTACTCTTCATTTAAAAAAAATGAAACATGAAGCTAAAAGATCCCATTATTTCGACGAAGAGCAGGAGAGCCTGCTAATCATCCTGGCCAATATTCATCCCTCAACCAACATCATTCAAAACAGATCATCTGGTCATTTATCCCATCGCTGTTTGTGGAACCTTGCTGTGTGCAAATTGGCTGTGCATTTCCTACATTACAACAGTGACTACACTTCAAAAGTACTTAATTGGTTGAGAAGCACTTTGGGACGTCCTGAGGTTGCGAAAGTTCCTGTATAAATGCAAGGTCATTTTTTATTTATTTACTTTCTTTCTACTGAACTCGAGTGTCGTGGCAATTAATTCGTAGCTCTTCATCGAGACTCGCAGACTGCGGCATTAACGGGAGGACTGAATTGAGGCAGTGACATCACATCTGCCGTTAGGAGCACATCTGGTTTGGCAATCATCTCACCCGTGGTCCTCAGTTCTGTGCCTGGTCAGACATGACCGATACACTTAAAATAAACACTGATGAAATTTGGCTTTTATTGCAGGCCTTAGAAATGGAATTAGCAGGGAGGAATTTGGGGTGAGCTGCACACACTTTTCCTGCAGACTGATTCAACACACCAGAATATCCACCAAAACTGCCCCAACATCTCAATCTGGCCCAGTCTTACTGAGTAATTATTATAATACCTGTAATTGAAAAAAGCCTTCGCTGGAACAAAACTAACAGAAATAAAACAAAAAATATAAACAGAAAATGCTGGAAATACTCAGCAGGTCAAGCAGCATAAAACATAGCTGACTGAAAAGAAAATTATAAATAGTGCTGGTATTTTGCAAAAGTTTACTTTGAAAACTCCAGATTATACGTTAAATTCAGCTGGGAAAAAGAGAAAATGTTAAATGTTATTTCCAAAAGGGTTATGGGTCGACATGTAACTGATTCTTTTGATTGATGGGAATTGGATCCAAAGTGTTCTCTTGTAGAAATATAGTCAATCTGGCACCAAGGCAGAGAGTGGGCTGCTGGGCTAAATAAACGCCCATTGTTGATGTGTTATCAAACCCCCATTGTGACCCGTCACCAAAGGCTGTTGATTCATGGTCTGGTGTTCAATGCACCTGGCAGATTAAGTTGCTGTTATCCAAATATTACATAGAACCCTGATTCCGCTAAAATGGGCAGAGGTTTTCCTTCTAAAATATAAACCAAAATGCACCAATCATACACTGAAGCGGTACAGAGCAACAAAGGCTAGGAACGATCCAGGTTCAATCCTTGCTCAGTAGTGAGTTCCATGACCCATAGTTACCAACAGTCCGCTTTCTGAGCAGATTATATATTACAGAGAATTACATAGGCCCAGTAATTCCGGTCCCAACGTGTGAGTACGGACGGGGTACTCACGCGTGGGCCCGTTGGAAGTGCCGGACTTCAGCATGCACAGCGCATGCGCGGAAAACCGGCATTTCCTCTCCTCTGAACCAAGGGGTTAAGAGGCGGTTCCCTAGCGACGTTTGAGGCAGCGCAGACGCGTTTTTTTTTTACAGGTTTGTCCGTGCGTGAAGGCCTCCGCTTTTTACAAATGTAAAAAGCAGACGTAAGGACTTAGTTTTATAAGGTAAGTGGTCTAATAATTAAAGTTAGAAATTTTTTTCCACAGGTTTATTATTTTTAAAGAATTTACAGTAAGGTAAGTTAATTTTTGGACCCAATTTCTTGAAAAAATTTTTGGCAGAAATTTGATTAATTGTTTAAATTAGTTTTTTTAAAGTTATTAATAGTTAATTTAATTATTGGAATGTTTTTTTAACTTTTATTTAAAGTTTAAGTAGTGTTTTGGGCGCCCGTACTTTTCATGAGTTTGACAGGTCTTATGTCTAACTCATGAATGGACTTTTGTAAACTCCCATTGGTTGCCCAGTGCTCACGTGATCCCAGCCGGCTCATCGCACTAAGTACGCCGCTGGATCACGCACGCCGGGAGCTGAACCGGGCCACAGACCGGAATTCCAAGCAGGCCCAGTCATAAAATGTCAGCGCGATATATAAGTGTAGGTAGGGGGCTTGCACCCGCGGGAAGCCCCCGACCCGAATTTCTGGGCCAATGAGTCTACAGTACAGAAACAGGCCATTTGGCCCAACTGGTCTATGCCGGTGTTTATGCTCCACACGAGCCTCCTCCCACCCTACTTCATCTCACCTTACCAGCATATCCTTCTATTCCTTTCTCCCTCATGTACTTATCCCGCTTCCCCTTAAGTGCATCTATGCTATTCGCCTTGATCCACATTCTCACCACTCTCTGGGTAAAGGCATTTTTTTATGAGATGAATATAAAGATGAGTAGCTCTTCTGCCCCCTGTTTTTTTTTATTCATTGATGGGATGTGGGCATCGCTGGCTAGGCCTGCATTTAGTGCCCATCCCGAATTGCCCTTGAGAAGATGGTGGTGAGCCGCCTTCTTGAACCGCTGCAGTCCATATGGTGTAGATACACCCACAATGCTGTTAGGAAGGGAGTTCCAGGATTTTGGCCCAGCGACAGTGAAGGAACGGCGATACAGGTCCAAGTCAGGATGGTGTGTGGCTTGGAGGGGAACTTGTAGGTGGTGATGTTCCCATGCGTCTGCTGCCCTTGTCCTTCTGAGTGGTAGAGGTCGCGGGTTTGGAAGGTGCTGTTGAAGGAGCTTTGGCGAGTTGCTGCAGTGCATCTTGTAGATGGTACACTGAAGGTGGTGGATGGAGCGCCAATCAAGCGGGCTGCTTTATCCTGAATGGTGTCGAGCTTCTTGAGTGTTGTTGGAGCTGCACTCATCCAGGCAAGTGGAGAGTATTCCATCACACTCCTGACTTGTGCCTTGTAGATGGTGGAAAGGCTTTGGGGAGTCAGGAGGTGAGACACTCGCCGCAGAATTCCCAGCCTCTGGCCTGCTCTTGTAGCCACAGTATTTATATGGCTGGTCCAGTTCAGTTTCTGATCAATGGTAACCCCCAGGATGTTGATAGTGGGGGATTCAGCGATGGTAATGCCATTGAATGTCAAGGGGAGATGGTTAGAGTCTCGCTTGTTGGAGATGGTCATTGCCTGGCACTTGTGTGGTGCGAATGTTACTTGCCACTTGTCAGCCCAAGTCTGAATGTTGTCCAGGTCTTGCTGCATATGGACACGGACTGCGTCAGTATCTGACGAGTCTCGAATGGTGCTGAACAGTGTGCAATCATCAGCGAACATCCCCACTTCTGACCTTATGATGGAGGGAAGGTCATTGATAAAACAGCTGAAGATGGTTGGGCCTAGGACACTGCCCTGAGGAACTCCTGCAGTGATGTCATGTGATTGAGATGAATGACCTCCAACAACCACAGCCAACTTCCTTTGTGCTAGGTATGATTCCAACCAATGGAGAGTTTTCCCCTTGACTTCAGTTTTGCTAGGGCTCCTTGATGCCACACTTGATCAAATGCTGCCTTGATGTCAAGGGCAGTCACTCTCACCTCACCTCTTGAGTTCAGCTCTTTTGTCCATGTTTGGACCAAGGCTGTAATGAGGTCAGGAGCTGCGTGGCCCTGGCGGAACCCAATCTGGGCGTCAGTTAGCAGGTTATTGCTAAGTGCCGCTTGATAGCACTGTCGACGACACCTTCCATCACTTTGCTGATGATTGAGAGTAGACTGATGGGACGGTAATTGGCCGGGTTGGATTTGCATCAATCAAGTGGCATCTATTAAAACAGCTATTCTGTTTAGCAGATAGAGTGGCTTCTGGCACGCAGGGTATTGTGGGTAGCATAAGTTGCCGCTGTAATCTATTTAAAAAAGACAAACAGTAACGGGCAGCCGGAAACCTCCAATCCCATGAAGCAGAGACAGAGGCAGCTGTTTGTCCTGCATGTGAGTGCTGATAAATGGAGATTGAGGTGGAGGATAAATTGGAACAAGTGAGGGCCACTGGGGCATGAATTATCGGAGCCATGTCCTGGGACATCCGAGACAGGACAGGACAAGGGACGGGTTCATTTGATCCTTCCCCAGTAGCTCCAATATTCATCCCCTAGTAGACCTCACCTTGAATCATAGAATGATACAGCACAGAAGACGACCATTCAGTCCAACGTGCCTGTGCCGTCTCTGTGAAAGTTCCATTGCCCCGCTCTTTCCCCATAGCCCTGCAAATTTTTCCTTTTCAAGTATTTATCCAATTCAGTTTTGAATGTCACAACTGAATCTGCTTCCACCACCCTTTCAGGCAGTGCATTCCAGACCTGCCTCATGGGATTGGAGGATGCCAGCTGCCAGTCCCTGTTTGTCATTTTAAAATGGAGAACAATGGCAGCCCACACTACCCACAATCCCTGACTGCCAGAAACCGCTCTAGCTGCGAGTGTCAGCCAGAGCTGGAAAGGTTATTTTGGTAGGTGCGACGCAAGCAACACAAACTGGGGGTGTAAAAGCTGGCTGCCTTCTGAAAAAACAGATGGTTTGCAACGATGAACTTTTAGCTTTTCCCCCTATAATACAACTGATGGAATATTGGCTATAGCTGCAGCTTACATCATGACACATTCATGCCCCACTGTAACTACTTTTTTCATACATAGAATTATTTAGAATTTAAAGCACAGAAACAAGCTGTTTGGCCCAACTGGTCTATGCCGGTGTTTATGCCCCACACGAGCCTCTTCCCACCCCTCTTCCTCTCACCCTATCAGCATATTCTTCTATTCCTTTCTCCCTCACGTACTTATGTAGCTTAGCTTCTCCTTAAATGCATCTATACTATTCGCCTCAACTACTACATGTGGTAGCAAGTTCCACATTCTAACCACATTTCTCCTTAATTTACCTATTGGATTTGTTGGTGATTATCTTATATTTATGACCCCTAGGTTTAGATTCCCCCACTTGTGGAAACATCTTATCAAACCCCTCTATAATTTTAATGGCCTCTATCAGGTTGCCTCTCAGCCTTCTCTTTTTTTTTTAGGGAAAAGAGTTCCAGGCTGTCATACGTCATATGAGAGGTCATTGGGTTTCAGTTTTCATAGAAAAATACACTGCCGAAGAATTTCTGCTTTGGGTGCATTCGGCAATGCAGGCGTAAATTACACTCAATATTGCGCTAGTTTTGAGAAGTGAATTTTTTGCTTAAGTCTCCGCTTAAATCATTTGCATATCACCGAACATAAAATCTTCCATGAACCAGCACAAACGGGCAGCGTTTTAGAACTTAATTTTAAGAAAAAATTTGCATTACAAAATATTCCTTGATGTATTTAACAGTGGTAACCTGGTGCAGTTTGATTAATGCAGCTGAAAATGGGTTTATCACAAAAACTTAGCATTTTTAATCAGAGTGAGTAGTCCACCTCCTGTGAGTAACCCAATTTTAAATAATTGAAAATGACTTAAAAAAACTATACAGAACCATTTTCTAGTTACATTGGTGTATTTTCTTAGTTAATTAAAAAAATATTTACAATCTTTTAAAGCGTGCCTGTTAGTGTCCTTGCGCCTAAAAAACGAGCTGAATTTTAAGAGCCTCTTCGAAGGGCCGCAAAATTAGTGAAAACTCGCCATGGCGATTAATTCGATTTGGGGGCATGACCAGTTTTGCAGACGGGGCCGTCCGCCAGCACACTGTTTTTTAACCTAGTGCAGAAGATTGCAGAAACTCAATATGCGCTGGATGTAATTTGCGCTTGAAATTCCTCGATCTTTTGCGCTGGTTTGGACGAATTCGAGCAAATTGTGCTGGAAATAGCAGCTCAATCTAGCAGAAGCGCTAGGCCATTGAATCGCAGAATGTGTTCCCAAAAAATAAATATATTGAAATGCAATATCAAGTATATTAACTTATTCAGTTGCTGCATTTATAAAGCACCTATCCCAACCTCAGGACGCCCCAAAGCGCTTTACAGCCAATGAAGTACTTTTTAAAATGTAGTCACTGTTGTAATGTAGGAAATGTGGCAACCAATTGGCGCACAGCAAGCTCCCACAAACAGCAATGTGATAATGGCCAGATAATCTGTTTTAGTAGTGTTGTTTGAGGGATAAATATTGACCAGGACACTGGGAGAACTCCCCTGCTCTTCTTCAAAATAGTTCCGTGGGATTATTTACGTCCATCTTAGAGGGCAGGCGGAGCCTTGCTTTAACGTCTCATCTGAAAGGTGGCACCTCTGACAGTGCAGCACTCCTTCAGTACTGCATTGGAGTATCAGCCTAGACTTTGTGCTCAAATCTCTAGAGTTGGGCTTGAACCCATGACCTTTTTACTCCGAGGCGAGAGTGCTACCACTGGGCCAAGGCAGATACCTTGAAAACTACTGCCACTGAGGGCCATGAAGGACACGGGCTTAATTCCTGGTCTGTGCTGAGTTAGCTGATGTTCATTGCGGCAATGGTTGGGACACTGATTCTGACCTCTATCCAGTTACCCCTACTAGAAGTGTATGCGAGTTATGTGCGAGGATAAGATCGGGCTCCCTGTGATGCACCACTACCGACCACTGAAGAGCCTAGGGCACTCACTGTCTGAGCATACACATGAACAATGGCCACTTGGGTAAGGCACTGGAGGTCTGTCAGTGCCATGGAACTATGCCCAGCGGGTTCAGAAACGGGAGAGAAATAATATTGGATGGGGCTGGGATTATTCTCCTTCGAGCAGAGAAGATTAAGACATTTAATAGAGGAGTTCAAAATCATGAGGGGTTTTGCTAGAGTAGATCGGAAGAAACTGTTTCCACTGGCAGGAAGGTTGCTAACCAGAGGACACAGATTTAAGGTAATTGGAAAAAGAACCAGAGGCGACATGAGGAAATTTCTTTGCGCAACAAGTTGTTATGATCTGGAATGTACTGCCTGAAAGGGTGGTGGAAACAGATTCAATAATAACTTTCAAATGGGAATTGGATAAATACTTGAAGGGGGAAAATGTGCAGGGCTATGGGGAAAGAGCGGGGGAATGGGACTAATTGGACTGCTCTTTCAAAGAGCCAGCACAGGCACGATGGGCCAAATGGCCTCCTTCTGTGCTGTACGATTCTATGATATTAATGGTTTTTACAGTAGAGCATCACCTGATTTCTGGCCACTCCAATATTTTGTATTAGGGGTTAAAGAAAGAGATGCTTTTACTTTGGAAAGAAAAAGGGTTAATTCCAGCTCTTTTTCGTGAGAAAGATACTGGGCTGAGGTTAATTCCACAGTGTTACATCCTGGCTTCTCTTTGTTTCCATGACCCAAATTTTATTTCTACTGCACGAGTTAGTCTGAATGCTTGTGTCGTGGATGGTGCCGCCTTGAGGAGGCCCTCCTAACCAGGGGTTAACATGCTTTCATTTGACTGGTTCCAAGCTCTAACCTTGCATAATGGATCCTGCCAGTGGTTTAATTAAAAGTGAGTGTCTGCTGGATATCAGCACTGCTGGCTGGTCCCATCACACAAACTGTTGTGTGTGACCCGAGAGACCGGCCCATTATTTTAGCCCTTTCTTATCTCCATAATAATCAAGAAGAATAAAACCCTTCCCCCTCCCCCATCTCAAACCCCAAAACAGCCTGTTTTTTTTAAATGGTAACCTCTGACATTATCACAGCATCTAGGAGAAGAGAAAAAAAAACCACACCAACAAAAGTTCACTCATCTCCCAGAGTGTCATCGTGGACCGTGTGATTGACAGGACATGACGACACAATGAAAGGACTGCGGAGCCCAGGTGACAGCCCGTCCAGTGCAATTGGGAAACTTTCCGCTCGCCCTTTCCGCTTCTCAGGAATGCTGATAATCCATGGATAACTTTGCCAGTGCACAGCACAAGATGGCATTGCCTATATTACCCAAAGAAGTGGTGGGGGGAGCAAAACAAACATCGGTTTTTAAACTGTTCCCATCTGGTGGGAAATGACACCTGACATTTTATACCCCGCCCCATTTTCCTTTCCGTTGACTTCATATCGGGCGGGGTGTAAAACTGGCGTCCGACACACTGTCTCCTGCTTCACGTCCGGGGTGGGGGGGGGGGCAGTTAAATTCCACCCCCTTGTTTCTACACTTGTCTGCCCATTGCGATAACCTGCCCAAGTCACCCTGAAGTCTTATACACTCCTCCCAGCTATGTATCAAAGTTCCTACTTTTGTCGTCAGCAAGTAGAGATCATAATCTCTGTATCAAAGTCCAAATCACCCATATACCCCTGGGTACACCACTTCTAATTCCCTTCCTATCTGAGCACCACCCATTCATCCTAACTCTGTCTCCTGTCCATCAGCAAACTTTCTATCCATGCTGCTTCACTTTCTCTTATACCATATGTCTGAATTTTTATAATAAACCACGTTTTCAAATCCCTCCATGGCCTTGCCCCTCCCTATCTCTGCATTCCTCCAATTCTGACCTCTTGTGCATCCCTGATTTTCATCGCTCCATCATTGGCAGCCGTGCCTACAGCTGCCTTGGCCCAAAGCTCTGGAATTCCCTCCCTAAACCTCTCCACCTCTCTCTCCTCCTTTAAGACACTCTTTAAAACCTACCTTTTTGACCAAGCTTTTGGTCACCTGGCCTGATATCTCCTTATGTGGCCCAGTGTCAAATTCTGATTGATAACGCTGCTGTGAAGTGCCTTGGATGTTTTACTATGTTAAAGATGCTATATAAATGCAAGTTTTTGTTGTGAGACACTATCAAATACCTCCTTAAAATCCATATACAGTATAGAATAGATATACATCTACTGCATTCACTTTATTTCTCCAATATGTCACTTCTCCAAAAAATAAATGTGTCATACTTGCCTTTAACAAATCCATGCTGCCTGTCCTTGATTAACCCACGCATTTCTAAATTTTCACTAATGTTATCTTGAAACATGGATTCTGAGTTTGCGAACAACTGATCTTAGATTAATCGTTATCTTTCTCTTCAGTACAGTACAATGGAACAATTTAAAAAGGACAAAATTATTTTTTTCAGTAACTTGCTCTGTGGAGTTGCTTTATGCTCTAATTGTTTTCTGTCTCCCTCTCTTTCTGCTTGCCTTCCACTCTGTCTCCCTCTTTCTCTCTGTCTTCATTTCACATACTGTCAACTATATTTCAATTCATCTCACTGATTTTTACCACTCATTCTCTCCCTCTTTTCGTAACTTTCTCTGTTCCTCTGTCTCCTATCTCTGTAATGTCTCTTACATATAGTCTGTCATTCATTCACTCATTTGGCATCCTTGACTTTTTTTTTGAGACCAGGCTACACAGTGAAAGAAATAAAGACTTGCATTTACATAGCACCTTTCACGACCTCAGGATGTCCCAAAGCACTTTACAGCCAATGAAGTACTTTTGGAGTGTAGTCACTGTTGTAATGTAGGAAACGCAGCAGCCAATTTACACACAGCAAGCTCCCACAAACAGCAATGTGATAATGACCAGATAATCTGTTTCAGTGATGTTGATTGAGGGATAAATATTGCCCAGGACACCGGGGATAACTCCCATGCTCTTATTCAAAATAGTGCCGTGGAATCTTTTACGTTCACCTGGGGCTTCGATTTAATGTCTCATCCGAAAGATAGCACCTCTGGCATTGCAGCACTCCCTCAGTACTGCACTGGAGTGTCAGCCTAGATTTTTGTGCTCAACTCTCTGGAACGGGACTTGAACCCACAACCTTCTGACTCAAAGGCGAGAGAGCTACCAACTGAGCCACGTCTGACACCTTGTGATATAATGCAGCCAACCTTTATTGGCTTGATGGTAAGTATCGACACTGGGTTCGTTGGGGGAGGGGGGGAAGGGGGGAAGGGCGGGAGAAAGGGGCCGCCAGGTAACTGTTGCAACCGGCAGAAAGAACGCGGGGTCTGGGAGGGACCAGGTAGGCCGAGGCCTGGTGCCAAGAGGGAAAGTAATTCTGTATGCAGCGACTTGCTGATTGTTGCACCACTGTCGAGGAGAAACAAAACAAAAAGAGGAAAGTCACCATGGCCAATTAGAAGGGACCTGGTAAGGTCTGGGAACTGGTCGATGGCAAGTCCTGGTGGAATGGGAGGACGATAGTTGGGGAGTGGGTTAGAAAATACAATAAAAGTGGAAGCAAAAAGTACATTTTTAAAAAAAGAGTCTGGACATCATTGTATTGGCACAAGGATTCTATTATTATATCATACAGGCTGCAGAGCAACCCACACAATGTATGAACAGGTCGTGGCTGTGTCTATAAAATGGCTGAACTTTGACCTGACATTGTGCCAATTCTTTCAACATAATGAACCGAGCGGGCCTGGTGAATCGGAGCAGTGCCCTCCCGCCTCTCCGCTTGCATTCAAACCGAACGACAGGCTCCTCTTTTTAAAGGAACAGTACAACTCTGCCCGAGTCTTTTAAAGGCATAGAAAGTACAGCAGACCCCCCAACCTGGCCCTTTTATTGGCCTGTCTGATTAAACGTACATTGTTTATGGTTTCCTTGGTAACAGAGAACCCCAATAAAAAACATTCCCCCCTCATGCAACCCCCCCCCACCCCGCAGCGCCACATCACAGTTTCCACAGCTAACATTACTCGGGATGAGGAGAGGCTTTTAAAAACAAATATAAACAAAGACTAGAATTTCTACCTTCTATGTTCAGATCATCATTGGGATGCCAAGTTATTTAGATTTTACTGCAGTAATTCATTCACCAACAACCCCTAATTTCTAAATCTGCCTGTAAACAAGGAGGAACGTGGGCTCTTTGATTGGGAATAGATGACTTTCACTTGAAAATGATTAATGCTGTTGGACAGGGCATTCTGCAGGTTCAAGCACAGCCCGAACGAGGCATTCGTTATTTTTTAAACTCAAAGCTGCACGGCATTCTTTGTTTAAACCCAGAGTGCCGATGACATCACCGAAGGAACAGCTCAGAGGAGTTTACTGATCCCGACAATGGGAAGAAGCTGAATTAATGGATGTAATCTGGGTTGAGGACTACATTGCTCCTAATGTTAATTCAGTGCTTTTACATTCGCAGCAACACATCCCAAGCAGCTCGTTCTCTTGTTCCCTCCAAAACCCCAAAATGATTTCATCAGAAAAACACAACAGACATAGCATGAAAAGCATTAGAAGGACACTGATATCAAGACTCCTTCCTCACCATCAGACCCACACACCAATACCATCACCCTATCGATCATCAATGGTGTCTGCTTAATTGCGAGATATAACCCGTCTTTTTGAACACTGGAACATTTTCTTTTAAAGCTCTTCTGTTTAAGAATTATACAGAACATTTCCCATACATAAATTAAACATGGAAAACATGCAGTAATTTCATTCAGGTGTTGTAGTATTTAATAGGGTCTTCTATTTTTTAAATGCCCGAATGAATTAGTGCCTCAGGTCATATAAACGCTACACTGCTTTTCAACAATGATATTATTGCCATAATAACCCTAAATTAGCTCTATACTGTATTTCATTCTAACCTTTACACAGGCTCTTAGCTCATTATA
Source organism: Somniosus microcephalus (assembly GCF_052327205.1). NCBI lineage: Eukaryota > Metazoa > Chordata > Chondrichthyes > Squaliformes > Somniosidae > Somniosus > Somniosus microcephalus. The sequence goes on from NC_140990.1 coordinate 181,802,554, forward strand.
GAGCTGGGCGCATAGCGATAGCAAATCAATAGCTTTCTGATCAATGATGCTGTAACATCCTTCACAATAACACTAGGTGGCTTGTTTCGTTGGTTCAAATTACAACCTTTAAAGGGGCCACATTTCTGTGTTGCAGTCACCTTGAACGCAATGTATCTATCGTGCAAATAGTTGTCATCCTGGTGCTGCCGGGGCCCAGATCGGAGACCTGCATCTAATTCTTCAAAACAGAGATTTTAATTTTCCCAGAGGAAGCCTTGTCCCAGGGCCCAGTCATCAGCTGCAGATTGCTTAACTGCTTCCCAACCCTCTAGAGTACGGAGGTTTATATCCCTGTCAGCTAATGAGCTAAAGATCAAATTACTGAAGCAACGAGAATTGGGAGGGGGGATGGGGGGAAGGGAGAGAAAAAAAACCCAAAGATTAAGCTCTTTTACTTCTGTCATACACCATCATCCCCTCCTGCAATCTGTTAGCAACCGAGGCTGGAGGAGACAATGGGACAAAGAGATTTTTAAAAATGCACAAATGAGATGTGTTGAAGAAAATGAGGAAAAAAAATTGGGGCCGAACTGGCTACACATTAGTGGGTGCTGGTTTTATTTTCTGAGCTAGACTATCTGTGCGGTGGTAACAGTAAGACAATCTGTGGAGGCAACTGGCTCTAGACTCAGCTTCCAATTTGCTTTACCGACAGGGGTGACAGATATGGAATTCCATCCTTGGCTGGTGAACCCAGTCCCACTTATCCTGTAAACCACTGGGATACCAGTATTGTACCATTTGAAACACAGGCTGCACGAGAATTTTAAACTGGCATCGAATAAATTAAAATCTCGGGAAATGGCAATTCCCTTATCCATGATGGGTGCTAGAGTGTGAAAAGTTTTTTTTCAGGCAGTACAATTATAGCCTGGTCCCTTACCCGGTAGACTAAATAACAGTTTGAGTTATTTTACATATGTATATATAGAAGAAAAGGTCATAGCTCTCTCAATTGTTGGGGTTCCAATGCGCTACCCCATTGTAGGACTGGGGTCATTGCCTGTGATTGCCTTCACATTCCCAATGTCAGGTGGCCCACTGGTGAGAATGCAGCAAGTGGAGGCAATGTTTTGCTACAAGGAAAATAAAACAAGGGCAGGTTATCCAGAGTGCTTTCATGCACCCATTGAGTGGGAGTTAGTTAGGGTGCTTTCAGGGTGCCAATTATCCAGGGTGGGGGCATGCCGCCACTAGTGCCAATTACAGAGTGGGGGTTATCCAGAGTGAGGGCATTCACCCACTAGTGCCTATTAGAGTAGGGGTTATCCAGGGTGGGGCATTCACTCACCCCAGCAATTCTGAACTGTGCTGAGGTTGGGGGTAAGTGGAAGCCCTGGTGCTAAAGCCCAAAGCCCAAAAGGGTACTGCTACTGTGAGCAGTTAGGATGATTCTTGACAAACACCTTTCGCTACATTTTTCCAACCTTTAGTTATATAAAAATCTGCATTTTGAAGCATACATTTCTTTATATTTGTGTTCAGATATTTAAGACTGCACTCAACGCACTTCAGTTTCACGCCACATCGACTGTGGCACTTTGCTGGGTGTGGACTCGAGAGAGGTGCTTGGCATGGCAGCAGAATTGGGCTGGGTGGGAGCACAAGTCTCTGCTTTGCCACTGATTACCATTCCTAGTTACCAAATCATTCCTGAACAGGAAACAACAGCTCCCTAAAGGAAGGAACCATGCCTCAGTGGCTAGCACTCTCGACTCCAAGTCAGAAGGTTGTGGATTCAAGCCCCAGTCCACAGGCCGACACTCCCAGTGCAGTACTGAGGGAGTGTTGCACTATCAGAGGTGCTGTCTTTCGGATGAGATGTTAAACCCGTCTGTCCCCTCAGGTGGATGTAAAAGATCCCACGGCATTATTTTGAAGATGAGCAGGGGCGTTATCCCTGGTGTCCTGGGCAATTTCTATCCTTCAACCAACATCACTAAAAAAGATATCTGGTTATTATCATATTGCTGTTTGTGGAACCGTGCTGTGTGCAAATTGGCTGCCGTGCTTCCTATATTACAACAGTGCCTACACTTCAAAAAATACTTTATTGGCTGCAGAGCGCTTTGGGATGTCCTGAGGTTGTCAAAGGTGTTATATAAATGCAAATCTTTCTTTCTTCAGTGCAAACCCAATGCTGAGGGTGGGTGATGGATGTGGTGCACCTGGGTGTAAGTACGATGGGTCTAAGTGAAGGGTTTTAGGCTGATGCCACCCTTACACATTCTGATCAGAAGACTGGACAGAACAGTAGGGAACTAAACAAGCAGAAACACCACTGGCCATGCTGTGCAGATTCCTGCTCTCTGCTGGATGGGGTGCCTTTATTAGTCATCCTTCAGGTATTAACTATTACATAGCGAGCTTTCCAGTTTAACTGGGATCTCCTGTACACATTCACTAAATAAATACCATTTTGTTAAACTATAAAACGAATAAAGCGAGATATGCTTGAACAGAAATTGACTAAAGTGACAGCAAAGTACATAATGGAGGGACCTCACACAAGTCCCAAAAGATTACAAGAGATGATAATCCATTAATCTTCCTGCATTTCCACATTATTGGAGTTTATAATGAATACAGTGACTCTTCAAAGAGCATTTATTAATACCTTCCCTGTATCTCCACAAGGAAACTCACCAAACCCTCAAAGTGTATATAAAATGTTTTGGCCCATGCAGTCTAGACTAGCAGTCTGTAAACTTTTGGCCAAAGCACAGGGTTTATAGGAAGTGGCTAATTAGAAGGATCTTAATGATAGGAATTAATTTATGACAAATTAGTTCAGTTCTGTATTAGCTTTTTTGCAGCCATCCTTTCCGATATTAGCACATATTCAAAACGTTCAGTTGCTTCCTGCCAGAACTAATTATGTGATCTGTTTAATTCTCAACCTGTTTTCCTTAATTGTACTGATACAGCAATGAAACATAATCGAGTAATGTAATAAGCACCTCACACAATGTCATATACACCAATCATTCATGCCAACTCCTGAAAATAATTGGGGTATATTGAGGGATTATCACAAGCATCGTTGGGTCGAAAATACTCCCAAATGGGATTTGAACTGTGGAAAGGAAAATAATTTTATCTGGAAAGAAAAATCGTGATGACGCATATCCAAAAGTCAAGATACAAGATAGATACCGCAGGCAAAGTGCATTGTGGGTGACGGCACCGATAGCTAAGTCATGGAGCTCACTTAAGACCAACACCAATTGGCTTAGAATTCATACACAAAACTCTAGGAGGAGGAAAAACTATGGGTGCCAGAGAAGCATTTGATAAGTGGTGAATGTTCTAACCAATTGTGGTGAGTTAGTTCTTCCTGCATCCCATATAGTTGCACATTCTGCAGAGTCAAGTTTTAATACATACAGGGACGTACTTTATATTTCTCATTTTTCTCCTGCATCACCAATAGCAGGTAACTGAGGTGCAGAATATAAAATACAAGGTAATGATGAGACTATATTAAATCTTAATAAGACCTCAGTTAGTGCACTGTGGGCAGTATTGGGCACCAACCACACTATAGGAATGATATTGAGCCTTTAAAGAGGGGACCACAGAGATTCACTTGGATGATGTCTGGTATTAGAAAATACAAATACGAAGAAAGTCTTGAAAATTAGGGTTTTTTGTTCCATTAGAACACAGGTAATGGGGAGATATGATAGAAGCATTTAAAATCGTGAAAGGAGGGGACAGGGTCGATAGCAGCAGACTGTTTCCAGTGGTTGAGGGGTTAGAATGAGACGTCACAGATACGAGATTAAATGTAAGAGATTTAGGTCAATGATCAAGAGAAAGTTCTTTATACAGCAAGTTGTGAGGTTGTGGAATTCACTTCCAGAGTTAGTGGCAGAAACTGGCCCAGAATCTCTTGGAAAGTTTCAGCGTAACTACAGTGTGAGCGGAGTGGCGCTTTTTTGGTGATAGAAAGAGCGCGTCAAATAAAACAATTCCTCCTTTGTGCCTTCTTTCTGCCCTCATGATTTGTTCTGGTACCTACATGGCAACTTGGATATCTAGCAAAAGCAGACCAACAGCTTCCAAAAAGCTAACACAAGATAGTTACAGACAAGGAAGGCCATTCAGCCCAGCTTAGTACATCCACCCAGAATGATCGTGTACTGTCTCCATTTCACTAGCCAATTATTTTTTTTAAAGATTCCTGGGTTGTAGCCTCCATTGCTCTCCCTGGGACACTGGCACCAGTGCTAGGACAGGAAGGCGCTGTACCACTGGGACAGGCTGCACGCAATGTTCCCTGTAAGCTATGCTTTGTTCTGCGTAGCCTGTTTCTTTTAGTGCGCGGTCCTTTTAAATGTCCATGCATGGGCAGTATTTACAATGGAGAAGCCGGTGAGCGGTCTGTGTGGGACCTTTCTCATTACTGCTCGGCTGCGCAGCTTAGAGGGAACATTGGCTGCACATGAGCCAGAATGGGACCAAGATCCTAGCGGAAAGGATAAATAGGGCTGTAGGTAAGACTTTTACTAGTGATTATATTTGAACACTTTTTGCATAAAGACGAACTTTCTGACATCAGCCCTAAATTTACTTTTTAATAATTTGAACCCGTCCCTTTTTCCTACTCTCACTATTTAACTTATAGTTCCAGATTTACATTTTACATTCCTTTAACCATCTTATACACTTCTACAAGATCAGATCTTGAATGCCTCCTTTCCATGCTGAAAAACCTATGTTTCTGCAGTCATTCCTCACAATTCAGACTAGCGAGAAGCTCGGAACTGTGGAGAAGCAGAGAGATTTAGGGGTCCAAATACAGAAGTCACTAAAAGCTACAAAAAAATCATTTAAAAAGCTAATGGAATGTTGGCCTTTAACTCAAGGGGACTGCAATACAAAAGGGGCAAAGTTATGTCGCAGTTATACAAAGCTCTTGTTTGACTCCATCTGGAGCCCGGCGTTCAGTTCTGGCCACTGCATCTCAGGAAGGATATATTGGTCCTGGAGGGGAGCAGCGCAGATTCACCAGAATGATATCTGGGCTAAAAGGGTTAAATTAGGAGGACAGGTTCCATAGACTAGGCTTGTGTTCCCTCGAGTACAGAAGATTAAGGGGTGATCTAATTGAGGTGTTTCAGATAAGTAAAGAAATTGCTAGGGCAGAGAGAGAGAAACTATTTCCTCTGACAGGAGAGTCCAGTACAAGGGGGAATAACTTTAACATTCGAACTAGGCCATTCAGGGTGATGTAAGGAAGCACAAAGGGAAGTGGAAATCTGGAGCTCTCTCCCCCAAAAATCTGTTGTGGCTGAGGTTCAATTGAAAATTTCTAAACTGAGATTTGATAGATTTTTGTTAGGCAAGGGTGTTAAAGGTTATGGAACCAGGGCGGGTAAATGGAACCAGGGCGGGTAAATGGAACCAGGGCGGGTAAATGGTTAAGATACAGACCAGCCATGATCTAATTGAATGGGCTGGAGGGGGCTGAATGGCCTCCTCCTCTTCCTATGTTGGCATTAGGGATCAGCCTTGTGGCTCTTCTCTGCTCGGCCTCCCCTTGTGGCTCAATGGCCAGAAATGGACGTTTAAAGCTGACAACTGAAGGTGGGCCCCGAGGGGTGGGAGCAGCTCGGAGAGGCGCCTTACTGATGAAAACTCATTGAAAACCTTAAAACAAAACTCCAATAACTAATGTTCCAACATAATGATCCACAATAATGGTTACTTTTAAAAACAGCCAGCATCGATTTCTAGAAATTTCTGTCCAATCCAAAACTCGACAGGTGGACTCTTGTTCAATATTACTGGCATGACTCTAATCCACTTGCAAATACAAATCTAAAACGTTTACACTGCCTTAATTCTGCATCTGGCATTAAAAGCATCCATCAGTTCCTAAGAGTTACGATTTGATTTATAATCGTTGAATCAGCAAGAATGATTTCAGGTGCCCATTCTGATGCTCCTGTAATCGCTGCACTGCCCTCTTCACGTATATTCCACAGAATGTAAATAAGACATTGTGCTAACACTTCGCACGTAAGGTGTTAAGCACTCTTTGTAGAGCACTAGAGCACAGAATGAATTACCTGGTGACCCAGAGAACAGGATGGCACATAGCCGTACAATTCCCACTGGAAGGAAGAAAAGGCTAGCAGCAAGGAATTTCCCAAGAGCCTTCCTGCCTTGGGCAAAGTGAGAACTGTTCTGGAAGCATGGAAGAGGAGCTGGAAACAATGTGCGGAGAAAACAGAGGGTCCTTCCTCTCTGCAGGGGCAGGGCACTGAATAAGGCGCAGGAAGTTCTTAGCAGTTGACTGACTTCTCACATGCATGCCTTCCCTCCCAAGCAAGGTTGCTAGGGGGAAGCACAGGCAGCTGGAGACATAGGCCCGTGAACAATCGGCAAGAGATAGCGCACAACACTACTTGGATATTTATTCATTAATTACTGAAATCTTCCAGATAGCTCACTGCTGTAAATCTCATCTTTAAGGCAGCCTCAGGAAAAAAAACAAGATTTATGAACAATTGGTTACAACAGAAATAAATATCCCAGCTGCTCCCAATCGATATTGGGAATATTTTCTTCAAACTAGTCAGGTGTTTTATGAGGTACAAAGAATAAGAATCTTAATAGCTGCACAAACCAAACCAATGGAGCTAATTGTCCAATTAACATTCACTCTAAAAACCCAACATCTAGGTTTAAAGTGTTTTAAATATACTTGTTTTCCCTAAAACTATTGCCACCAACATGATTTTGTAGGAAATAATCAAAATGCAGTATGAAAGCCTAAATTTGTTCAAATTAATTTGAGACCATATTCCCATGACATCACTGATAAATACTTCATCACACATTTGATTTCTGTGCACTTCTATCACCTCAGCAATCTTTACTTTGCACCTGAATGAGCCAATCAAAAGTGCATTCACTATACTAGGTAACAGTTCAGTCTAGTTAACAGTTGGAAAGTGTGAAGCAGTTACTTTTATTAATTTTTGTCTGCGCTTTCTTCACTTATCATAACCCCTCATTATACTCCTTGCGCTTCAGCACAAAAAACTCCCTCCAAGCTCAAAATAATAGGAATCTTTCGAAGTTCTGAGGAGCTGAAGGACAGCATGCAGGAGAGGTTGAACCTGAGGTCACAGCCTCTGGTCACACATACATTTTGCACTGATACTAGAAGGCCACTTAGAGATGGAACCCATTCCATAAATGCAGCACAGTTAAAAAGATAACACAGTTCGTTCTCAAATTCCCATTTGAACTGTCCTGGTAATCAGTAGTCAGATTTCAAGTGTCATTTGCCTTCCAGCAGGGCTATGTGGGAAGAGCAGGGGAGTGGGACTAATTGAATCGCTCTTTCAAAGAGCCGGCACAGGCACAAGGGACCGAATGGCCTCCTTCTGTGGTGTAAGATTCTATGGGGGAGAAATTTAGTATCGCCCCATTTGGGGCGCAATTATCGGCTGTGCGCAAAGATTAGCATCTGCCGCTAATTATCACCTCCAGCTGCAAACTTGGCTTCTATCGCCCCTGGAGGTGATTGGAGCGCTAAATCAGGCGCTTCACACCTGTCTTAAGGCGCAAAGGCTGAGGAGCGAGGCGCTACCTCAGAGCGCTGGCGAAGCTCATGTGATGTCAGTCAGCAATGGAACACAGACACAATGGCGCCGGCCAGTTCTTAAAGGGGAGGGTCGGTCTTGCTCTCCATCCACACCCTGCTCATTGCAGCCTTGAATCTTGGTCTGGAGAGACCTGTACATCAAATCTGCTGGAAAAAAAAATGGAGACGCCCAGGGAAAGAGCTCAGAGTGCAGCCCCCACAGTCTCTTCTAAATCGATACAAGGGCAAATCAAAATGAACCTGCAAAGTGCTGCTCAGTACCCAAAATTCCTTCACACAGCGTTGAATCTCTCCAGAAGTCTCTCTCTCTCTCTCTCATTGCGTGGTGCAAAAATGTCACCAACAAAAAAAAGGCAGGAAGCGGTCGCCTTTAAATAGCGCTCCCCCAGTCCCTTCCTGACTGCAAAACGCTCCCCTCAACCTGTCATTGCTAGCGGCAGGCGGTAAGGCAGGGGGCGCCACTCAATATCCGGTCCGGGGCGCTGCACGCTCGACTGACGTCACGATCTGCAGGCGCAGGAGATCGTGGCGGTAGTGTTTAGCGCCGCCGCAAAATGTCTAGTTAATTTCGTAAGCGGCGCAAACATTGCCGCACCCAGGCGCTAGTTGCTTTGCGCCCCATTAGCGCCCTCTTACGGCACTAACGGGAGGCACAAACCAATTGAATTTTCCCCCTATGATTCTAAGCATTAGTGATGGGGGTTCTTGATAGCGCTCCATGTACTGGATTTATAAATTTAAAAAAACATAAAAAAGCAAGGAACATAGAAAGGATACAATGGCTCAATCCACACACCAGGTACAACCTATTCTGTTCATGGACTATATTTACCGACTTAATCCCCCAAGAGTAAATTCTCTATAAAAAAAATCTCCCAATTCTGAAAACTTGAGAATGCTCATCCAGCCTCACACTTCCACTATTCAGTCCTGGTCTGCTGCCCTCCACATACAACCTTCACAGCCCTTCCCATCGGGTATTTGCTCATCTCAGTTTATAGCTTTCAATCCTGTACCCAACCAGTGGAGGCTACAAGATGCAGGAAATAAAGAGGATGGTGATGTTTAACGCAAAGGTATACAGCACTGTACTGCACACACCACATTTTCCCCCTCCAGTTGAATATAGGATTGTGTGCAATGCAGTGAGAAACAGAACGTAAATGTCTAAACCCAGACACTGTAATGCATTCCTGACCTCTTTCCTCCACCCTTACATGAAAGCTTGATACAGGCATTCAATCAAAATAAGTGGACATGCAGTCGTTTATAGGAAATTAACATTTGCACATGTACACATGGTAATAGGCCAGATGCTGCCCCATTAAGGCCTCTTTGCTGTGGCTCACTCATACATTCCGTCTTCAGCTGCTGGTGTATATGACAACCTAAGGCTGGGATCTTTTACATGCTACCCATCTAACCTGCCCAGTAGCTTAAGCTCATGGACTAACTTGCTCAGATCATTTTCACCTTCTTCCTTGCCTCTGTCACTCTATTCCCTATTGAATCAGAAATCTGTCTCTTTAGTTTTTTAAAAATAATTCAACTAAGGTCGCATTTGCCGTACTAGGGTCACAGTCTATTTCCTAACAACAGCTCTGAAGCAGCTACTTAGTTTCAGATTTCCTTCATTTCTAACCATGTCTCCCAGTTCATTCCTTGTGTCTCACAAATGCATCACAATCATAGGATCATAGAATGATATAGCACAGAAGGAGGCCATTCGGCCCATCGTGCCTGTGCCAGCCCTCTGAAAGAGCTCTCCAATTAGTCCCACTCCCCCTGCTCTTTCCCCATAGCCCTGCAAATTTTTCCCCTTCAAGTATTTTGCCTGGGCTCAGACATTTACATTCTGTTTGTCACTGTATTACACACAATCCTCCCCATCCTGAACCTCTCTCTCCTCCTTTAAGACACTCCTTAAAACCTACCTCTTTGACCAAGCTTTTGGTCACCTGTCCTAATAAATCCTTGTGCGGCTCGGTGTCAATTTTTGTTTGATAACGCTCCTGTGAAGCACCGTGGAATGCTTTACTACATTAATGGTGCTATATGAATGCAAGCTGTTCTTGTTGTCTCAGCACAAAAACATCTCCACCTCCACCCATCTTTATTCCCATCAAGTCCTTCCCTAGCTGTTGTTATTCCTTTCAGAGCTGATTTAATTCCCTTCTCAGCTCTTCATAATTCACTAATTTAATGCCTGGTAACATCCCGGTTGTCCTTCTTCAAACTTATTTCCAGTGCTTGTGTTTAATCGTTAGGCCAGTAACCAAAATAGAACACAATGCTCCCAAATACGCCCTCACCGATGCCTTATATAGCCAGCATCATCTTAATGGATCTACTTACACAACTTAAACGTCTATTATTAATTACTTCTATAGAAACCAGTAACACTTCCAACATTTGTACAATGAGCTAACCCAAACAATTTTCCCGGTGCATCTTATTTAATTATATGCTCTTTGTTGCAATTATATTTGCTATTCTTCAGTATTAAATACCTTGCATATGTCTCATTGCTAAGTAAAAGAAAGAAATTGCATTTATATCAGGCCTTTCACGACCTCAGGACATCCCAAAGAGCTTTACAGCCAGTTCAGCACATTTCTGAAGTGTAGTCACTGTTGTAATGTAGGAAACGTGGCAGCCAATTTGTGCACAGCAAGATCCCACAAACGGCAGTGAGATAATGACCAGATAATCTGCTTTAGTACTGTTAGCTGAGGGATAAATATTGGCCAGGATACCGGGGCGAATTCCCCTGCTCTTCTTCGAAATAGTGGCAAGTGATCGTTTACGTCCACCCGAGAGGGCAGACGGGGCTTCGGTTTAATGCCTCATCTGAAAGACGACACCTCTAACAGCACGGCACTCCCTCAGCGCTGCACTGGAGTGTTAGCTTGAATTATGTGCTGGAGTCTCTGGAGCGGGGCTCGAACACACAACCTTTTAACTCGGAGGCGAAAGTGCTACCGACTGAGCCACGGCCAACACAAGTAAGTTGGGGTTCCTAATCGTCCCTGAGCCGGGCAAGGGGAAAAAACAAATTCCGTCAATGTGATCTCCCTTCCCCTTCCCTCACCCGCACTCTGAAATAGTCTACTGATTGCACTGCCTGGAGAGATATTCAAAAGTTTCCAGTGCCTACGAAGCTGCATTCCACCGTGAGCCACCAACTTCAAAAGAGGAGAGAAAAGGGAATTTGTGGGTGAACAGAAATCAGCTGCTGGATTGTAGATCAGGATCGAGGGCAGTGTCTGAGCTTGTTCCGTTAGCTGGAGAATAGTACACGGTGCGGGCAGGCATGGGAGGTCGGTGATTCAACAATTTTAAAATCCTACAGGTATTGAGAAATGGAAGGAAGTCAGATGGAGCATTAAATCAATATGTCCAAGTGTGTTATGGACAGTTGACATTCTAATCGGAAATCAGAATGGAGCAAAGATATCTATATTAGACAGCCTGTCACTATAACAAAATTAAAGTTTGATGCAGTATTGATAGCCTGCCGAAATGTCACTTAACACATTTCAATAAATACCATAGGGTAAATTTTCCTAGATTACGTTCTGGTGCAGAGTCTCAGTCAATTGGATCGCCAACGTGAAAATGAAGTATGAATCTAGCAATCGGATTCACTGCAGATTGTCAGTATACATCGGGAAAGAAGAACGAATGAACTTGTATTTATATAGTGGTGTTCATGACCTCAGGACGTCCCAAGCATGTTACAGCCAATGAAATACTTTTTTTGAAATGTAGTCACTGTTGTAATGGCAGCCAATTTGCGCACAGCAAGCTCCCACAAACAGCAGTGAGATAATGTCCAGATAGTCTGTTTTAGTGATGTTGGCTGAGGGAGAAATATTGGCCAAGGCACCGGGGTGAACTGCCCTGTTCTTTTTCGAAATAGTGCCATGGGTCTTTTACGGAGCCTCGGTTTAAGGTCTCATCCGAAAGATGGTACCTCCGACAATGCAGCACTCGCTCAGTACGGCACTGAAGTGTCAACCTAGATTATGGGCTCAAGTCCATGGAGTGGTACTTGAACCTACAACCTTCTGACTCAGAGGTGAAAGTGCTACCAACTAAGCCACGTCTGATACTTATGGGAAGACCAAAGCCATTATGTTCCTGCTCTGCCAAAAACTCCGCACATTTGCCATCAGCTCCTTCCCCCTCCTTGGCTGCTCACTCAGGCTTAACCAAGCTATATGCAACCTTCGGTGCCTTGTTTCACCTCAAGCTGAGCTTCAAATCCCATATGCCATCCATCACCGAGACAGCTTACTTCACAACACTGTTCACCTCCGCCCTTAGGTTCTTCCCATTGCTGCCAAAATTTTTATCTGTGGCATGTCTTTATCCAACTTCTTCCAGCATCCTCCTTGCTGGTCTTCCGATCTCCATCCTCCATAAACACTAATTTGTCCAAAACTCCACTGCCTGCATGCTGTCCCACACTGAGCCACGCTCGCAATCCTCAGTGACCTACACAGGCTCCCTTTTCCCAAACAACTGAATTTAAATCCTTCGCCCTCATCTACAGATCGCACCACTGACTGGCTTCACTCTACCTCTGCAACCTTACATCCCATCCCACGGTCTCCATTCCTGACGTTGGCCTTCTGTGCATCCCCCCTACCTCTACTACACCTTTAGCAGCAGAGCCTTCAGCTGTCTTCCTATCTTTGTAACCTCCAGCCCTATAGCCAACGTTCCCTATAAGCTGCGCGGCCGTGCAGCGATCTGCAGGTCCCACGTAGGACGCTCAACGGCGTTATAATGGAAAAAAACGCGTATGGGCGGTAATTTGAATGGGCCGCGCATTCCCTTAAAGGGGCCACGCACCCAAAAAATATTAGTTGGAACACTGCCTACAACTCTCCGAGAACTCTGCTCTCCTCCAATTCTAGCCTCTTGTGCATCTCCGATTTCCTTTTCCCCACCATTTGAAGCTGTGCCTTCAACTGTCTAAGCCCTAGGCTCTGGAATTCCCTTCCTAAACCTCTCCACCTCTCTCTCCTCCTTTAAGACATGCCTTAAAACCTACTTCTTTAACCAAGTATTTGGTCACCTGCCCTAATATCTCCTTATGTGGCTCAGTGGCAAATTTTGTCTGATAACGCTGCTCTAAAGTGCCTTGGGATGTTTTACAATGTTAAAGACACTATATAAAGTTGTTGTTGTCTCAGCCCTAGTCTCTGGAACTCCCTTCCTAAAGCCTTCCATCATTTTACCTCCCACCCGCGCTTTAGAAGCTTCCTCAAAACTTATCTCTTTGACCAATTTTTTAGTCACCTCTCATAACTTCCTCTACACTGTGGAGAACTTTGGGATGCATTACAACTGTTAAGTTGTTTTTTTTACTATAACACACCCAGAAATAGGGGGAGGAGAGAGGGTAAGAGGAAAAAAACTATCTTCTTCTGTGCTGGTAACTGGGTAAGTTGCCAATTGCCTGTGTTTTGTAAAGACAATAAGCATGTTCGGTGTCTTGTTCGTATTGCTCATTCCAAGTGTCAAAAGCTTGCTGATCTTCTGGCACAGTTAAGTGTGACTTAGGGCCGTGTGCTGCCGAAGTGATGCCCTTGCCGGTTGAACTCTGGGGGATAGGTTTTCGTCCTCACTATCTGGGTCACAATCTGGCAAAGTGGATTGGCTGCCCGCTATAGAACCCGTGGAATGACGTCCCTTGAGAATCCGGATACCAGAGCAAAACAGTAGCTTCAGGCGGTCAGGAAGAGGATTGTGCGCATTGGTGCGGATCTTTTCTCTCCAGAATCACAGAGCAGTTTGTGTGAGTTGTGAAAGTGCTGATGGTTAGTGAAGCACTGTTTGTAATGGGTGTGAATAAACCATATGAAGCCAGCAACTAGGGATATTTATGTTGCTATAAGTAACCAGTTATTTATGATCTTGGGATTCGCTGTTAAATATTTAACCACTTTAAAAAATGGAGAGGTTTAATAGCGGTGTTCAAAATTATGTGGGGTTTTGATATTTCCAATTCCCTTTTGAAAGTTATTATTGAATCTGCTTCCACTGCCCTTTCAGGCAGTGCATTCCAGATCATAACAATCCGCTGGGTAAAAAAAATTCTCCTCATCTCCCCTCTGGTTCTTTTGCTAATTATCTTAAATCTGTGTCCTCTAGTTACCCCTTGTAACAGATTCTCCTTATTTACTCTATCAGAACCTCTCATAATTTTGAACACCCCTATTAAATTGCCCCTTAACCTTCTCTGCTAAGGAGAACAATCCAACTTCTCTAGTCTCCCAACCTATGCAGCTCTGTGCTGTGCTTTCCAGTGAGATGAGCAGAATGCTGGTTTTGCTCCCAAGATGAAAATTTGTCATGTTACTAAAACAATGTCTGTAGTGGTGTCTAATCAGCTCTGAGCTGCTACACTGTTAGATCAGGCTAATTCCATCATTAAGAATTGATTTGAGTTGTTAGTGTTCTGCGCGCAGTGTGCTGTGGTGATAAGAAAAGTGACGAATCCTACCTGCTGAGTTTTTCCTAGTTTCGCGGTTACATTCTCACATGTGAATAGGAGGACAGTTTAAAAAGGTGTGGCGGGCAACGAGGGCAATTGCGAAGTTCTTCAGGAAGATGGAAGTCGGTTAGTGGAATGGGCACCCACGGGGCAGGTGCAATTTAATGTGGATAAGTGTGAGGTGAAACATTTTGGGACGAAAGGCAGGGAATGGGAGTGTACACTTAATAGAAAGGTCAGAGGCACCATGGGTCAGAGGCACCATGGGTTCAAATATATCATTTCCTGAACGAGCGAATGCAGGTAGATGAAACCATATAAAGGGCTAACAGCATTTCAAGTTTCACAAATAGGCGCATAGAAGTAACGCTCAATTTATACAAAATATTGGTTAGACGACCGGTAAGAGTCCTGTGGGCCGTTTTGGGTGCGCCATTTTAAAGAGGGCATTAAAATCATAGAGAGTGTACAGTGTTGATTGACCAGGAAGATTCCAGGGATGGGTAACTATGAGGAGAGACTGGAGATACTGGGACTGTTTCCACTGGAGCAGGGAAGGCTAAGAGGAGATTTAATTGAAGTTTTTAAAATTACGAGAGTGAATTGGGAAAGATTATTTTCTCTGGTTGATGAGGGGAGTCATCAATTTAAAACTGTCACTAAGCGAGTGAGGAGAGAAGTTAGGCGAAATGTCTTTACACAGAGGATTGTTGGGAGCATGGAATACCCTGCCACAGGGGGTGGTTGAGGCAGAGACCATTGTAACCTTTAAGGGAAAACTGGATAAATATTTGAAGCAGAGGAAGCTACAAGACTATGGTGAGAGAGTGGGGCAGTGGGATTAGTTTTGGTTTGCACCAGCAAAGAGCCAGCATCGAAACAATGAGCCGCATGGCCTCCTTCTGTGCTGTAAACTTCTATAGTTCGCAGCCTTTATTCAGGGCTGCTTTTCAGTTGTATGATGATTTTTGAGTTGACAGCTTTTTGGGAGCTTTGTTAGCTTTTTTGAAACTGTTTGTCAGCTTTTCTGAGCTTTGTATGTCGGCATGTATGTTGACTGTGTGCACTCGCACTTCCATTGCATCCAATGCGAGAAGAAAGGATCTATTCTAGGCGCCGCTATAAACGAATCCCCAAAATATTTAGAGAATTACTACTCCTAATGTACAAAAACACCAATTACTTCCCTAAACCAAACATTCAACAGTGGTAGCACTCTTGCCCCCGAGTCAGAAAGTCGTGGGTACAAGTCCCACTTAAACACAAATTCTAGGCTGACACTCCAGTGCAGCACTGTCAGAGGTGCCTTCTTTCGGATGGGACGTTAAACCGAGGCCCTGTCTGCCCACTCAGGTGGATGTTAAAGATCCCATGGCACTATTCGAAGAAGAGCAGGGGAGTTCTCCGTATTCTGGCCAATGTTTATCCCTCAGCCAACATCACTAAAAACAGATGATCTGGTCATTAATCTCATTGTTGTTTGTGGGACGTTGCTGTGTGTAAAATTGGATGCCGCATTTCCTACATTACAACTGTGACTACACTTCAAAAGTGCTTCAATGACTGTAATGCTGTTTGGGAAGTTATGAAGTTGTGAAAGGCACTATTTAAATGCAAGTCTTTCTTTCTTCTAAATACGAGACAAATTGTAGCCTCCCCACCCGCTATAGCCCTGGCTGAAAATATCGAACTCAACACAGACCAGGGATTAAACCTGGGTCTGATCTGGCTCAGGGGCACACCAATTGGCGAATCGAAACAACCTCTCTTTCAATGCTTTGCATCCCCATATATGTATTCGCTGGTTAAATGCAGGAGCCAAAAATTGCAACAGTCCTTGCCCAAAGAGCATTTCCTGACCCTGAGGCATCATCTGCGTCTTATTCCTATCGGAACTCCCTAATAACATCAGAATGCACCTTTTTCCGATGAAATTGTAATGAGAAACAACTGTCAATCACTGCCCTATTAGCCTGGATGGACTCACTTCCTGAAACAATTTATTGGATTCCCAGCTGCAAGCAAGGCCTGGTCTTTTCAGTCTTTTCTTGGGGCTATTCAGGGGGAGTGTGTGGCATTCTGTTGCTGCTGTGCTCTCTTTGTGCGGACTGTTTGCTCACAAATTCAGCTTCCTGAGTTTGCCCACCTCCCCTTTTCCCAAAACCTGCCAAGTGTTTACCAACCTTTTGCTGTTTGGTTTGTAGGCGGTATGGTAATTACCAGCTGTTCCCACGCACCGAGGAATAGGAAATGCTTTCCCCCCCCATCCCCCCCCCCCCCTCTTCTTTGAAGGCAACCCAAACAAGTAGGCTTTTAAGGAACTGATCAAGGGGGCCAGAGTACTTGTATATCATTACAAGTCACCTGCCAATCACTCTTAGACAGAACCTGAGCTAAACTCTGCAAATAGACTTTAATTACGTCAAGAAACAGTAAAACAAATCTGATAATACATACTGGCATTGAAAGGTGGGCTATCATCACTATCCCACCCGCCGCGCCATAAAAAAGTAGCAAAAGAGGGCAGGTTTACATTTTATAGTTGGTCAAATTGCTTAGTAGACAGGGTTGAGCTACAAAACCAAATTCAATAAGCAGTTTATTCTACGTTGCATGTCCCACGGTCCCCATCTTGTTATAATAGTGAATTCAGAGCTATACAGACCAGGATGGCACTAACTTCGATATGTGCCCTGTGCTGAAATGCCATTACGGCACTATGATACATTGTCCAAATACTAGGGTGAGTTTAAATAAAAAAGTAGGATATCCAGTGCCCATTCCTGTTCAGCATCCAAAAAGAAAGACCTGCATTTCTGGAGTGCCTTTCATGACCTCAGGATATCCCAAATCGCTTTACAGCCAATGAAGTGTAGTCACTGTTGTAATATAGGAAACGCGGCAGCCAAGTTGTGCACATCAAGATCCCACAAACAGCAATGATAATGATCAGATAATCTGTTTTAGTGATATTGATTTGAGGGATAAATATTGGCCAGGACACCGGGGAGAACGCCCCTGCTCTTTGAATAGTGCCGTGGGATCTTTTATGTCCACCTGAGAGCGCGGACGGGGCCTCGGTTTAACGTCTCATCCGAAAGACGGCACCTCTGACAGTGCAGCACTCCTTCAGTGTCCCCCTAAATTTGGTGCCTCTGGAGTGGGGCTTGAATCCACGACCTTCTGACTCAGAGGTGAGAGTGCTACCAATTGAGCCACGGCTGACATCCAGGGACACTTGCTGGAAATTGCAGAGAGGGAAGGACATCAGGCAAGGATAGGATTGGGCTCGGTTATGATGCCTTGTGCAGTAGAATATCCAGCCGATACTATTGAAGCTTACACATAAATAATGAACACTGAGGAGAGGGGTGTGGAACTATCTCTCACCTAGAGCCAGCGCTTTTAGGAGAGGAATGAGAAAAATGGTTTAGAAAGAAAAAAGAATGGTTAATTTAGATTCTTTACAAAAAAAGCCTTCATTGCAAATGATATTCACACCTAGGTTGATATCAGGCTGTGCTATATTAGTATATTAAATATTAACTGTGCTAATGACTTAGCTAAAATGGCCATCAGGAGTTTCAGACAAATGCATTGGTTACTAATATTGCACAACATAATTTCAACCCAGATGTGTTGGAACATGCAAAGTATATTTTTCCTAATGGTCAAATTGTAATATTATGGAGACATTTAATGAAAGTCTTAATCATGAGAGGACCCAGAGACTTTAGCTAGCCAAAACTAGAACTGGAACAAAATCTTCCCGTGAAAGCAGATCTCTAAGAACAGAAGGTGCTCCATGTATTGGCGATGAAAATGCGTTACCTAATCAGCACACTAAATCAGAAATGGTCCCAAATTATTCTGGAGGATTTTTTTTAAAAGAAAAGGGAGAGATAAGTGAATGGGCAAGAAAAGGAGAGAAAGTGCTGAGAGAAAATTAAGTTTCCACAGCATTTATTTTATGCATGTGCTAGGTTAAAATAGCGACAAAGTAAATTACAAATTTACTCCAAGCATATTTGAATGAGGAAATATTTTGTAGATTTTACCTTAAGATCTTGCTAAGATAACAGTGTGAGCTAATACCAGAATATTAAGAACAGTAAAAGTTGGTGATTTTTTTAACCCACTGAGGGCAGAGATTTAACACAGAAATGGAATCTCCATAAAGAGTTAAATCTCCAAGTGGTTAAAGCACTGACCTCTTTCCGGCCCTCTTGGATCCAGAATTACAAGGTAGAGGCAGTTTTAATAACGAAGGTTGTGTTTACTACTAAACAAGTTGCCAATGTGAAGACCTCCCTCTAGGCTAAGCATGGGGCACCTTGCAGGCATAGTGCTATAGTAATCAAAATGACTGAGGAAATACAGCCCATCACTTCCACACACAATGCAAAGGCAGTATAGGGTCAGGCAGAGAAAGCAGAAACCATTCATTAACACAGCACAGGGTAAATCACATTTTTATTAGACTTTTAGCAAACTCTAATATTTGATCTGGTGTCCATGCCAGATAATAAACTATATTAAAACTGAATGAAACTGATGCTGGGAAAATCCAGGTAACAAGATTTTAACTAGGGTTTATATAGTCCAAAATAGTAAATCTGTAGCGTTAAAAGGTTTTACTGACAAACTCAATAAAAAGGCTTCCGACTTTACATGTGTTCTCTGATCATTAAACTCTGGCAAAGTGTCGTAAACAGCAATTACAGAGAATGGAAGATGCAAGCAGGGATTTTTTTTAAACTAATATCCCAGAGAATGACTTCAGCCAGTTCCCCCACCCCTCAACATTTACCTCACTGCTTTGAATTTTCTGCAAATGTTTTCCTTTGCTGTGCGTATTTTGACATTTTTATTTCATCATCACGGTTATTAATAACAATGTCAACAGAATTCTCTACTCGCGGGAAGAATTATTTAGATTTTCTGCTTCTGAGATGAAACATGGAGACTAAATTTGGACACTCATTAGTGGCGAATGAGCCAATCATAAGGATATTATTCAGCCATGTAAAAAAAATTATCTGGCTAATTCTATCAGTGAATATTTTACAGATGAATTAGGCCACGGAATCTAATTATTTTTAATGTTCTAACTGCGCTGTCTGTCAAGCCATGTTTAAGCTACTTAAGATGCGGTGGATAGGTTTGTTCTTATCAATGGCAGGGCTGATAATAGCAGTGGAATGACAAGTACAATCAGCTAGTTACATTGATCAAACTGATCTCACCCACGCTTCATATTCTCCCAACTAGGCTGAATGACTTATCGCTGGAATATATTGGGTTAGACAGAATGATTTGCTATCCGTGCGTGTGACTGACAACTATTGGGGATTTTGTGACTCCTATTAAACCTCCCCTCGTCACTGGACAGATATGAGCAGCTTGTGGGACACGGGAGATCAGAGAGCAATGGTCCTCAACAGGAGCTGGGCTGAAAAATAGCAACATGTGACTAATTAATGACCTCTCGATCCCTGCCAGAGGAGCAGAGTCAAGGGTGATTAATTAAATTAGCCAAAGGAGGAAATTACGGTGTAAAGAGCCAAAGTTTGATTGCTCCATAATTAACCAGAGTGCAAATAATATCTGCATCTATAAAGAATCAGAATGGAATTAACGGCAACAGTGCTTGAAGCGGTTTTATTTTAAAATGGACAGTTTTTGCTCAGTTCACTTGAATATGAAAATTGGAGTGCTCATATAACTAGGCTGAGCTGCTGGATATATTTTTTTATAGTGGCATTAAGAAGTGTTGGAAGTTTAGGAGATAACAAACACCACTTTTCAAATAAAAATGAAATGATTTGATCTGTTCACAGAAACGGAGTGCGTTGTATGGGCGTTAGACTAAATATCTATCAGGTACTGAGATTTGGAAGCTGTATCAAGTGGCATTAACCATTCCTCTCTCTTATCCTAAAGACAAAAGAAAGTCTAATAATTAAACCCGTGTAACAAGCCTAATTAGCAGTTAGCCAAAGCATTTATTCAACTGATTTTCATTGATCACACACCACAAAAATGCAAGTCATTGCATCCAATTAGAGCCAATCGTCAGAATTAACACAACTGAACCCACAAACTACCCAACATCAACACTGAAAGCTACAGAGAACCAGCACATGAAGTGGAACACCTCAGCACACTTAGAAACCAGGCATCTATCTCCATACATAGCCGTAGTGGCTAAGCTGAGGGTCAGAATATATTAACTGTTATTTACCATCGCTCTGTAGACCAAAGCCTGACGAGATTATAGAACTCCACTGTAACACTGCTTTTTAAAAAAAACATTTGCAGCATCATGCAAACTCTCGTCATACGTCACATCTGTCGAGATTTAGTCCAAATCTTTTGCAGAAGCTAGATTTACAGTAGTTTTGACGGCATTTTGATAAAATGTGCTTTCTTTTTATATATTGCATTTATCTAGAAGAGTCAAAAATATTTTCTGGGGGAAAACTGTTCATATAGGGCCAGAATTTGCTGTCAAAATAACAGTGAGGCTAATGGCGCTCACTGCTATTTATGCCTAAACGGTACAGCAACTTCAGGCGAGGGGCAGATGCGAGGTTAAATGCCAATAACCAAAAGTTGCTGTCCGTGTTGTGCCGCTCAGCTATTAGCTTCATGAAAACAGCATCTCGCTGTCTGTCGCACCATTGACATGAAGTTGCTGTACTTGCTCGATAGATACGAACTAAACTCGCCACAGAAATTGAAGTCATGTCATTTCATTTCAAATCCAAGTATACTTTTAACGACGTGATAATTGTTAATTACTGCCAATCAACCGCTCTGGCACAGGAAATTAACTATTACTAGTGTGGAGTCTCATTCTTTCAGGTTTTGAATTTTTTGTGTTGGTTTTAAAAATGTCAAATTTTTCATTTTTAATTTTTTTCTTACTTTTCCTTTCTGTCTTTTTCTCTCCCTCTCTTAATTTCTCTTTCTGTACTTGATTTGACATTGAATTCACCCCCCTTAATTCACCCTCCTTCTCAGTCCTGCCGCTGTTTATTTCCCAATCCCTAAATCTCATTGGTTCAGGAGATACCCTGTTGGTTGCCTTCTTCACTCAGGTCCCAGATGGCCCGATTCCCTCGCTGCACTGTTAATCGTTCTCATTTTCATCAATTTTGTGCGCAATTTTTTTTAAGCTGAAGGGTGCAGGGGCAAGTCAACTAACGACAGACGCTGTTAGATGCCCTGCTAGAGTAAAATCTGGCCCTATGTGTTGTACTGTGTACCAAGATTATAAAAGCCAGGATAGCTTGTAGAATTTAACACCTAAAAAGGCTCTGGTTTTTTAGAAATTCCTTCGTGGGATTTAGGCGTCACTGGCAAGGCCAGCATTTATTGCCCATCCCTGGTTGTCCCTGAGAAGGTGGTGGATGGGCTGCCAATCAAGTGGGCTGCTTTGTCCTGGATGGTGTCGAGCTTCTTGAGTGCTGTTGCAGCTGCACTCATCTAGGTAAGTGGAGAGTATTCCATCACACTCCTGATTTGGGCCTTGTAGATGGTGGAGAGGCTTTGGGGAGTCAGGAGGTGAGTCACTTGCCACAGAATATCCAGCCTCTGACTTGCTCTAGTAACCACGGCATTTCTGTGACTGGTCCAGTTGAGTTTCTGGTCAATGGCGACCCCCCAGGATGTTGATGGTGGAAGATTCGGCGATGGTAATGCCACTGAAAGTCAAGGGGAGGTGGTTAGACTCTCCCTTCTTAGAGATGGTCATTGCCTGGCACTTGTGTGACGAGAATGTTACTTGCCACTTACTGGATGATATGTTGGGGAAAGGTCTTCTGTTTTTTTTCTAAGCGGGAGTTGTAATCATAAAAGTAGAAGGCTCTTGGTATACAATCAACGGAGCTGCTAGGCATAAACTTTCCATGAACTGAAACTTGACCTTAAGCGCAAAATACCTTGGATAGCAGGGAACAGGGCAAATAATAACCCTCCTGGGGCGAACACCTCAAATAGATTGGGATGCCACC
The DNA here is from genome assembly GCF_052327205.1 of Somniosus microcephalus. NCBI lineage: Eukaryota > Metazoa > Chordata > Chondrichthyes > Squaliformes > Somniosidae > Somniosus > Somniosus microcephalus. The sequence continues at coordinate 181,824,746 of NC_140990.1, forward strand.
ACATATTCCTGATCTCTCCAAGCCAGCGGGAGAATATCCCCCAAACAGACTATATATAAATGCAAGTTCCTTCTTTAACAGGCTAAACTACTAAACTGATTTTTTTTATTTAGAAGTAAAATTATACAGAAGCAGCAGAAATGAATAACAAACATAGTACTTAACTTTCACCAGTACGTCAAACTGAGATCAACTTGTCAAATTATTTCAAGATTCTTAGTCCTTTTTAGGTTACATTATGTGTTTTGATGAAGCAAAACATAGCTTGGCAAGGCCATGGAGATTGAGCACACTGTAGTGGCTTCAACATGTCAATCACAAGACAAGTGAAGGGACTTGGTTAGCACAGATAGACCTAGTCCAGTGGTTAACACACAGATATAACTGGTCCAGCCAACTTGCTTACACCTTAAACAAAAAGTGTCTTTCCCTCATTCACCAACTTTCTTTGAAGAAGTCTGAGATCTTTTGCAATGAGCAGGTAACTAAGCTTTTTATCAATTATATTTTCCTTGCAGGAAGAGCATGGGCTGTAGAGTTTGACTCGTGGATGATTGTGAAATTTCCTGACACTTGATAGATATTACAGAATAACACTTTAATTGTTCTGAAATAATCTATAATTTGGTTCATTATAATTCAAAGGGTATGGGAGCTTCAAAACAGAGGACCCATCGCAAGCTAAAGAAACAATAGCTTCTCTGCAGAATTGCTGTGTGAAGTCCATTTTAAAATTCCCAGGCACTGCCTTAGCTAAAACGTTGCTCTGCTGAGTTCTCCGTGGACTAATCTAACAATGATGTCTCGGTTTCAACCTCCGCCATACATCTTTTCATTATCTGTTCAACACCATCAAACCATCCACTGGAACAGCTGATTCACAAAGAAGAAAACAACACAATTCTCGCAGTATTACTTAAGGTGTAGGATCCAGGAATCTTTATGCTGCACTTTTACTACAGGACTGGTTAGGTGTCAGAATCTACTGGAGACACTGTCAGATCAGTCATTTTAACTTTGTACAAAAACCCCATAAACACAATCTAATTCAGTCCAAATAAAACTATTCTGTTCAATTGACTCCCAAGTCTATCTATATTAAAAACAACCTAAATGCTCATCTCAGACAGATTTGACTTCAGACTACGCTCGGTATCAAGACTGATCATCATGAACTCCCGCTGAGCATCAGTTTAGGGTCTGCAATATTTACCACTAGGTTTTATAAATCATAATCATCTAGTTTTGAAAGTTAGTTTCCCCTCCAACAACCCCCCCCCCCCAACCCACCCGTTTAGGGTAAGCGCATCTCCATGGATTGGTCCTGGACCAATGAGAGCCAAACAGCCAACTCCTCCCAAGCCTCTTCCATACTGCCAGTGAATGCTCAGGAAAGCGCACCTCCTCGCACTCTGTTGCCTGCCTGGCAGCCTGTTGGGAGTTTACCAGTTCGACAGGTGTCTACTGCCAGTGTGAACCCCTTCTTGGGGCACCTTGGTCATAACTTGGCACCACTAGGCTACTTGTTAAACCCCAAGAGTTTAAGTTATTAAGCTGGCCTGTTGTTTCTTACATAGAAACATAAGAACGTAGGAACATGGGAACAGAGGAGTAGGCCATTCAGCCCCTCGAGCCTGTTCCACCATTCAATTAGTTGATGGCTGATTTGTACCTTAACTTCAATTACCTGCCTTAGTTCTGCAACATATACCTAACAGATGTGTGGATCAGTTTTTTGTCTTTTTTTCCAAAGAAACTCAACATCGATGAGGGGAAACTTGGATACAATCCGGAGGAGTCTTTCTAATCTACTGGCAGCGTGGAGTGCAGGCCAGGTAATATTATAAAACTACCCCTCCTCCTCAACCCTGGATACCAACTTCCCGCAAAACCCAACATGCGACATTAATAACCTTCTGGAATACTACACACTGGTCCAAACAGTTCCATTAGCTCTTACTTTGCCTTCATTGCACTACTCCCCCCCCCTCCCCAAGAGAAGGGCCATTAATAACTTTTTGGAAATACTCCAAAATAGTTCCATTAACTTTCCACCCAGCAAACCTGAGGAAAGGCTGCACAACAGTTTCAGCAACATCCACACCCCAAGGAGGCACACACAAATGTGTTCAACTTTTCCCCTTCATGTGGTACATCACCTGCTGCTGTGCGAGCTTGGAATGCACCAGATGCTTTGCTGTCCCAAGGTATCCTGCCTGACCTCTACTGTTGGGTCATGAGAGATGGGGTAGCATTTGGAAGGAGTGTGTCCAATTTTACATATACTGCCCAGCCATCCCCCAACCGATAGTTCTTGGAATGGGGTATTAAAACCCGCTGAAAATGCTACATGATAATCCTATTGTAATCAACGTTATCACATGCGGAGAGCGGAACGGGTTAAACATTGCATTGCAGCACCGCATTTGGGACAGAACGATGCTGGTCGTCGTCGTACGTGTCTTCACACTGTTCCCTTTGGGGAACTGTATGAAGTGGTGGAAGGATTTCTGGCCGCGATTAACGCTCCTTCCGTGACCGTAACCATCTTCGTAGCAGTCATTAGGGTGGTTAGTCCTATGGCGGGAGGGTTTTACGGGCTCCCACAACCCATACGAGGGGGGGGGGGTCACCCACACCCACAGACGCAAGTATCCCGCTGGATGTCAACCCAGAATTTAGAGCCGGAGCTCCGACTCCACTTGCCGGGACTGTCTGGAGCGGGGTTTGAAACCCTACACCTTCTGGCCCAGCGGTGGGGATGCTACCGCTACGCCAAAGGCCCACTCCACGGTGCTGGTAATTGACAGATACTCACAAATTATCCCCTGTAAAAGCTCCTTAAAAGGGTCTGTCAAGTCCTGAAACCCTAGTCTACTCTAATACAAGGTGACAAGTACAGGGCTGCTTCCTAACATTTTGTTTTTGAGAGGGGAGATACAACTGTACTATAAACTTGAACAAAAGTTATTCAGTTATGTCAAGAGATTAGAGAAGTTGGGATTGTTTTCCTTAGAGCAGAGAAGGTTAAGGGTCGATTTAATGTAAGTGTTCAAAATCATGAAGGGGTTTTGATAGAGTACATAAGGAGAAACTATTTCCAGTTGTAGGAGCTTTGGTAACCAGAGGACACAGATTTAAGATAATTGGCAAAAGAACCAGAGGGGAGATGAGGAGAATTTTTTTACCCAGCGAGTTATGATCATCTAGAATGCACTGCCTGAAAGGGTGGTGGAAGCAGATTAAATAATAACTTTCAAAAGGGAATTGAATATATACTTGAAAAGGAAAAATGTGAAGGGCTATGGAGAAAGAGCAGGGGAGTGGAACTAATTGGACAGCTCTTTCAAGGAGCTGGCAGAGGCACGATGGGTCTCCTTCTGTGCTGTATGATTCTATCTTTGATCAAAGCCGTGACTACTTTTTAAAAAGGGCAGTAAAGGAAACATCCCCATGACTTGTGTTTCCTGATTGGTATAAACTCCCAACATTGCTGCGCGGGAGAGTAACAGCAACATATTGCAGCGGTTGAATTTATCCTCTGTGCCTATGGGTCTATCAGTACAGGTGCTTTATTATCGTTCCTTTATAAAACCTGCTTGATTGCAAATTGCTGAGCCTGTGGAGAGAGGAACGGGTTAAACATTCCACTGTGGCGCTGCCTTTTGCCTAAAAGGGGCCAACTCCATCAGTGGCCATGCCCACCTTTACACGTGTATAACTTTTACATTGTTTGCACAAGAATGCCCTTTTAGTGACAATCCCGAAGTGTGCAAATCTGGTGTCAGCTGTGGCTCAGTTGGTAGCACTCTCGCCTCTGAGTCAGAAGGTCGTGGGTTCAAGCCCCATTCTAGAGACCTGAGCACAAAACCTCCAGTGCAGTACTAAGGGACTGCTGCACTCTCGGAGGTGCTGGCTTTCGAATAAGATGTTAAACTGAGACCCCGTTTGCCCTGTCAGGTGGACGTAAAAGATTCCATGGAACTATTCGAAGAGGAGCAGGGGAGTTCTCCCTGGTGTCCTGGCCAATATCACTAAAAAATAGATTATCTGGTCATTATCTCATTGCTGTTTGTGGGACTTTGCTGTGTGCAAATTGGCTGCTACTTTTCCTACACTTCAAAAGTACTTCATTGACTATATAGCGCTTTGGGACGTCCTGAGGTTGTGAAAGGTGCTATATAAATGCAAGTCATTTCCCCCCACAAAAATTTCACTCTTGAAAAGATACAGCACATCGCACAATCCCACAGAGGGGACACAAAAATTCAAAACAGAAAACACCGACAAATTACGAAGACTGGGCCAGGCCCACTGACAAGTGATGACGGTAATTTATGATGAGTTACAATTAGAGGCCCTGTCATTTTTGTGTGCTCATGCCAATTAATTAAATCTGTCAAATGAAAAAACAGTAATGTTCATGTGATAATTAATACAGAGAGAGACAAGTGATCGCGGAGCAGGATAGCAAGCTGCGATGGTCAGGATAATTCCCCCTCCAAGCATTAGTGGGAAAAAAAAGGTAAAATTGCCCCATAATAATTGTCGTTACACTGATCACTCAAGTAGAAGAGGGTTGATTAAAAAATAAAGTCAAGCCTTACTAGCTTAAATATCCAAGTGCGGGAATGATAAAATTGGAGGAGTTTATTCATACCATTAAGCCTGGGAGAACTTAATTGAAAGAAGAGCCGGTGCTGGACCTTGACAAGCAGGAGGTCACTGTAATTGCTGCCGGACATATTTAACATTAAGATAATCAGGCCATTAATTACCCTTTGGATCATTAAATCAGCCAGTTGCAAAATGAAATTTCTGCCTCTATTACTCACTTGAGAGACCACGAGGGGGCCTTTAATTTATCAGCGAGCTCGGGATACAAAAGGGCCTCGGCACTAGCGAGCGGTAAGCTTGTGCGGCGTACCAATTCGCCATGCTCTCTGCTCAAGGAAAATTAAATAGGTAAAATAACCTCTGTTTTCCATACAAACCCGGGGCTACGTAAATACAGAGGGAAAAAAAACAAAGCGTGGAGAGGAGCTTAACAGGAAGAGTAGAAGAATAAAGATCTGAGGCTGCTCGCTACTTAACATCGTAATAAGGAAATCATCCCCGATTATCAGTGCTAATTTGGACACTGCCAGTAGCTTGTTATGCGGGTTTCTGAGTGACATTTAATTAATTCAATTGCCTGTTAATGAGGGAACTGACATGTGGGGAGCAGATGCCATCCAAATATAGATGAGGTCCTGGTCAGCCAACTGCAGAGGGTCAGCAACCTTCTTCCCTCATCAAAAAAAGCACCCGTTTAAATACAGAAATTATATCGTGACTCATTCTAGAGAGACTAATGTTACAAGTGCTGTTGAAGGAGGAGGTGTCACTTTTAATTCCCCCCCCCATTATTTTTAGCCCTCCCCCCCATCTCCTCCAGGAGTTTGCTTAAAACACCTCGATATTAAAATTCTCACCCATGTGTTCAAATCTCTCCATGGCCTTGCCCCTCCCCATTTCTGTAACCTCCTGCAGTCCTACAACCCTCCGAGAACTCTGTGCTCCTCCAATTCTGGCCTCTTGTGCGATTTTCATCACTCCACTATTGGCGGCCGTGCCTTCAGCTGCCTAGGCCCAATGCTCTGGAATTCCCTCCATAAACCTCTCCGCCTCTTTCTTCTCCTTTATGACACACCTTAAAACCTGCCTCTTTGACCAAGCTTTGGGTCATCTGTCTCAATATCTCCTTATGAGGCTCAGTGTCAAATTTTGTCTGATAACGCTCCTGTGAAGGGCTGTGGGATGTTTTACTACGTAAAAGGCGCTAGATAAATGCAAGTTGTTATGGTTATGCCACATTGATTACCAGGCACAGAGGGTATGAATATTCCCCCAGGAGTGGGGAATTCAACCCCTGATTTTCCCTCCGTCAGTTCACCTTATGCTGCGTGCCATCTCTTCTCCTCCCACCCACTCCTCCAGGTTACGTGTGTGGCTAGTGGCAAGTCCACATGCTTCCGCTCGTGGACGGAGTGCGTTGGCCCACCCATCACGCCACCTGATCACTTATTTTCAAAATGAAGGAGCACAGATTACCAGCAAGAGGAATGAATGCTGGGGGCCAGTCACACCAACACCTGCAGTTCACCCACAAGTCCTGGCATTTAAAAAGAAAGACTTGCATTTCTATAGCACCTTTCACGTGCTCAGGACGTCACAAAGTGCTTTACAGTTTGTGAAGTGTAGCCACTGTTGTAATGTAGGAAAGGTGACAGCCAGTTTGCGCACAGGAATGTCCCACAAACAGCAATGTGATAAATGACCAGATCATTTTTTTTTTAGTGAGGTTGGTTGAGGGATAAATATTGGCCAGGACAACGGGGATAACTCCCCTGCTCTTCTTCGAAATAGTGCCATGGGATCTTGTATGTCCACCTAAGAAAGCAGACGGGGCCACAGTTTAACATCTCATCTGAAAGATGGCACCTCCGACAGTGCGGCACTCCCTCAGTACTGCACTGGAGTGTCAGCCTAGATTTTGTGCTCAGGTCTCTGAAGTGGAACTTGAAGCCACAATCTTCAGACTCAGAGGTGACAGAGCTACCACTGAGCCATGGCTAGTACTTTTTGACACATTTAGGAAAGTGTTTTTTAAACATTCTAATGATTCGCACAGAAAATGAAACAATGCCTTCTCGTAGGTTCATATTTCCCCACACGAAACACGAGCATTAAAAACTTATCCAAATAACTGGCCTCATGAGCGAATCATGTGTTGACACCACTGTGCATGCGTCTCACCATAACCACAAACAGCAACTCCGAACAGAATGAAACTCATCTCCCAAACCGGTGACCTGCATCACCAAGAAGGACAAGAGCAGCAGGTACAGGGAACACCATCACCTCTAAGTTCCCCTCCAAAACACTCACCATCCCAACTTGGACATATATCACTGTTCCTTCATCATCGCCAGGTCAAAATCATGGAACTCCCCACCTAACAGCACTGTGGGAGAACCTTCACCACAGGGACTGCAGCAGTTCAAGAGGCAGTCTCACAACCACCTCCTCAAGGGCAACTAGGGATGGGCAATAAATGCTGGCCTTCCCAGCGACACCCATATCCTGAGAATAAATAAATAAAAGCTGCAGTTTGTACACTGTCTGGTCAGGGCACCCTATCATCAGTACAGTCCCCTCATTGGCAGACAGGGAAAGGTCCTAGAATATGCGTTAGAATATGCATGGATGCCTTACGGTCCTCTGATTAGATAAGCTGAGGTCACAATGTTAACCTGGTAACCTCAACTGCATACATGGTAATTGAAATAAAAGAAAAAAAATTCAGAAATACACAGCACATCTGGCAGCATCTGTCAGAGAGAAGACCGTTTCCCATTTCTGATAGGGTCCATTTACCAGAACTAGTGCACGGGTCTCTGCCAGAAGGATCCCACGGAAACATTAAACTGTCTTCTCTTTCCAGATGCTGACCTGCTGTGTACTTCTGTTTTAATATCAGATTTCCAGCTTTTTTTTATTACTTATGTGGTAATTGAACTCGCTCACACTGTCAGGACAATTAATTCCTGTGCGCCAACTCTCAATGTCATCAGCGCTCAGTAATTAAATGCATTTCAATTTAAAGAGAGAATGAAATCGATGGCTGATGATAATTTCTCTAACTTCGAATTTATTGAAGGATTTACTGAAAGGTTGTTTTGTCCCTAAAAAAATTCACACGGCTGGTCTCCTTGCTGCTTCCTTTCGCTATGTATAATAGCACGCTGGGAATCAGACTTCACAGCAGAATTCAACACTCGCTTTGAATGCACCACCTCAGGACACCCTCAGCCATGAACCATGAACCTCATTCCCAATTGTCCATTAATGCATTACTCCAGTATACATATGGGTGCAGTTTCCTTCAGCTTTTAAAAAGATTGGGGGGAAAATTTGGTTGCTTTGCGCCTCCCGTTAGCGCTAATGGGGCACAAAGCAACTAGCGCCCGGGCGCCTCGCCACCAACGCCTCCTGTAAAATTCAGCGGGAGGTTAGCGGCGGCGGTAACCGTTAGCAACCGCGGCGCTGCTCTGCCGGCAATGACATCATCATCGTGCGTAGCGCCCCGACTTACCGCCAGACGCTATGTCCGACGGGGTCAGAGGGGCCTACCTGCGGCCGAGGCGGCGCTATTTAAAGGCGAGGTACTGGGCAGCCATTTTTGTTGCTGGACGCCTGCCAGAAACTGCCTCCGCTGCCGTCCCCAGCCTCCTGACCCGCCCCCCCACCCCCCCGCGGAGTGCCGGCTGCGCTCTATGAGCCCGGCACTTCTCGAGTGCCGGGCTCTTTTGCTGGCACTCCGATCCCCGGTGGCCTAGCTATGACCCGGGTCGTGCTGCGCAAGGCCCCTCCCCTTTAAGAAGGGGAGGAAGGCCTGCAATACCACGCGTGGCGCTGAGGCACGTAGCGCCATGATATTCCCTCGCAGCGCCCCAAGAGAGAGGCGGGGCGCTTCCAGTAGCGCCCCGCTACCACTCAATTTCGGCCGCGAGGGCGCTAATTTTTCCGGGGCCTGGCGAAGTTAGGGCCCCAAAGGGGGCGTGACTCAATTTTTCCCCCAGTGACTTGGCCAGATCACAGAATCACAGAAACCCCACAGTGCAGATAGAGGCCATTTCGGCCCATCGAGCCTGCACCGACACATATCCCACCCGATCCCCGTAACCCCTACACCAACACATATCCCACCCTATCCCCGTAACCCCACGTATTTAATCCCCCTAACACTAAGGGTCAATTTATCATAGCCAATCAACCTAACCCGCACATCTTTGGACTGTGGGAGGAAACCGGAGCACCCGGAGGAAACCCACGCAAACACGGGGAGAATGTGCAAACTCCACACAGACAGTCACCCGAGGCCGGATTCGAACCCGGGTCCCTGGCGCTGTGATGTCAGGAATGTTCTAATAACTAGAGCAGTCTGTAAACAAAGTATTATCCATTCTTACCCCTCGCCTCTCTTCAAGCTAGTAACTCATTTTGAGACATGGTTTCATGGCAATTCTTTGATAATTCTGAAATTATTTGAAGAAAGTTTCAGGATATATAAAAACAACCGACGCCTAAAATTACGAAATCCCTTACCAGTATAAAAGTCACTGTCTCCTTTAACACTCACGCTGACCCCTAGATTTACTGTCTCTTTCAACACACACTCTGACCCCTTGAGTCACTGTCTCCTTTAGCAGACACTCTGACCCCGAGAGTTACTGTCTCCTTTAACACATACACTGACCCTAGAGTTACTGTCTCCTTTAACACACACACTGACCCCGAGAGTTACTGTCTCCTTTAACACACATACTGACCCCAAGAGTTACTGTCTCCTATAACAAGCAGACCCCTAGAGATACTGTCTCCTTTAACACTCTGACCCCGAGAGTTACTGTCTCCTTTAACACACCCTGACCCCTAGAGTTACTGTCTCCATTAACACACACCCTGACCCCGAGAGTTACTGTCTCCTTTAACACACACCCTGACCCCGAGAGTTACTGTCTCCTTTAACACACACACTGACCCCGAGAGATACTGTCTCCTTTAACACACACACTGACCCCAAGAGTTACTGTCTCCTATAACAAGCAGACCCCTAGAGATACTGTCTCCTTTAACACTCTGACCCCGAGAGTTACTGTCTCCTTTAACACAGAGCCCTAGAGTTACTGTCTCCATTAACACACACACTGACCCCTAGAGTTACTGTCTCCTTTAACACACACGCTGACCCCTAGAGTTACTGTCTCCTTTAACACACACACTGACCCTAGAGTTACTGTCTCCTTTAACACACACACTGACCCCTAGAGTTACTGTCTCCTTTAACACACACGCTGACCCCTAGAGTTACTGTCTCCTTTAACACACACACTGACCCCGAGAGTTACTGTCTCCATTAACACACACACTGACCCCTAGAGTTACTGTCTCCTTTAACACACACACTGACCCCTAGAGTTACTGTCTCCTTTAACACACACGCTGACCCCTAGAGTTACTGTCTCCTTTAACACACACACTGACCCTAGAGTTACTGTCTCCTTTAACACACACACTGACCCCTAGAGTTACTGTCTCCTTTAACACACTGACCCCTAGAGTTACTGTCTCCTTTAACACACACAGACCCCGAGTTACTGTCTCCTTTAACAGACTGACCTAGAGTTACTGTCTCCTTTAACAGAAATTCTGACCACCAGAGTTACTGTCTCCTTTAACAAGTAGTCCCCCAGTTACTGTCTCCTTTAACACACATTCTGACCCCTAGAGTTCCTGTCTCCTTTAACACACTGACCCCTAGAGTTACTGTCTCCTTTAACACACACACTGACCCCGAGAGTTACTGTCTCCTTTAACACACACACTGACCCCTAGAGTTACTGTCTCCTTTAACACACACACTGACCCCTAGAGTTACTGTCTCCTTTAACACACACACTGACCCCTAGAGTTACTGTCTCCTTTAACACACACACTGACCCCGAGAGTTACTGTCTCCTTTAACACACACTGACCCCGTGTTACTGTCTCCTTTAACACACACACTGACCCCTAGAGTTACTGTCTCCTTTAACAAGCAGACCCCTAGTTACTCTCTCCTTTAACAGACTGACCACTAGAGTTACTGTCTCGTTGAACACATTGACCCCTAGAGTTACTGTCTCCTTTAACAGAAATTCTGACCACCAGAGTTACTGTCTCCTTTAACACACATTCTGACCCCAAGAGTTACTGTCTCCTTCAACACACACACTGATACTAGAGTTACTGTCTCCTTTAACACACACACTGACCCGAGAGTTAGTGTCTCCTTTAACACACACACTGACCCCTAGAGTTACTGTCTCCTTTAACACACACGCTGACCCCTAGAGTTACTGTCTCCTTTAACACACACTCTGACCCTAGAGTTACTGTCTCCTTTAACACACACTGACCCCTAGAGTTACTGTCTCCTTTAACAAGCAGACTCCTGGTTACTGTCTCCTTTAACAGACTGTGCCCTAGAGATACTGTCTCCTTTAACAAGCAGACCCCTAGTTAATGTCTCCTTTAACAGACTGACCCCTAGAGATACTGTCACCTTTAACAAGCATACCCCTAGTTACTGTCTCCTTTAACAGAAATTCTGACCACCAGAGTTACTGTCTCCTTTAACACACACACTGACCCCTAGAGTTACTGTCTCCTTTAACACACACACTGACCCCTAGAGTTACTGTCTCCTTTAACAGAAATTCTGACCACCAGAGTTACTGTCTCCTTTGACACACATTGATCCCCAGAGTTACTGTCTGCTTTAACACACACGCTGACCCCTAGAGTTACTGTCTCCTTTAACAAGCAGACCCCTAGTTACTGTCTCCTTTAACACACACAATGACCCTGAGAGTTACTGTCTCCTTTAACAAGCAGACCCCGAGTTACTGTCTCCTTTACCAGACTGAGCCCAAGAGTTACTGTCTCATTTAACAAGCAGTTCCCTAGTTACTGTCTCCTTTAACAGACTGACCCCTAAAGTTACTGTCTCCTTTAACACACACACTGACCCTAGAGTTACTGTCTCCTTTAACACACACACTGACCCTGGAGTTACTGTCTCCTTTAACCCACACACTGACCCCTAAAGTTACTCTCTGCTTTAACACACACTGACCCCAGAGTTGCTGTCTCCTTTAACAGACTGACCCCGAGAGTTACTGTCTCCTTTAACAGAAATTCTGACCACCAGAGTTACTGTCTCCTTTAACACACATTCTGACCGCAAGAGTTGCTGTCTCCTTTAACAAGTAGTCCCCTAGTTACTGTCTCCTTTAACACACATTCTGACCCCTAGAGTTCCTGTCTCCTTTAACACACTGACCCCTAGAGTTACTGTCTCCTTTAACACACACACTGACCCCGAGTTACTGTCTCCTTTAACAAGCAGACCCCTAGTTACTGTCTCCTTTAACAGACTGACCCCTAGAGTTACTGTCTCCTTTAACAGAAATTCTGACCACCAGAGTTACTGTCTCCTTTAACACACATTCTGACCCCTAGAGTTACTGTCTCCTTTAACACACACACTGACCCCTGGAGTTACTGTCTCCTTTAACAGAAATTCTGACCACCAGAGTTACTGTCTCCTTTAACACACATTCTGATCCCTAGAGTTACTGTCTCCTTCAACAAGCAGACCCCTAGTTACTGTCTCCTTTAACAGACTGACCCCTAGAGTTACTGTCTCCTTTAACAGAAATTCTGACCACCAGAGTTACTGTCTCCTTTAACACACATTCTGACCCCAAGAGTTACTGTCTCCTTTAACACACACACTGACCCTGAGAGTTACTGTCTCCTTTAACAGACTGACCCCTAAAGTTACTGTCTCCTTTAACCCACACACTGACCCGAGAGTTACTGTCTCCTTTAACACACACTGACCCTAGAGTTAATCTCTGCTTTAACACACACTGACCCCAGAGTTGCTGTCTCCTTTAACAGACTGACCCCTAGAGATACGGTCTCCTTTAACAAGCAGACCCCTAGTTAATGTCTCCTTGAACAAGGAGACCCCTAGTTACTGTCTCCTTTAACAGACTGACCCCGAGAGTTACTGTCTCCTTTAACAGAAATTCTGACCACCAGAGTTACTGTCTCCTTTAACACACATTCTGACCCCTAGAGTTACTGTCTCCTTTAACACACACACTGACCCCTGGAGTTACTGTCTCCTTTAACAGAAATTCTGACCACCAGAGTTACTGTCTCCTTTAACACACACACTGACCCCTGGAATTACTGTCTCCTTTAACACACACACTGACCCCTCGAGTCACAGCCTCTTTAGCACACACTCTGACCCCTCGAGTCACTCTCTCCTTTAGAACACACTCTGACCCCGAGAGTTACTGTCTCCTTTAACACACACACTGACCCCGAGAGTTACTGTCTCCTTTAACACACAAACTGACCCCTAGAGTTACTGTCTCCTTTAAAACACTGACCCCTAGAGTTACTGTCTCCTTTAACAGGCTGACCCCCAGAGATACTGTCTCCTTGCACAAGCAGACCCCTAGTTACTGTCTCCTTTAACAGACTGATCCTGAGAGTTACTATCTCCTTTAACAAGTAGTCCCCTAGTTACTGTCTCCTTTAACAGACTGACCCCTAGAGTTACTGTCTCCTTTAACACACACACTGACCCGAAGAGTTACTGTCTCCTTTAACACACACACGGACCCCTCGAGTCACAGCCTCTTTAGCACACACTCTGACCCCTCGAGTCACTCTCTCCTTTAGAACACACTCTGACCCCGAGAGTTACTGTCTCCTTTAACACACACACTGACCCCGAGAGTTACTGTCTCCTTTAACACACAAACTGACCCCTAGAGTTACTGTCTCCTTTAAAACACTGACCCCTAGAGTTACTGTCTCCTTTAACAGGCTGACCCCCAGAGATACTGTCTCCTTGCACAAGCAGACCCCAAGTTACTGTCTCCTTTAACAGACTGATCCTGAGAGTTACTATCTCCTTTAACAAGTAGTCCCCTAGTTACTGTCTCCTTTAACAGACTGACCCCTAGAGTTACTGTCTCCTTTAACACACACACTGACCCGAAGAGTTACTGTCTCCTTTAACACACACTCTGACCCCTCGAGTCACTGTCTTCTTTAGAACACACTCTGACCCCGAGAGTTACTGTCTCCTTTAACACACAAACTGACCCCTAGAGTTACTGTCTCCTTTAACACACAAACTGACCCCTAGAGTTACTGTCTCCTTTAACACACACACTGATCCTAGAGTTACTGTCTCCTTTAACACACAAACTGACCCCTAGAGTTACTGTCTCCTTTAAAACACTGACCCCTAGAGTTACTGTCTCCTTTAACCCACACACTGAGCCCTAGAGTTACTGTCTCCTTTAACAGACTGACCCCTAGAGTTACTGTCTCCTTTAACACACACGCTGACCCTAGAGTTACTGTCTCCTTTAACACACATTCTGACCCCTAGAGATACTGTCTCCTTTAACACACACACTAATCCCGAGTGTTACTGTCTCCTTTAACACACATTCTGACCCCTAGAGTTACTGTATCCTTTAACACACACACTAATCCCGAGTGTTACTGTCTCCTTTAACACACATTCTGACCCCTAGAGTTACTGTATCCTTTAACACACACACTAATCCCGAGTGTTACTGTCTCCTTTAACACACATTCTGACCCCTAGAGTTACTGTCTCCTTTAACACACACACTAATCCCGAGTGTTACTGTCTCCTTTAACACACACTGACCCTTAGAGTTACTGTCTCCTTTAACACACACTGACCCCAGAGTTGCTGTCTCCTTTAACAGGCTGACCCCTAGAGATACTGTCTCCTTCAACAAGCAGACCCCTAGTTACTGTCTCCTTTAACAGACTGACCCCTAAAGTTACTGTCTCCTTTAACACACTGACCCCTAGAGTTACTGTCTCCTTTAACACACACTCTGACCCCTAGAGTTACTCTCTCCTTTAACACACACACTGACCCCGAGAGTTACTGTCTCGTTTAACAAGCAGACCCCTAGTTACTGTCTCCTTGAACAGAATGACCCCTAGAGTTACTGTCTCCTTTAACAGAAATTCTGACCACCAGAGTTACTGTCTCCTTTAACACACACACTGACCCCTAGAGTTACTGTCTCCTTTAACACACGCACTGACCCCTAGAGTTACTGTCTCCTTTAACACACACACTGACCCCTAGAGTTACTGTCTCCTTTAACACACACACTGACCCCTAGAGTTACTGTCCCCTTTAACACACACACTGACCCCTAGAGTTACTGTCTCCTTTAACACACACACTGACCCCTAGAGTTACTGTCTCCTTTAACACACTGACCCCTTGAGTTACTGTCTCCTTTAACAAGCAGTTCCCTAGTTACTGTCTCCTTTAACAGACGGACCCCTAGAGTTACTGTCTCCTTTAACACACACACTGATCCCAGAGTTACTGTCTCCTTTAACACACAAACTGACCCCTGGAGTTACTGTCTCCTTTAACACAAACACCGACCCCTAGAGTTACTGTCTCCTTTAACACACACTGACCCCAGAGTTGCTGTCTCCTTTATCAGACTGACCTCTAGAGATACGGTCTCCTTTAACAAGCAGACCCCTAGTTAATGTCTCCTTTAACAAGCAGACCCCTAGTTAATGTCTCCTTTAACAAGCAGACCCCTAGTTAATGTCTCCTTTAACAGACTGACCCCGAGAGTTACTGTCTCCTTTAACACACATTCTGACCCCAGGAGTTCCTCTCTCCTTTAACACACACACTGAACCCTAGAGTTACTGTCTCCTTTAACACACACACTTACCCGAAGAGTTACTGTCTCCTTTAACACACTCACTGACCCCTAGAGTTACTGTCTCCTTTAACACACACATTGACCCCTCGAGTCACAGCCTCTTTAGCACACACTCTGACCCCTCGAGTTACTGTCTCCTTTAACACACAAACTGACCCCTAAAGTTACTGTCTCCTTTAAAACACTGACCCCTAGAGTTACTGTCTCCTTTAACCCACACACTGACCCCTAGAGTTACTGTCTCCTTTAACAGGCTGACCCCCAGAGATACTGTCTCCTTGCACAAGCAGACCCCTAGTTACTGTCTCCTTTAACAGACTGACCCCTCGAGTTATTGTCTCCTTTAACAGAAATTCTGACCACCAGAGTTACTGTCTCCTTTTACACATTCTGACCCCGAGAGTTACTGTCTCCTTTAACAAGTTGTCCCCTAGTTACTGTCTCCTGTAACAGACTGACCCCTGGAGTTACTGTCTCCTTTAACACACACTCTGACCCGAGAGTTACTGTCCCCTTTAACACACATTCTGACCCCTAGAGTTACTGTCTCCTTTAACACACACACTGACCCCAAGAGCTACTGTCTCCTTTAACAGAAATTCTGACCACCAGAGTTACTGTCTCCTTTAACACACATTCTGATCCCTAGTTACTGTCTCCTTTAACATGCAGACCGCTAGTTACTGTCTCCTTTAACAGACTGACCACTAGAGTTCCTGTCTCCTTGAACACACTGACCCCGAGAGTTACTGTCTCCTTTAACACACACACTGACCCCGAGAGTTACTGTCTCCTTTAACAAGCAGACCCCTAGTTACTGTCTCCTTTAACAGACTGAGCCCAAGAGTTACTGTCTCATTTAACAAGCAGTTCCCTAGTTACTGTCTCCTTTAACAGACTGACCCCTAGAGATACGGTCTCCTTTAACAAGCAGACCCCTAGTTAATGTCTCCTTTAACAGACTGACCCCTAGAGATAATGTCTCCTTGAACAAGCAGACCCCTAGTTACTGTCTCCTTTAACAGACTGACCCCTAGAGTTACTGTCTCCTTTAACACACATTCTGACCCGAAGAGTTACTGTCTCCTTTAACACACACACTGACCCCTGGAATTACTGTCTCCTTTAACACACACACTGACCCCTCGAGTCACAGCCTCTTTAGCACACACTCTGACCCCTCGAGTCACTCTCTCCTTTAGAACACACTCTGCCCCTCGAGTTACTGTCTCCTTTAACACACACACTGACCCCGAGAGTTACTGTCTCCTTTAACACACAAACTGACCCCTAGAGTTACTGTCTCCTTTAACACACACATTGACCCCTAGAGTTACTGTCTCCTTTAACCCACACACTGAGCCCTAGAGTTACTGTCTCCTTTAACAGACTGACCCCCAGAGATACTGTCTCCTTGCACAAGCAGACCCCTAGTTACTGTCTCCTTTAACAGACTGACCCCAAGAGATAATGTCTCCTTGAACACACATTCTGACCCCTAGAGTTACTGTCTCCTTTAACACACACAGACCCCTAGAGTTACTGTCTCCTTTAACACACTGACCCCTAGAGTTACTGTCTCCTTTAACACACGCACTGACCCCTAGAGTTACTGTCTCCTTTAACACACATTCTGACCCCGCGAGTTACTGTCTCCTTTAACACACAATCTGACCCCTAGAGTTACTGTCTCCTTAAACACACACACTGACCCTAGAGTTCCTGTCTCCTTTAACAAGCAGACCCCAAGTTACTGACTCATTTAACAGACTGACCCCAAGAGTTACTGTCTCCTTTAACACACACACTGACCCCTAGAGTTACTGTCTCCTTTAACACACACACTGACCCCTAGAGTTACTGTCTCCTTTAACAGAAATTCTGACCACCAGAGTTACTGTCACCTTTAACACACATTCTGATCCCTAGAGTTACTGTCTCCTTTAACATGCAGACCCCTAGTTACTGTCTCCTTTAACAGACTGACCCCTAGAGATACTGTCTCCTTGAACAAGCAGACCCCTAGTTACTGTCTCCTTTAACACACACACTGACCCCGAGAGTTACTGTCTCATTTAACAAGCAGTTCCCTAGTTACTGTCTCCTTTAACAGACTGACCCCTAAAGTTACTGTCTCCTTTAACACAGACACTGACACCTAGAGTTACTGTCTCCTTTAACCCACACACTGACCCCTAAAGTTACTCTCTCCTTTAACACACACTGACCCCAGAGTTGCTGTCTCCTTTAACAGACTGACCCCTAGAGATACGGTCTCCTTTAACAAGCAGACCCCTAGTTAATGTCTCCTTTAACAGACTGACCCCAAGAGATAATGTCTCCTTGAACAAGCAGACCCCTAGTTACTGTCTCCTTTAACACACATTCTGACCCGAAGAGTTACTGTCTCCTTTAACACACACACTGACCCCTCGAGTCACAGCCTCTGTAGCACACACTCTGACCCCTCGAGTCACTGTCTCCTTTAGAACACACTCTGACCCCGAGAGTTACTGTCTCCTTTAACACTCAAACTGACCCCTAGAGTTACTGTCTCCTTTAACCCACACACTGAGCCCTAGAGTTACTGTCTCCTTTAACAGACTGACCCCCAGCGATACTGTCTCCTTGCACAAGCAGAACCCTAGTTACTGTCTCCTTTAACAGACTGACCCTGAGAGTTACTATCTCCTTTAACAAGTAGTCCCCTAGTTACTGTCTCCTTTAACAGACTGACCCCTAGAGTTACTGTCTCCTTTAACACACATACTGACCCTCGAGTTACTGTCTCCTTTAACACACATTCTGACCCCTAGAGATACTGTATCCTTTAACACACACACTAATCCCGAGTGTTACTGTCTCCTTTAACACACATTCTGACCCCTAGAGTTACTGTCTCCTTTAACACACACACTAATCCCGAGTGTTACTGTCTCCTTTAACACACATTCTCGCCCCTCGAGTTACTGTCTCCTTTAACACACACACTGACCCCTAGAGTTGCTGTCTCCTTGTGGTAAACCACTGTCATACCTGTCTGTGTCTGTATGTGTATTCCACTAGGTACAGGTCTGGACATGCCTCGGCTGACTCCTCCCACTATTCCAGGTATATAAGTGACTACCTCCCAGTCCCTTAGTATTCTGGACGGGTCGACCACTCGAGACAAGACCTTCATTCTTTAGTTAATAAAAGCCTGATTGTTACTCGCTCAACTTCAGTCTTTTGAGTAATTGATGGCGCATCAATTTTATTAACTAAATTTTTTATAATGGAGAAGATCCTCACACCAGCATGCCTGGACCTGGACAGTCGGGAAGCGGACGCTTCCACCAAGTTTGCTCACTGGCTCACGTGCTTCGAGACATTCCTGACTGCCTCCACTGCGGTCGAAACGGATGCGGACAAACTGTCTGTCCTGATCTCCAAGGTGAACCACCGAGTGTACTCAGTCATCCGGGATGCGACCTCGTACACAGCCGCCCTCCAGCTCCTCAAGACCCAGTACACGCGCCCTGTGAACGAAGTTTACGCTAGGCACCTTCTGGGGAGTCGCAAGCAACAACCTGGGGAATCGACTGAGGAATACCTCCAAGCACTGTCCGTGCTTGGCCGGGCCTGTGGGTGTAAGGCGGTAACGCCCACTAAGTACACGGAGGAACTGATCCGGGATGCCTTCGTAGCGGGCCACAGGTCCAACTACACCCGACAGCGACTGCTGGAGCAGAGTGACCTCACCCTCGACAAAGCCTCCGACATCGCACTAACGCTGGACGCAGCCTTCCGGGGCATGGATGCCTACTCCTCTGCACCGTGGACGCCGCGGGGAACGACAACCTGGGACACGGTAGGACAGCCCCATAGCACCGTGCCACCCCAGCCACAGCCCAACAACGGCCCAACTACCGCAGCAGTGTCCCAAAGCCAGACAGCAGTATCCCAAGGCCAGAAATGCTACTTCTGTGGCCAGGCCAAACACCCCAGAGCGCGCTGCCCGGCGAAGAATGCAACCTGCTCGGGCTGCGGGAAAAAGGGACACTACGCCAGCGTCTGCAAGGCCAAAGCCACCCCGAACGCCAGCAGCGCCGCGTGTGGGCCGTGCGAGCCGCCATCTTGGGCCTCCCCAGCCATGTGCGAACCACCGCAGCAGCAGCCATCTTGGACGACTCCAGCCACATGGGAATCATGGGCGCCGCCATCTTGGACACCAGCCGGGACGCAGCAGACCGCCAACCCCCACCCATCTGATACTCGCAGCGACACACCGACCCCTACGCTGGCCTCTGTGACGCTGGACCAAACGAGACCGCACCAGTTAGCTCGGTCCAAAATGGACGTTAAGGTAAACGGCCATGCAATAAACTGCCTTTTTGACTCCGGGAGCACAGAGAGCTTCATCCACCCCGACACGGTGCGGCGTTGCTCTCTCCCAGTCCTGCCTGCGCACCAGCGGATTTCTATGGCCTCCGAGTCCCAGTCAGCGGACATTGGCGGCTACTGCGTGGTGACACTAGTAGTAGACGGGACTGTGTTCAATAATTTTAAACTCCTGGTCCTGCCCGACCTCTGCGCTGCCGTTCTACTGGGGTTGGATTTCCAGTGCCACCTCAAAAGCGTTACGATGGCGTACGGTGGCCCCCTCCCCCCACTCACAGTCCGCAGCCAGCAGCCTCCAAATTGCCCGCCGCGCACTAGATGCAACCTCTCCACACTCAGAGTCCCACCCCCCCCACTGTTTGCTAACCTCACCCCTGACTGTAAGCCCATCGCCACAAAGAGCAGGCGATACAGTGCCGGGGACAGGGTTTTCATCAAAACCGAAGTGGAACGGCTCCTGAAGGAGGGGATTATTGAGGGCAGCTCCAGCCCCTGGCGAGCCCAGGTTGTGGTCGTTAAGACCGGCGAGAAACAACGCCTGGTCATCGACTACAGCCAAACAATAAACCGCTACACCCTGCTGGACGCCTACCCACTCCCCCGCATAGCTGACATGGTCAACCAGATCGCGCAGTACCGCGTCTTTTCGACCATTGACCTGAAATCAGCGTACCACCAGCTCCCCATCAGCCCTGAAGACCGCCAGTATACTGCTTTTGAGGCAAACGGCCGCCTCTATCACTTCCTTAGGGTTCCCTTCGGCGTTACCAACGGGGTCTCCGTCTTCCAAAGGGAGATGGACCGGATGGTCGATCAAAACGAGCTGCAGGCCACTTTCCCTTACCTAGATAATGTGACCATCTGCGGCCATGACTTGCAGGACCATGACGCAAACCTCGAGAAATTCCTCCGCACCGCCCAACTCCTGAACCTGACATATAACAAGGAGAAGTGCATATTCCGCACAGACCGCCTCGCCATCCTTGGCTGTGTTGTAGAACACGGGGTCATCGGTCCCGACCCGGACCGGATGCGTCCCCTTATGGAACTCCCACTGCCCCACTGCCTAAAAGCTCTGAAGAGGTGCCTAGGGTTTTTTTCCTACTACGCTCAGTGGGTCCCCTACTATGCAGACAAAGCCCGTCCGCTGATCAAGTCCACCTCTTTTCCCGTGACGGCAGAGGCCCGCTTAGCCTTCCACCGTATCAAGGAAGACATTGCCAAAGCCACCATGCACGCAGTGGACGAATCCATCCCCTTCCAGGTGGAAAGCGATGCGTCCGACTTCGCTCTGGCCGCCACCCTTAATCAGGCGGGGAGACCTGTGGCATTCTTCTCACGAACCCTCCAGGGCCCGGAGACCAGACACTCCGCGGTCGAGAAGGAGGCCCAGGCTATCGTGGAGGCTGTGCGTCATTGGAGGCACTACCTGGCCGGAAAACGATTTACCCTGCTCACTGACCAGCGTTCAGTTGCTTTTATGTTCAACAACAAGCAGAGGGGCAAAATCAAAAATGACAAGATCTTGAGGTGGAGAATCGAACTTTCCACCTACAATTACGAGATCTTGTACCGGCCTGGGAAGCTCAATGAACCCCCAGATGCCCTATCGCGTGGCACCTGCGCCAGCGCGCAGATCGATAGGCTGAGGGCCCTCCACAATGACCTCTGCCACCCGGGGGTCACCAGGTTCTTCCACTTCATCAAGGCCCGCAACCTGCCTTACTCCATTGAGGAGGTCAGGACCATGACCAAGAACTGCCAAGTCTGCGCTGAGTGCAAACCGCACTTTTATAGACCAGACAGAGCCCACCTGATAAAAGCCACTCGCCCTTTCGAACGCCTGAGCGTCGATTTTAAAGGGCCTCTCCCCTCCTCCGACCGCAATGTGTACTTCCTCAACATCATTGACGAGTACTCCCGGTTCCCGTTCGCTTTCCCCTGCCCGGACATGACCAGTGCCACGGTCATTAAATGTCTGAACAGCCTCTTCACCCTGTTCGGTTTCCCCAGCTATATCCATAGCGACCGGGGCTCATCGTTTATGAGCGACGAACTCCGCCAGTACCTGCTCGCTAGGGGTATTGCCACAAGCAGGACCACCAGTTACAACCCCCGGGGGAACGGACAGGTGGAAAGAGAGAATGCAACTGTTTGGAAGGCTGCCCTACTAGCCTTAAAGTCTAGGGGCCTTCCGACCTCCCGCTGGCAGGAGGTGCTCCCCGATGCGCTCCACTCGATTCGGTCACTTCTCTGCACTGCCACCAATGCCACCCCTCACGAGAAAATGTTTGTCTTCCCAAGGAAGTCCACATCGGGGACATCGTTACCGCCATGGCTGACGTCCCCAGGGCCGGTACTACTGAGAAGACACGTGAGGGCCAATAAAACGGACCCCCTGGTCGAGAGGGTCGACCTCCTCCACGCCAACCCCCAGTACGCTTACATTGCGTACCCGGACGGGCGGGAGGACACAGTCTCCATACGAGACCTCGCACCCTCGGGGACCGCTGTAACCCACTACCCATTACCACCCCCCCCCACGACCCGATATCCAACCCCAGCAGCCGGCTCGCCTTGGACCGTCACCCATGAGGACTACACTCCAGGGCCCCAGCCTACACGGGACGCGACGCCGGAAGCTCCACCACCCCTGCCGTCGCCACGTCGATCACAGCGGCAGACAAGACCTCCGGAGAGACTCCAATACACGAACTTTTAAATACACTTCACCCCGCCGGACTCATTTTTAAACAAGGGGTGAATGTGGTAAACCACTGTCATACCTGTCTGTGTCTGTATGTGTATTCCACTAGGTACAGGTCTGGACATGCCTCGGCTGACTCCTCCCACTATTCCAGGTATATAAGTGACTACCTCCCAGTCCCTTAGTATTCTGGACGGGTCGACCACTCGAGACAAGACCTTCATTCTTTAGTTAATAAAAGCCTGATTGTTACTCGCTCAACTTCAGTCTTTTGAGTAATTGATGGCGCATCAATACCCCTAGAGTTGCTGTCTCCTTTAACACACACACTGACCCCTGGAGTTACTGTCTCCTTTGACACACACTGACCCCAGAGTTGCTGTCTCCTTTAACAGACTGACCCCTAGAGATACGGTCTCCTTTAACAGGCAGACCCCTAGTTAATGTCTCCTTTAACAAGCAGACCCCTAGTTAATGTCTCCTTTAACAAGCAGACCCCTAGTTTATGTCTCCTTTAACACACATTCTGACCCCAAGAGTTCCTCTCTCCTTTAACACACACTCTGCCCCTAGAGTTACTGTCTCCTTTAACACACACACTGACCCGAAGAGTTACTGTCTCCTTTAACACACACACTGACCCGAAGAGTTACTGTCTCCTTTAACATACTCACTGACCCCTAGAGTTACTGTCTTCTTTACCACACACACTGACCCCTAGAGTTACTGTCTCCTTTAACACACACACTGACCCCTCGAGTCACAGTCTCCTTTAGAACACACTCTGACCCCGAGAGTTACTGTCTCCTTTAACACACACACTGACCCCGAGAGTTACTGTCTCCTTTAAAACACTTACCCCTAGAGTTATTGTCTCCTTTAACACACACACTGACCCCTAGAGTTACTGTCTCCTTTAAAACACTGACCCCTAGAGTTACTGTCTCCTTTAACAGACTGACCCCGAGAGATACTGTCTCCTTTAACAAGTAGTCCCCTAGTTACTGTCTCCTTTAACAGACTGACCCCTAGAGTTACTGTCTCCTTTAACAGACACGCTGACCCCGAGAGATACTGTCCCCTTTAACACACTGACCCCTAGAGTTACTGTCTCCTTTAACACACACACTAATCCCGAGTGTTACTGTCTCCTTTGACACACATTCTGACCCCGAGAGTTACTGTCTCCTTTAACACACACACTAATCCCGAGTGTTACTGTCTCCTTTGACACACATTCTGACCCCGAGTGTTACTGTCTCCTTTAACATACACACTGACCCCGAGAGTTACTGTCTCCTTTAACACACACACTAATCCCGAGTGTTACTGTCTCCTTTAACATACACACTGACCCCGAGAGTTACTGTCTCCTTTAACACACACTGACCCCAGAGTTGCTGTCTCCTTTAACAGACTGACCCCTAGAGATACTGTCTCCTTCAACAAGCAGACCCCTAGTTACTGTCTCCTTTAACAGACTGACCCCTAAAGTTACTGTCTCCTTTAACACACTGACCCCAAGAGTTACTCTCTCCTTTAACACACACACTGACCCCGAGAGTTACTGTCTCGTTTAACAAGCAGACCCCTAGTTACTGTCTCCTTGAACAGAATGACCCCTAAAGTAACTGTCTCCTTTAACAGAAATTCTGACCACCAGAGTTACTGTCTCCTTTAACACACACACTGACCCCTAGAGTTACTGTCTCCTTTAACACACACACTGACCCCTAGAGTTACTGTCTCCTTTAACACACACACTGACCCCTAGATTTACTGTCTCCTTTAACACACACACTGATCCTAGAGTTACTGTCTCCTTTAACAAGTAGTCCCCCAGTTACTGTCTCCTTTAACAGGCTGACCCCTAGAGATACGGTCTCCTTTAACAAGCAGACCCCTAGTTAATGTCTCCTTTAACAAGCAGACCCCTAGTTAATGTCTCCTTTAACAAGCAGACCCCAAGTTAATGTCTCCTTTAACAGACTGACCCCTAGAGATACTGTCTCTTTGAACAAGCAGACCCCTAGTTACTGTCTCCTTTAACAGACTGACCCCTAGAGTTACTGTCTCCTTTAACACACATTCTGACCCCAAGAGTTCCTCTCTCCTTTAACACACACACTTACCCGAAGAGTTACTGTCTCCTTTAACACACTCACTGACCCCTAGAGTTACTGTCTCCTTTAACACACACATTGACCCCTCGAGTCACAGCCTCTTTAGCACACACTCTGACCCCTCGAGTCAAAGTCTCCTTTAGAACACACTCTGACCCCGAGAGTTACTGTCTCCTTTAACACACACAATTCACAATTCACAATTCAAATCGCTTTATTGGCATGATAAGTTACATCTTATGTTGCCAAAGCATCAAAATACATTTATGGTTTACCACATAAACGCAGTTCTATTCATACAGTGTATAAACAGGTATATCCCTGAGTGTATAAATATACATTCGCATTGTTTATATATATTCTTTTCTTAGTTTACTGGTTGGCTCTCTGTTCATGGCAAGCTGTAACATAGCGTGCCGCCAGTGTTATACAGCTTCTCTCCTCTCCCAGTAGGAATGGGAGTTTTTGGTTGTCATTCAGATTTCTGAAATCAGGGCATATTTGTGAGAATTTTTGGTAGAAATTCTCCCTGATGCCCTGATATTTTCCACAAGCTGTGAGGAAGTGCATCTCTGTCTCCACCACTCCCTGACTGCAGTGCGAGCATATCCTGTCCTCTCTTGGCAACCTGGTCTGCCTGTGTCTGCCTTTTTCGATCGCTAGGCTATGTTCGCTAAGTCTGTACCTTGTCAAGGTTCTTCTCAGTTTGTTATCCTTTACCATGGTCAGGTAATCAGCTATGTTGTATTGTCTGTTTAGGGCCAAGTAGCAATTGAGTTTGCTTTGGGTTTTTGTTGTTTCTGCCCAATATGTCAGATATTTTTCCTTTTGCTTAGCGACGATTGCGTTGGGTCGAATTCTTTGTGTTACCCTGTCACTGTCCTGGGGCTGGTTATTGTTAGTATTGTTAGTAGTTACTTCACTGAGTCCCAGGACTAGACTGACCCCTAGAGTTACTGTATCCTTTAACACACACACTAATCCCGAGTGTTACTGTCTCCTTTAACACACATTCTGACCCCGAGAGTTACTGTCTCCTTCAACACACACACTAATCCCGAGTGTTACTGTCTCCTTTAACATACACACTGACCCCGAGAGTTACTGTCTCCTTTAACACACACTGACCCCAGAGTTGCTGTCTCCTTTAACAGACTGACCCCTAGAGATACTGTCTCCTTCAACAAGCAGACCCCTAGTTACTGTCTCCTTTAACAGACTGACCCCTAAAGTTACTGTCTCCTTTAACACACTGACCCCAAGAGTTACTCTCTCCTTTAACACACACACTGACCCCGAGAGTTACTGTCTCGTTTAACAAGCAGACCCCTAGTTACTGTCTCCTTGAACAGAATGACCCCTAGAGTAACTGTCTCCTTTAACAGAAATTCTGACCACCAGAGTTACTGTCTCCTTTAACACACACACTGACCCCTAGAGTTACTGTCTCCTTTAACACACACACTGACCCCGAGAGTTACTGTCTCCTTTAACACAAACACTGACCCCTAGAGTTACTGTCTCCTTTAACACACACACTGACCCCTAGAGTTACTGTCTCCTTTAACACACACACTGATCCTAGAGTTACTGTCTCCTTTAACACACAAACTGACCCCTGGAGTTACTGTCTCCTTTAACACAAACCTGAACCCTAGAGTTACTGTCTCCTTTAACACACACACCGACCCGTAGAGTTACTGTCTCCTTTAACACACACTGACCCCAGAGTTGCTGTCTCCTTTAACAGACTGACCCCGAGAGATACAGTCTCCTTTAACAAGCAGTTCCCTAGTTACTGTCTCCTTTAACAGACGGACCCCGAAAGTTACTGTCTCCTTTAACACACACACTGATCCTAGAGTTACTGTCTCCTTTAACACACAGACTGACCCCTGGAGTTACTGTCTCCTTTAACACAAACACTGAACCCTAGAGTTACTGTCTCCTTTAACACACACACCGACCCCTAGAGTTACTGTCTCCTTTAACAGGCTGACCCCTAGAGATACGGTCTCCTTTAACAAGCAGACCCCTAGTTAATGTCTCCTTTAACAAGCAGACCCCTAGTTATTGTCTCCTTTAACAAGCAGACCCCAAGTTAATGTCTCCTTTAACAGACTGACCCCTAGAGATACTGTCTCTTTGAACAAGCAGACCCCTAGTTACTGTCTCCTTTAACAGACTGACCCCTCGAGTTACTGTCTCCTTTAACACACATTCTGACCCCAAGAGTTCCTCTCTCCTTTAACACACTCACTGACCCCTAGAGTTACTGTCTCCTTTAACACACACATTGACCCCTCGAGTCACAGCCTCTTTAGCACACACTCTGACCCCTCGAGTTACTGTCTCCTTTAACACACAAACTGACCCCTAGAGTTACTGTCTCCTTTAAAACACTGACCCCTAGAGTTACTGTCTCCTTTAACAGACTGACCCCCAGAGATACTGTCTCCTTGCACAAGCAGACCCCTAGTTACTGTCTCCTTTAACAGACTGACCCCTAGAGTTACTGTCTCCTTCAACAGAAATTCTGACCACCAGAGTTACTGTCTCCTTTAACACACATTCTGACCCCAAGAGTTGCTGTCTCCTTGAACAAGTTGTCCCCTAGTTACTGTCTCCTTTAACAGACTGACCCCTGGAGTTACTGTCTCATTTAACACACACTCTGACCCCTAGAGTTACTGTCTCCTTTAACAAGCAGACCCCTAGAGATAGTGTCTCCTTTAACACACTGACCCCAAGAGTTAGTGTATCCTTTAACCCACACACTAATCCCGAGTGTTACTGTCTCCTTTAACACACATTCTGGCCCCTAGAGTTACTGCCTCCTTTAACACACACACTGACCCCTAGAGTTACTGTCTCCTTTAACAAGCAGACCCGTAGTTACTGACTCATTTAACAGACTGACCCCGAGAGATACTGTCTCCTTTAACAAGCAGACCCCTAGTTAATGTCTTCTTTAACAGACTGACCCCTAGAGTTACTGTCTCCTTTAACACACACGCTGACCCCTAGAATTACTGTCTCCTTTAACACACATTCTGACCCCTAGAGTTACTGTCTCCTTTAACACACACACTGACCCCTAGAGTTACTGTCTCCTTTAACAGAAATTCGGACCACCAGAGTTACTGTCTTCTTTAACACACATTCTGATCCCTAGCGTTACTGTCTCCTTTAACAAGCAGACCCGTGGTTACTGTCTTATTTAACAGACTGACCCCAAGAGTTACTGTCTCCTTCAACAAGCAGTCCCCTAGTTACTGTCTTATTTAACAGACTGACCCCAAGAGTTACTGTCTCCTTTAACACACACACTGACCCCTAGAGTTGCTGTCTCCTTTAACAGACTGACCCCTAGAGATACGGTCTCCTTTAACAAGCAGACCCCTAGTTACTGTTTCCTTTAACAGGCTGACCCGTAGAGTTACTGTCTCCTTTAACACACACACTAAACCCTAGAGTTACTGTCTCCTTTAACACACACACTGACCCCGAGAGTTACTGTCTCCTTTAACAAGCAGACCCCTAGTTACTGACTCATTTAACAGACTGACCCCAAGAGTTACTGTCTCCTTTAACACACTGACCCCTTGAGTTACTGTCTCCTTTAACAAGCAGTTCCCTAGTTACTGTCTCCTTTAACAGACTGACCCCTAAAGTTACTGTCTCCTTTAACACACACACTGACCCCTGGAGTTACTGTCTCCTTTAACACACAGACTGATCCTAGAGTTACTGTCTCCTTTAACACACAAACTGACCCCTGGAGTTACTGTCTCCTTTAACACACTGACCCCTAGAGTTAATGTCTCCTTTAACACAAACACTGACCCCTAGAGTTACTGTCTCCTTTAACACACACACTGACCCCTGGAGTTACTGTCTCCTTTAACACACAGACTGATCCTAGAGTTACTGTCTCCTTTAACACACAAACTGACCCCTGGAGTTACTGTCTCCTTTAACACACTGACCCCTAGAGTTAATGTCTCCTTTAACACAAACACTGACCCCTAGAGTTACTGTCTCCTTTAACACACACACTGACCCCGAGAGTTACTGTCTCCTTTAACAAGCAGACCCCAAGTTAATGTCTCCTTTAACAAGCAGACCCCTAGTTACTGTCTCCTTTAACACATATTCTGACCCCGAGAGTTACTGTCTCCTTTAACACACACACTGAACCCGAGAGTTACTGTCTCCTTTAACACACACACTGAACCCTAGAGTTACTGTCTCCTTTAACACACACACTAACCCCTAGAGTTACTATCTTCTTTTACACACAAACTGACACCTAGAGTTACTGTCCCCTTTAAAACACACACTGACCCCTAGAGTTACTGTCTCCTTTAACAGACTGACCCCCAGAGATACTGTCTCCTTTAACAAGCAGACACCTAGTTACTGTCTCCTTTAACAGACTGACCCCTAGAGTTACTGTCTCCTTTAACAGAAATTCTGACCACCAGAGTTACTGTCTCCTTTTACACATTCTGACCCCGGGAGTTACTATCTCCTTTAACACACATTCTGACCCCAAGAGTTACTGTCTCCTTTAACACACTGACCCCTAGATTTACTGTCTCCTTTAACCCACACACTAATCCCGAGTGTTACTGTCTCCTTTAAGACATACACTCACCCCGAGAGTTACTGTCTCCTTTAACACACGCACTGACCCCTAGAGTTACTGTCTCCTTTAACACACATTCTGACCCTTGAGTTACTGTCTCCTTCAACACACACAGACCCCTAGAGTTACTGTCTCCTTTAACAAGCAGACCCCTAGTTACTGACTCATTTAACAGACTGACCCCAAGAGCTACTGTCTCCTTTAACACACACACTGACCCCTAGAGTTACTGTCTCCTTTAACACACACACTGACCCCGAGAGTTACTGTCTCCTTTAACACACACACTGATCCTAGAGTTACTGTCTCCTTTAACACACAAACTGACCCCTGGAGTTACTGTCTCCTTTAACACACTGACCCCCAGAGTTAAAGTCTCCTTTAACACAAACACCGACCGCTAGAGTTACTGTCTCCTTTAACACACACTGACCCCAGAGTTAAAGTCTCCTTTAACACACACACCGACCCGAAGATTTACTGTCTCCTTTAACACACTCACTGACCCCTAGAGTTACTATCTCCTTTAACACACACACTGACCCTTCGAGTCACAGCCTCTTTAGCACACACTCTGACCCCTCGAGTCACTGTCTCCTTTAGAACACACTCTGACCCCGAGAGTTACTGTCTCCTTTAACACACACTCTGACCCCGAGAGTTACTGTCTCCTTTAACACACACACTGACCCCTAGAGTTACTGTCTCCTTTAAAACACTGACCCCCAGAGATACTGTCTCCTTGCACAAGCAGACCCCTAGTGACTGTCTCCTTTAACAGACTGACCCCAAGAGTTACTGTCTCCTTTAACAGAAATTCTGACCGCCAGAATTACTGTCTCCTTTAACACATTCTGACCCCGAGAGTTACTATCTCCTTTAACACACACTCTGACCCCTAGAGTTACCGTCTCCTTTAACACAAACACTGCCCCTAGAGTTACTGTCTCCTTTAACATACACACTGACCCCTAGAGTTACTGTCTCCTTCAACACACACTGCCCCCGAGAGTTACTGTCTCCTTTAGCACACACACTGACCCCTAGAGTTACTGTCTCCTTTAACACACACACTGACCCCTAGAGTTACTGTCTCCTTTAACATACACACTGACCCCTAGAGTTACTGTCTCCTTTAACACACACTGCCCCCGAGAGTTACTGTCTCCTTTAACACACACACTGACCCCTAGAGTAACTGTCTCCTTTAATACGCACACTGACCCCTAGAGTTACTGTCTCCTTTAACACACACTGACCCCTAGAGTTACTGTCTCCTTTAACACACACACTGACCCCTCGAGTTACTGTCTCCTTTAACACACACACTGACCCCTAGAGTTACTGTCTCCTTTAACACACACACTGACCCCTAGAGTTACTGTCTCCTTTAACACACACACTGACCCCTAGAGTTACTGTCTCCTTTAACACACACTGACCCCTAGAGTTACTGTCTCCTTTAACACACACACTGACCCCTCGAGTTACTGTCTCCTTTAACAAGCAGACCCCTGGCATTACTGTCTCCTTTAACACACACACTGACCCCTAGAGTTACTGTCTCCTTTAACAAGCAGACCCCTGGCATTACTGTCTCCTTTAACACACACACACTGACCCCGAGAGTTACTGTCTCCTTTAACACACACAGTGACCCCGAGAGTTACTGTCTCCTTTAACAGACTGACCCCCAGAGATACTGTCTCCTTGCACAAGCAGACACCTAGTTACTGTCTCCTTTAACAGACTGACCCCTAGAGTTACTGTCTCCTTTAACAGAAATTCTGACCACCAGAGTTACTGTCTCCTTTTACACATTCTGACCCCGAGAGTTACTGTCTCCTTTAACAGACGGACCCCTGGAGTTACAGTCTCCGTTACGACACACACTGACCGCTAGAGTTCCTGTCTCCTTTAACACACACACTGACCACTAGAGTTACTGTCTCCTTTAACAAGCAGACCGCGAGAGATACTGTCTCCTTTAACACACTGACCCCTAGAGTTACTGTCTCCTTTAACCCACACACTAATCCCGAGTGTTACTGTCTCCTTTAACACACGCACTGACCCCTAGAGTTACTGTCTCCTTTAACACACACACTGACACCGAGATTTACCATCTCCTTTAACACACACTCACCCCTAGAGTTACTGTCTCCTTTAACACACACACTGACCCCGAGTTACTGTCTCCTTTAACACACACACTGACCCCTAGAGTTACTGTCTCCTTTAACACGCACATTGACCCCTAGAGTTGCTGTCTCCTTTAACACACACTGACCCCTAGAGTTACTGTCTCCTTTAACACACACACTGACCCCTAGAGTTACTGTCTGCTTTAACACACACACTGACCCCTAGAGTTACCGTCTCCTTTAACACACACACTGACCCCTAGAGTTATTGTCTCCTTTAACAAGCAGACCCCTAGTTACTGTCTCATTTAACAGACTGACCCCAAGAGTTACTGTCTCCATTAACACACGCACTGACACCTAGAGTTACTGTCTGCTTTAACACACACACTGACCCCTAGAGTTACTGTCTCCCTTAAAAAGCAGACTCCGAGTTACTGTCTCATTTAACAGACTGACCCCAAGAGTTACTGTCTCCTTTAACACACACACTGACCCCAAGAGTTACTGTCTCCATTAACACACGCACTGACCCCTAGAGTTACTGTCTCCATTAACACACGCACTGACCCCTAGAGTTACTGTCTCCTTTAACACACACACTGACCCCTAGAGTTACTGTCTCCTTTAACACACACACAGGTCCCTAGAGTTACTGTCTCCTTTAACACACACAATGACCCCTAGAGTTACTGTCTCCTTTAACACACACACTGACTGCAAGAGTTGCTGTCTCCTTTAACACACACACTGAACCCTAGAGTTACTGTCTCCTTTAACACACACACTGACCCCTAGAGTTACTCTCTCCTTTAACACACACACTGACCCCTAGAGTTACTGACTCCATTAACACACCCACTGACCCCTAGAGTTACTGTCTGCTTTAACACACACACTGACCACAAGAGTTACTGTCTCCTTTAACACACACACTGACCCCTAGAAATACTGTCTCCTTTAACACACACTGACCCCTAGCGTTACTGTCTCCTTTAACGCACACTGACCCCTAGAGTTACTGTCTCCTTTAACACACACACTGTCCCCTAGTACGATAGCAAAACTTACTGTCTCCTTTAACACAAACACTGACCCCTAGAGTTACTGTCTCCTTTAACACACACTGACCCCTAGAGTTACTGTCTCCTTTAACACACACACTGACCCCGAGAGTTACTGTCTCCTTTAACACACACACTGACCCCTAGATTTACCGTCTCCTTTAACACACACACTGACCCCTAGAATTACTGTCTCCTTTAACAGACACACTGACCCCTAGAGTTACCGTCTCCTTTAACACACACACTGACCCCTAGAGTTACTGTCTCCTTTAACACACACACTGACCCTGAGAGTTACTGTCTCCTTTAACACACACACTGACCCCGAGAGTTACTGTCTCCTTTAACAAGCAGACCCCTCGTTACTGTCTCATTTAACAGACTGACCCAAGAGTTATTGTCTCCATTAACACACGCACTGACCCCTAGAGTTACTGTCTCCTTTAACACACACACTGACCCTGAGAGTTACTGTCTCCTTTAACACACGCACTGACCCCGAGAGTTACTGTCTCCTTTAACAGACACACTGACCCCTAGTACGATAGCAAAACTTACTGTCTCCTTTAACACAAACACTGACCCCGAGAGTTACTGTAGCCTTTAACAGACACACTGACCCCGAGAGTTACTGTCTCCTTTAACAGAAATTCTGACCGAGAGTTACTGTCTCCTTTAACATACACACTGACCCTTAGAGTTACTGTCTCCTTTAACACACACACTGATCCCTAGAGTTACTGTCTCCTTTAACACACACACTAATCCTGAGAGTTACTGTCTCCTTTAACACACACACTGACCCCTAGAGTTACTGTCTCCTTTCACACACACACTGATCCCCAGAGTTACTACCTCCTTTAACACAAACACGGACCCCTAGAGTTACTGTCTCCTTTAACACACACAATGACCGCAAGAGTTACTGTCTCCTTTAACACACACACTTACGCCAAGAGTTACTGTCTCCTTTAACACACACTGACCCCTAGAGCGATAGCAAAACTTACTGTCTCCTTGAACACAAACACTGACCCCTAGAGTTACTGTCTCCTTTAACACACACTGACCCCTAGAGTTACTGTCTCCTTTAACACACACACTGACCCCGAGAGTTACTGTCTCCTTTAACACACACACTGACCCCGAGTTACTGTAGCCTTTAACAGACACACTGACCGAGAGCTACTGTCTCCTTTAACAGAAATTCTGACCCCGAGAGTTGCTGTCTCCTTTAACACACACATTGACCCTAGAGATACTGTCTCCTTTAACACATACACCGACCCCT
This sequence comes from Somniosus microcephalus, assembly GCF_052327205.1. Lineage (NCBI taxonomy): Eukaryota > Metazoa > Chordata > Chondrichthyes > Squaliformes > Somniosidae > Somniosus > Somniosus microcephalus. The sequence goes on from NC_140990.1 coordinate 181,858,531, forward strand.
AGAGTTACTGTCTCCTTTAACGCACACACTGACCCCTAGAGTAACTGTCTCCTTTAGCAAGCAGACCCCTAGAGTTACTGTCTCCTTTAACGCACACACTGACCCCTAGAGTAACTGTCTCCTTTAACAAGCAGACCCCTAGAGTTACTGTCTCCTTTAACACACACACTGACCCCTAGAGTTACTGTCTCCTTTAACAAGCAGACCCCTAGAGTTACTGTCTCCTTTAACACACACACTGACCCCTAGAGTTACTGTCTCCTTTAACAAGCAGACCCCTAGAGTTAGTCTCCTTTAACACACACTAATCCTGAGAGTTACTGTCTCCTTTAACACACACACTGACCCCCAGAGTTACTGTCTCCTTTAACACACACACTGACCGCTAGAGTTACTGTGTCCTTTAACGCACACACTGACCCCCAGAGTTACTGTCTCCTTTAATACACACACTGACCCCTAGAGTTACTGTCTCCTTTAACACACTGAAACCTAGAGTTACTGTCTCCTTTAACACACACTGACCCCGAGAGTTACTGTCTCCTTTAACAAATACACTGACCCCTAGAGTTACTGTCTCCTTTAACACACACACTGACCCCTAGAGTTACTGTCTCCTTTAACACACACACTGACCCCTAGAGTTACTGTCTCCTATAACAAACACATCGACCCCGAGACTTACTGTCTCCTTTGAAACACACACCGACCCCTAGACTTACTGTCTCCTTTGAAACACACACCGACCCCTAGAATTACTGTCTCCTTTAACACACACACTGACCCCGAGACTTACTGTCTCCTTTAACACACACACTGACCCCGAGAGTTACTGTCTCCTTTAACAAACACATCGACCCCGAGACTTACTGTCTCCTTTGAAACACACACCGACCCCTAGACTTACTGTCTCCTTTGAAACACACACCGACCCCTAGAATTACTGTCTCCTTTAACACACACACTGACCCCGAGACTTACTGTCTCCTTTAACATACACACTGGCCCCTAGAGTTACTGTCTCCTTTAACACACACACTGACCCTAGAGTTACTGTCTCCTTTAACACACACACTGACCCCTGGAGTTACTGTCTCCTTTAACACACACACTGCCTCCAAGAGTTACTGTCTCCTTTAACACACACACTGACGCCTAGAGTTACTGTCTCCTTTAGCACACACACTGACCCCTAGAGTTACTGTCTCCTTTAACACACACACTGACCCCCCGAGAGTTACTGTCTCCTTTAACACACACACTGACCCCAAGAGTTACTGTCTCCTTGAACACACACACTGACCCCAAGAGTTACTGTCTCCTTTAACACACACACTGACCCCTCGAGTTACTGTCTCCTTTAACACACACACTGACCCCTAGAGTTACTGTCTCCTTTAACACACACACTGACACCTGGAGTTACTGTCTCCTTTAATACACACACTGACCCCTCGAGTTATCGTCTCCTTTAACACACACTCTAAACCCTAGAGTTACTGTCTCCTTTAACAAGCAGACTCCTGGCGTTACTGTCTCCTTTAACACACACACTGACCCCTAGAGTTACTGTCTCCTTTAAGACACACACTGACCCCTAGAGTTACTGTCTCCTTTAACACACACACTGACCCCAAGAGTTACTGTCTCCTTTAACACACACACTGAGCCCTAGAGTTACTGTCTCCTTTAACATACACACTGACCCCTAGCATTACTGTCTCCTTTAACAAGCAGACCCCTAGAGTTACTGTCTCCTTTAACACACACGCTGACCCCTAGAGTTACTGTCTCCTTTAACACACTCACCCCGAGAGTTACTGTCTCCTTTAACACACACACTGACCCCTAGAGTTACTGTCTCCTTTAACACACACACGGACCCTAGAGTTACTGTCTCCTTTAACACACACTAATCCTGAGAGTTACTGTCTCCATTAACACACACACTGACCCCTAGAGTTACTGTCTCCTTTAACAAGCAGACCCCTAGAGTTACTGTCTCCTTTAACACACACACCGACCCCTAGAGTTACTGTCTCCTTTAATAAGCAGACGCCTAGAGTTACTGTCTCCTTTAACACACACACTGACCCCTAGAGTTACTGTCTCCTTTAACACACACACTGACCCCGAGAGTTACGGTCTCCTTTAAAACACACTGACCCCTAGAGTTACTGTCTTCTTTAACAGACACACTGACCCCAACAGTTACCGTCTCCTTTAACAAACACACCGACCCCTAGACTTACTGTCTCCTTTAACACACACACTGACCCCCTAGAATTACTGTCTCCATTAACACACACACTGCCCCCTAGAGTTACTGTCTCCTTTAACACACACACTGCCCCTAGAGTTACTGTCTCCTTTAACACACACACTGACCCCTAGAGTTACTGTCTCCTTTAACACACACACTGCCCCTAGAGTTACTGTCTCCTTTAACACACACACTGACCCCCTAGAATTACTGTCTCCATTAACACACACACTGCCCCCTAGAGTTACTGTCTCCTTTAACACACACACTGCCCCTAGAGTTACTGTCTCCTTTAACACACACACTGACCCCGAGAGTTACTGTCTCCTTTAACACACACACTGCCCCTAGAGTTACTGTCTCCTTTAACACACTCTCTGAACCCTAGAGTTACTGTCTCCTTTAACACACACACCTACCCCAAGAGTTACTGTCTCCTTTAACACACTGACCCCTAGAGTTACTGTGTCCTTTAACACACACAATGACCCCTCGAGTTACAGTCTCCTTTAACACACACACCGAACCCTAGAGTTACTGTCTCCTTTCGCACACACACTGACCCCCAGAGTTACTGTCTCCTTTAACACACACACTGACCCCTAGAGTTACTGTCTCCATTAACACACACTCTGACCCCTAGAGTTACTGTCTCCTTTAACACACACACAGACCCCGAGAGTTACTGTCTCCTTTAACACACACACTGACCCCGAGAGTTACTGTCTCCTTTAACACACACACTGATCCCGAGAGTTACTGCCTCCTTTAACACACACAATGACCGCAAGAGTTACTGTCTCCTTTAACACACACAATGACCCCTCGAGTTACAGTCTCCTTTAACACACACACTGACCCCAAGAGTTACTGTCTCCTTTAACACACACACCGAACCCTAGAGTTACTGTCTCCTTTAACACACTGACCCCTAGAGTTACTGTCTCCTTTAACAGACACACAGACCCCGAGAGTTACTGTCTCCTTTAACACACACAATGACCGCAAGAGTTACTGTCTCCTTTAACACACACTGATCCCGAGAGTTACTGTCTCCTTTAACACACACACTGACCCCTTGAGTTACTGTCTCCTTTAACACACACACTGACCCGAGAGTTACTGTCTCCTTTAACACACACACTGACCCGAGAGTTACTGTCTCCTTTAACACACACACTGACCCCTAGAGTTACTGTCTCCTTTAACACACACACTGACCCCTAGAGTTACTGTCTCCTTTAACACACACACTGACCCCTAGAGTTACTGTCTCCTTTAACACACACACTGACCCCTAGAGTTACTGTCTCCTTTAACACACACACTGACCCCTAGAGTTACTGTCTCCTTTAACACACACACTGACCCCAAGAGTTACTGTCTCCTTTAACACACACGCTGACCCCTAGAGTTACTGTCTCCTTTAGCACACACACTGACCCCTAGAGTTACTGTCTCCTTTAACACACACGCTGACCCCTAGAATTACTGTCTCCTTTAACACACACACTGAACCCTAGAGTTACTGTCTCCTTTAACACACACACGGACCCCTAGAATTACTGTCTCCTTTAACACACACACTGAACCCGAGAGTTACTGTCTCCTTTAACACACACACGGACCCCTAGAATTACTGTCTCCTTTAACACACACACTGACCCCTAGAGTTACTGTCTGCTTTAACACACACACTGAACCCTAGAGCTACTGTCTCCTTTAACACACACACTGACCCCTACAGTTGCTGTCTCCTTTAACACACACACTGACCCCGACAGTTACTGTCTCCTTTAACACACACACTGACCCCTAGAGTTACTGTCTCCTTTAACACACACATTGACCCCGAGAGTTAATGTCTCCTTTAACAGACACACTGACCCCAAGAGTTACTGTCTCCTTTAACACACACACTGACCCCTAGTGTTACTGTCTCCTTTAACACACACACTGACCCCGAGAGTTACTGTCTCCATTAACACACGCACTGACCCCTAGAGTTACTGTCTCCTTTAACACCCACACTGACCCCTCGAGTTACTGTCTCCTTTAACACACATACTGACCCCGAGAGTTAATGTCTCCTTTAACGCACACACTGACCCCTAGAGTTACTGTCTCCTTTAACACACTGACCCCTAGAGTTACTGTCTCCTTTAACACACTGACCCCGAGAGTTACTGTCTCCTTTAAGACACACGCTGACCCCTAGAGTTACTGTCTCCTTTAACAGACACTGACCCCGACAGTTACTGTCTCCTTTAACATACACACTGACCCCTAGATTTACTGTCTCCTTTAACACACACACTGACCCTAGAGTTACTGTCTCCTTTAACACACACTAATCCTGAGAGTTACTGTCTCCTTAAACACACACACTGACCGCTAGAGTTACTGTCTCCTTTAACACACACACTGACCCCTAGAGTTACTGTCTCCTTTAACAAACACACCGACCCCTAGATTTACTGTCTCCTTTGAAACACACACCGACCCCGAGAGTTACTGTCTCCTTTAACACACACATTGACCCCGAGAGTTACTGTCTTCTTTAACACACACTCTGACCCCTAGAGTTACTGTCTCCTTTAAAACACACACTGACCCCCTAGAGGTACTGTCTCCTTTAACACACACACTGACCCCTAGATTTACCGTCTCCTTTAACACACACACTGACCCCTAGAGTTACTGTCTCCTTTAACACACACACTGACCGCTAGAGTTACTGTCTCCTTTAACACACACACTGATCCCTAGAGTTACTGTCTCCTTTAACACACACACTGACCCCTGGAGTTACTGTCTCCTTTAACACACACACTGATCCCTGGAGTTACTGTCTCCTTTAACACACTGACCCCTAGAGTTACTGTCTCCTTTAACACACACACTGATCCCTAGAGTTACTGTCTCCTTTAACACACACATTGGCCCCTAGATATACTGTCTCCTTTAACACACACACTGACCCCTGGAGTTACTGTCTCCTTTAACACACATTGACCCCTAGAGTTACTGTCTCCTTTAACACACACACTGACCCCTAGAGTTACAGTCTCCTTTAACACACACGCTGACCCCTAGAGTTACGGTCTCCTTTAACACACACTGACCCCTAGAGTTACTGTCTCCTTTAACACACACTGACGCCTAGAATTACTGTCTCCTTTAACAGACACACTGACCCCTAGAGTTACCGTCTCCTTTAACACACACACTGACCCCAACAGTTACTGTCTCCTTTAACACACACACTGACCCCTAGAGTTACTGTCTCCTTTAACACACACACTGACCCCTAGAGTTACTGTCTCCTTTAACGCACACTGACCCCTAGAGTTACTGTCTCCTTTAACACAAACACTGACTCCTAGAGTTACTGTCTCCTTTAACACACACTGACCCCTAGATTTACTGTCTCCTTTAACACACACACTGACCCCGAGGGTTACTGCAGCCTTTAACAGACACACTGACGCCGAGAGTTACTGTCTCCTTTAACAGAAATTCTGCCGCCTAGAGTTACTGTCTCCTTTAACACACACTGACCCCAAGAGTTACTGTCTCCTTTAACACACACACTGACCCCTAGAGTTACTGTCTCCTTTAACACCCACACTGACCCCTCGAGTTACTGTCTCCTTTAACACACATACTGACCCCGAGAGTTAATGTCTCCTTTAACGCACACACTGACCCCTAGAGTTACTGTCTCCTTTAACACACTGACCCCTAGAGTTACTGTCTCCTTTAACACACTGACCCCGAGAGTTACTGTCTCCTTTAAGACACACGCTGACCCCTAGAGTTACTGTCTCCTTTAACAGACACTGACCCCGACAGTTACTGTCTCCTTTAACATACACACTGACCCCTAGATTTACTGTCTCCTTTAACACACACACTGACCCTAGAGTTACTGTCTCCTTTAACACACACTAATCCTGAGAGTTACTGTCTCCTTAAACACACACACTGACCGCTAGAGTTACTGTCTCCTTTAACACACACACTGACCCCTAGAGTTACTGTCTCCTTTAACAAACACACCGACCCCAAGATTTACTGTCTCCTTTGAAACACACACCGACCCCGAGAGTTACTGTCTCCTTTAACACACACATTGACCCCGAGAGTTACTGTCTTCTTTAACACACACTCTGATCCCTAGAGTTACTGTCTCCTTTAAAACACACACTGACCCCCTAGAGGTACTGTCTCCTTTAACACACACACTGACCCCTAGATTTACCGTCTCCTTTAACACACACACTGACCCCTAGAGTTACTGTCTCCTTTAACACACACACTGACCGCTAGAGTTACTGTCTCCTTTAACACACACTGATCCCTAGAGTTACTGTCTCCTTTAACACACACACTGATCCCTGGAGTTACTGTCTCCTTTAACACACTGACCCCTAGAGTTACTGTCTCCTTTAACACACACACTGATCCCTAGAGTTACTGTCTCCTTTAACACACACATTGGCCCCTAGATATACTGTCTCCTTTAACACACACACTGACCCCTGGAGTTACTGTCTCCTTTAACACACATTGACCCCTAGAGTTACTGTCTCCTTTAACACACACACTGACCCCTAGAGTTACAGTCTCCTTTAACACACACGCTGACCCCTAGAGTTACGGTCTCCTTTAACACACACTGACCCCGACAGTTACTGTCTCCTTTAACAGACACACTGACCCCTAGAGTTACCGTCTCCTTTAACACACACACTGACCGCAACAGTTACTGTCTCCTTTAACACACACACTGACCCCTAGAGTTACTGTCTCCTTTAACACACACACTGACCCCTAGAGTTACTGTCTCCTTTAACGCACACTGACCCCTAGAGTTACTGTCTCCTTTAACACAAACACTGACTCCTAGAGTTACTGTCTCCTTTAACACACGCTGACCCCTAGATTTACTGTCTCCTTTAACACACACACTGACCCCGAGGGTTACTGCAGCCTTTAACAGACACACTGACCCCGAGAGTTACTGTCTCCTTTAATACACACACTGACCCCAAGAGTTACTGTCTCCTTTAACACACACACTGACCCCGAGAGTTACTGTCTCCTTTAACAAGCAGACTCCTGGTTACTGTCTCCTTTAACACACACTGACCCCTAGAGTTACTGTCTCCTTTAATACACACACTGACCCCAAGAGTTACTGTCTCCTTTAACACACACACTGACCCCTAGAGTTACTGTCTCCTTTAACACACACACTGACCCCTAGAAATACTGTCTCCTTTAACACACACTGACCCCAAGAGTGACTGTCTCCTTTAACACACACACTGACCCCGAGAGTTACTGCCTCCTTTAACACACACACTGACCTTAGAGATACTGTCTCCTTTAACACACACACTGACCCCTAGAGTTACTGTCTCTTTTAACACACACACTGACCCCGAGAGTTACTGTCTCCTTTAACAAACACACCGACCCCTAGACTTACTGTCTCCTTTGAAACACACACCGACCCCTAGAATTACTGTGTCCATTAACACACACACACTGCCCCTAGAGTTACTGTCTCCTTTAACACACACACTGCCCCCAGAGTTACCGTCTCCTTTAACACACACACTGACCCCAAGAGTTACTGTCTCCTTCAACACACACACCGAACCCTTGAGTTACTGTCTCCTTTAACACACTGACCCCTAGAGTTACTGTCTCCTTTAACACACACACTGACCCCTAGAATTACTGTCTCCTTTAACACACACACTTACCCCTAGTTACTGTCTCCTTTAACACACACACTGACCCCTAGATTTACTGTCTCCTTTAACACACACTGACCCCTAGAGTTACTGTCTCCTTTAACACACGCACTGACCCCTAGAGTTACTGTCTCCTTTAACACACACACTGACCCCTAGAGTTACTGTCTCCTTTAACACACACACTGACTCCTAGAGTTACTGTCTCCTTTAACACACACTGACCCCAAGAGTTACTGTCTCCTTTAACACACACACTGACCCCTAGAGTTACTGTCTCCTTTAACACACTGACCCCTAGAGTTACTGTCTCATTTAACACACACACTGACCCCTAGAGTAACTGTCTCCTTTAACACACTGACCCCTAGAGTTACTGTCTCCTTTAACACACTGACCCCGAGAGTTACTGTCTCCTTTCACACACACACTGACCCCTAGAGTTACTGTCTCCTTTAACACAGACACTTACCCCGAGAGTTACTGTCTCCTTTAACACACACACGGACCCAAGAGTTACTGTCTCCTTTAACACAGACACTGACCCCGAGTGTTACTGTCTCCTTTAACACACACATTGACCCCTAGAGTTACTGTCTCCTTTAACACACACACTGACCCCTAGAGTTACTGTCTCCTTTAACAAGCAGACCCCTAGAGTTACTGTCTCCTTTAACACACACACTGACCCCGAGAGTTACTGTCTCCTTTAACACACACATTGACCCCTGGAGTTACTGTCTCCTTTAACACACACACTGACCCCTAGAGTTACTGTCTCCTTTAATAAGCAGACGCCTAGAGTTACTGTCTCCTTTAACACACACGCTGACCCCTAGAGTTACTGTCTCCTTTAACACACACGCTGACCCCTAGAGTTACGGTCTCCTTTAACACACACTGACTCCTAGAGTTACTGTCTCCTTTAACACACACGCTGACCCCTAGAATTACTGTCTCCTTTAACACACACACTGAACCCTAGAATTACTGTCTCCTTTAACACACACACTGACCCCGAGAGTTACTGTCTGCTTTAACACACACACTGAACCCTAGAGCTACTGTCTCCTTTAACACACACACTGACCCCGAGAGTTCCTGTCTCCTTTAACAGACACACTGACCCCAACAGTTACTGTCTCCTTTAACACACACACTGACCCCTAGAGTTACTGTCTCCTTTTACACACACACTGACCCCTAGAGTTACTGTCTCCTTTAACACACAGACTGACCCCTAGAGTTACTGTCTCCCTTAACAAGCAGACTCCGAGTTACTGTCTCATTTAACAGACTGACCCCAAGAGTTACTGTCTCCTTTAACACACACACTGACCCCTCGTGTTGCTGTCTCCTTTAACACACACACTGACCCCGAGAGTTACTGTCTCCTTTAACACACACACTGACCCCTAGAGTTACTGTCTCCTTTAACACACACACTGACCCCTAGAGTTACTGTCTCCTTGAACACACATACTGACCCCGAGAGTTAATGTCTCCTTTAACACACACACTGACCCCTAGAGTTACTGTCTCCTTTAACACACACACTGACCCCTAGAGTTACTGTCTCCTTTAACGCACACTGACCCCTAGAGTTACTGTCTCCTTTAACACAAACACTGACTCCTAGAGTTACTGTCTCCTTTAACACACACTGACCCCTAGATTTACTGTCTCCTTTAACACACACACTGACCCCGAGGGTTACTGCAGCCTTTAACAGACACACTGACGCCGAGAGTTACTGTCTCCTTTAACAGAAATTCTGCCGCCTAGAGTTACTGTCTCCTTTAACACACACTGACCCCAAGAGTTACTGTCTCCTTTAACACACACACTGACCCCTAGAGTTACTGTCTCCTTTAACACCCACACTGACCCCTCGAGTTACTGTCTCCTTTAACACACATACTGACCCCGAGAGTTAATGTCTCCTTTAACGCACACACTGACCCCTAGAGTTACTGTCTCCTTTAACACACTGACCCCTAGAGTTACTGTCTCCTTTAACACACACTAATCCTGAGAGTTACTGTCTCCTTAAACACACACACTGACCGCTAGAGTTACTGTCTCCTTTAACACACACACTGACCCCTAGAGTTACTGTCTCCTTTAACAAACACACCGACCCCAAGATTTACTGTCTCCTTTGAAACACACACCGACCCCGAGAGTTACTGTCTCCTTTAACACACACATTGACCCCGAGAGTTACTGTCTTCTTTAACACACACTCTGATCCCTAGAGTTACTGTCTCCTTTAAAACACACACTGACCCCCTAGAGGTACTGTCTCCTTTAACACACACACTGACCCCTAGATTTACCGTCTCCTTTAACACACACACTGACCCCTAGAGTTACTGTCTCCTTTAACACACACACTGACCGCTAGAGTTACTGTCTCCTTTAACACACACTGATCCCTAGAGTTACTGTCTCCTTTAACACACACACTGATCCCTGGAGTTACTGTCTCCTTTAACACACTGACCCCTAGAGTTACTGTCTCCTTTAACACACACACTGATCCCTAGAGTTACTGTCTCCTTTAACACACACATTGGCCCCTAGATATACTGTCTCCTTTAACACACACACTGACCCCTGGAGTTACTGTCTCCTTTAACACACATTGACCCCTAGAGTTACTGTCTCCTTTAACACACACACTGACCCCTAGAGTTACAGTCTCCTTTAACACACACGCTGACCCCTAGAGTTACGGTCTCCTTTAACACACACTGACCCCGACAGTTACTGTCTCCTTTAACAGACACACTGACCCCTAGAGTTACCGTCTCCTTTAACACACACACTGACCCCAACAGTTACTGTCTCCTTTAACACACACACTGACCCCTAGAGTTACTGTCTCCTTTAACACACACACTGACCCCTAGAGTTACTGTCTCCTTTAACGCACACTGACCCCTAGAGTTACTGTCTCCTTTAACACAAACACTGACTCCTAGAGTTACTGTCTCCTTTAACACACGCTGACCCCTAGATTTACTGTCTCCTTTAACACACACACTGACCCCGAGGGTTACTGCAGCCTTTAACAGACACACTGACCCCGAGAGTTACTGTCTCCTTTAATACACACACTGACCCCAAGAGTTACTGTCTCCTTTAACACACACACTGACCCCGAGAGTTACTGTCTCCTTTAACAAGCAGACTCCTGGTTACTGTCTCCTTTAACACACACTGACCCCTAGAGTTACTGTCTCCTTTAATACACACACAGACCCCAAGAGTTACTGTCTCCTTTAACACACACACTGACCCCTAGAGTTACTGTCTCCTTTAACACACACACTGACCCCTAGAAATACTGTCTCCTTTAACACACACTGACCCCAAGAGTGACTGTCTCCTTTAACACACACACTGACCCCTAGAGTTACTGCCTCCTTTAACACACACACTGACCTTAGAGATACTGTCTCCTTTAACACACACACTGACCCCTAGAGTTACTGTCTCTTTTAACACACACACTGACCCCGAGAGTTACTGTCTCCTTTAACAAACACACCGACCCCTAGACTTACTGTCTCCTTTGAAACACACACCGACCCCTAGAATTACTGTGTCCATTAACACACACACACTGCCCCTAGAGTTACTGTCTCCTTTAACACACACACTGCCCCCAGAGTTACCGTCTCCTTTAACACACACACTGACCCCAAGAGTTACTGTCTCCTTCAACACACACACCGAACCCTTGAGTTACTGTCTCCTTTAACACACTGACCCCTAGAGTTACTGTCTCCTTTAACACACACACTGACCCCTAGAATTACTGTCTCCTTTAACACACACACTTACCCCTAGTTACTGTCTCCTTTAACACACACACTGACCCCTAGATTTACTGTCTCCTTTAACACACACTGACCCCTAGAGTTACTGTCTCCTTTAACACACGCACTGACCCCTAGAGTTACTGTCTCCTTTAACACACACACTGACCCCTAGAGTTACTGTCTCCTTTAACACACACACTGACTCCTAGAGTTACTGTCTCCTTTAACACACACTGACCCCAAGAGTTACTGTCTCCTTTAACACACACACTGACCCCTAGAGTTACTGTCTCCTTTAACACACTGACCCCTAGAGTTACTGTCTCCTTTAACACACACACTGACCCCTAGAGTAACTGTCTCCTTTAACACACTGACCCCTAGAGTTACTGTCTCCTTTAACACACTGACCCCGAGAGTTACTGTCTCCTTTCACACACACACTGACCCCTAGAGTTACTGTCTCCTTTAACACAGACACTTACCCCGAGAGTTACTGTCTCCTTTAACACACACACGGACCCAAGAGTTACTGTCTCCTTTAACACAGACACTGACCCCGAGTGTTACTGTCTCCTTTAACACACACATTGACCCCTAGAGTTACTGTCTCCTTTAACACACACACTGACCCCTAGAGTTACTGTCTCCTTTAACAAGCAGACCCCTAGAGTTACTGTCTCCTTTAACACACACACTGACCCCGAGAGTTACTGTCTCCTTTAACACACACATTGACCCCTGGAGTTACTGTCTCCTTTAACACACACACTGACCCCTAGAGTTACTGTCTCCTTTAATAAGCAGACGCCTAGAGTTACTGTCTCCTTTAACACACACGCTGACCCCTAGAGTTACTGTCTCCTTTAACACACACGCTGACCCCTAGAGTTACGGTCTCCTTTAACACACACTGACTCCTAGAGTTACTGTCTCCTTTAACACACACGCTGACCCCTAGAATTACTGTCTCCTTTAACACACACACTGAACCCTAGAATTACTGTCTCCTTTAACACACACACTGACCCCGAGAGTTACTGTCTGCTTTAACACACACACTGAACCCTAGAGCTACTGTCTCCTTTAACACACACACTGACCCCGAGAGTTCCTGTCTCCTTTAACAGACACACTGACCCCAACAGTTACTGTCTCCTTTAACACACACACTGACCCCTAGAGTTACTGTCTCCTTTTACACACACACTGACCCCTAGAGTTACTGTCTCCTTTAACACACAGACTGACCCCTAGAGTTACTGTCTCCCTTAACAAGCAGACTCCGAGTTACTGTCTCATTTAACAGACTGACCCCAAGAGTTACTGTCTCCTTTAACACACACACTGACCCCTCGTGTTGCTGTCTCCTTTAACACACACACTGACCCCGAGAGTTACTGTCTCCTTTAACACACACACTGACCCCTAGAGTTACTGTCTCCTTTAACACACACACTGACCCCTAGAGTTACTGTCTCCTTGAACACACATACTGACCCCGAGAGTTAATGTCTCCTTTAACACACACACTGACCCCTAGAGTTTCTGTCTCCTTTAACACACACTGACCCCTAGAGTTACTGTCTCCTTTAACACACACACTGACCCCTAGAGTTACTGTCTCCTTTAACACACTGACCCCTAGAGTTACTGTCTCCTTTAACACACACACTGACCCCTGGAGTAACTGTCTCCTTTAACACACTGACCCCTAGAGTTACTGTCTCCTTTAACACACTGACCCCGAGAGTTACTGTCTCCTTTCACACACACACTGACCCCTAGAGTTACTGTCTCCTTTAACACACACATTGACCCTAGAGTTACTGTCTCCTTTAACACAGACACTGACCCCGAGAGTTACTGTCTCCTTTAACACACACACTGACCCCTAGAGTTACTGTCTCCTTTAACAAGCAGACCCCAAGAGTTACTGTCTCCTTTAACACACACACTGACCCCGAGAGTTACTGTCTCCTTTAACACACACATTGACCCCTGGAGTTACTGTCTCCTTTAACACACACACTGACCCCTGGAGTTACTGTCTCCTTTAATAAGCAGACGCCTAGAGTTACTGTCTCCTTTAACACACACACTGACCCCTAGAGTTACTGTCTCCTTTAACACACACGCTGACCCCTAGAGTTACTGTCTCCTTTAACACACACGCTGACCCCTCGAGTTACGGTCTCCTTTAACACACACTGACCCCGAGAGTTACTGTCTCCTTTAACACACACGCTGACCCCTAGAATTACTGTCTCCTTTAACACACACACTGAACCCTAGAGTTACTGTCTGCTTTAACACACACACTGACCCCTAGAATTACTGTCTCCTTTAACACACACACTGACCCCTAGAGTTACTGTCTGCTTTAACACACACACTGAACCCGAGAGCTACTGTCTCCTTTAAGACACACACTGACCCCGACAGTTACTGTCTCCTTTAACAGACACACTGACCCCAACAGTTACTGTCTCCTTTAACACACACACTGACCCCTAGAGTTACTGTCTCCTTTAACACACACACTGACCCCTAGAGTTACTGTCTCCTTTAACACGCACACTGACCCCAAGAGTTACTGTCTCCTTTAACACACACACTGACCCCTAGTGTTACTGTCTCCTTTAACACACACTGACCCCTAGAAATACTGTCTCCATTAACACACACTGACCCCTAGCGTTACTGTCTCCTTTAACACACACACTGACCCCTAGAGTTACTGTCTCCTTTAACACACACACTGACCCCTAGAAATACTGTCTCCTTTAACACACACTGACCCCTAGAGTTACTGTCTCCTTTAACGCACACACTGACCCCTAGAGTTACTGTCTCCTTTAACACACACACTGACCCCTGGAGTTACTGTCTCCTTTAACACAGACACTGACCCCGAGAGTTACTGTCTCGTTTAACACACTGACCCCTAGAGTTACTGTCTCCTTTAACACACACACTGACCCTAGAGATACTGTCTCCTTTAACACACACTAATCCTGAGAGTTACTGTCTCCTTTAACACACACACTGACCCTAGAGATACTGTCTCCTTTAACACACACTAATCCTGAGAGTTACTGTCTCCTTTAACACACACACTGACCCCTGGAGTTACTGTCTCCTTTAACACACACACTGACCCCGAGAGTTACTGTCTCCTTTAACACACACACTGACCCCTAGAGATACTGTCTCCTTTAACACACACACTGACCCCTGGAGTTACTGTCTCCTTCAACACACACACTGACCCCTAGAGTTACTGTCTCCTTTAACACACACACTGACCCCTAGAGTTACTGTCTCCTTTAACACACACACTGACCCCTGGAGTTACTGTCTCCTTCAACACACACACTGACCCCTAGAGTTACGGTCCCCTTTAACACTCACACTGCCTCCTAGAGTTACTGTCTCCTTTAACACACACACTGACCCCTAGAGTTACTGTCTCCTTTAACACACACACTGACCCCTAGAGTTACCGTCTCCTTTGACACACACACTGACCCCTAGAGTTACTGTCTCCTTTACCAAGCAGACCCCTAGAGTTACTGTCTCCTTTAACACACACTGACCCCTAGAGTTACTGTCTCCTTTAACACACACACTGACCCCTAGAGTTCCTGTCTCCTTTAACACACACACTGACCCCGAGAGTTACTGTCTCCTTTAACACACACACTGACCCCTAGAGTTACCGTCTCCTTTGACACACACACTGACCCCTAGAGTTACTGTCTCCTTTAACAAGCAGACCCCTGGAGTTACGGTCCCCTTTAACACTCACACTGCCTCCTAGAGTTACTGTCTCCTTTAACACACACTGACCCCTAG
The DNA here is from genome assembly GCF_052327205.1 of Somniosus microcephalus. Taxonomy (NCBI): domain Eukaryota; kingdom Metazoa; phylum Chordata; class Chondrichthyes; order Squaliformes; family Somniosidae; genus Somniosus; species Somniosus microcephalus. The sequence continues at coordinate 181,874,250 of NC_140990.1, forward strand.
AGTTACTGTCTCCTTTAACACACACACTGACCCCTAGAGTTACTGTCTCCTTTAACACACACACTGACCCCTAGAGTTACTGTCTCCTTTAACACACACACTGACCCCGAGAGTTACTGTCTCCTTTGACACACACACTGACCCCGAGAGTTACTGTCTCCTTTAACAAGCAGACCCCGAGAATTACTGTCTCCTTTAACACACACACTGACCCCTAGAGTTATTGTCTCCTTTAACACACACACTGACCCGAGAGTTACTGTCTCCTTTAACACACACACTGCCCCTAGAGTTACCGTCTCCTTTAAAGCACACACTGACCCCGAGAGTTACTGTCTCCTTTAACACACACACTGACCCCTAGAGTTACTGTCTCCTTTAACACACACTGACCCCTAGAGTTACTGTCTCATTTAACACACTGACCCCTAGTGTTACTGTTTCCTTTAACACACACACTGACCCCTAGAGTTACTGTCTCCTTTAACACACACTAATCCTGAGAGTTACTGTCTCCTTTAACACACACACTGACCCCTAGAGTTACTGTCTCATTTAACACACTGACCCCTAGTGTTACTGTTTCCTTTAACACACACACTGACCCCTAGAGTTACTGGCTCCTTTAACACACACACTGACCCCCAGAGTTACTGTCTCCTTTAACACACACACTGACCCCTAGAGTTACTGTCTCCTTTAACGCACACTGACCACTCGAGTTACTGTCTCCTTTAACACACACACTGACCCCGAGAGTTACTGTCTCGTTTAACACACTGACCCCTAGAGTTACTGTCTCCTTTAACACACACACTGACCCTAGAGATACTGTCTCCTTTAACACACACTAATCCTGAGAGTTACTGTCTCCTTTAACACACACACTGACCCTAGAGATACTGTCTCCTTTAACACACACTAATCCTGAGAGTTACTGTCTCCTTTAACACACACACTGACCCCTGGAGTTACTGTCTCCTTTAACACACACACTGACCCCGAGAGTTACTGTCTCCTTTAACACACACACTGACCCCTAGAGATACTGTCTCCTTTAACACACACACTGACCCCTGGAGTTACTGTCTCCTTCAACACACACACTGACCCCTAGAGTTACTGTCTCCTTTAACACACACACTGACCCCTAGAGTTACTGTCTCCTTTAACACACACACTGACCCCTGGAGTTACTGTCTCCTTCAACACACACACTGACCCCTAGAGTTACGGTCCCCTTTAACACTCACACTGCCTCCTAGAGTTACTGTCTCCTTTAACACACACACTGACCCCTAGAGTTACTGTCTCCTTTAACACACACACTGACCCCTAGAGTTACCGTCTCCTTTGACACACACACTGACCCCTAGAGTTACTGTCTCCTTTACCAAGCAGACCCCTAGAGTTACTGTCTCCTTTAACACACACTGACCCCTAGAGTTACTGTCTCCTTTAACACACACACTGACCCCTAGAGTTCCTGTCTCCTTTAACACACACACTGACCCCGAGAGTTACTGTCTCCTTTAACACACACACTGACCCCTAGAGTTACCGTCTCCTTTGACACACACACTGACCCCTAGAGTTACTGTCTCCTTTAACAAGCAGACCCCTGGAGTTACGGTCCCCTTTAACACTCACACTGCCTCCTAGAGTTACTGTCTCCTTTAACACACACTGACCCCTAGAGTTACTGTCTCCTTTAACACACACACTGACCCCTAGAGTTACTGTCTCCTTTAACACACACACTGACCCCTAGAGTTACTGTCTCCTTTAACACACACACTGACCCCGAGAGTTACTGTCTCCTTTGACACACACACTGACCCCGAGAGTTACTGTCTCCTTTAACAAGCAGACCCCGAGAATTACTGTCTCCTTTAACACACACACTGACCCCTAGAGTTATTGTCTCCTTTAACACACACACTGACCCGAGAGTTACTGTCTCCTTTAACACACACACTGCCCCTAGAGTTACCGTCTCCTTTAAAGCACACACTGACCCCGAGAGTTACTGTCTCCTTTAACACACACACTGACCCCTAGAGTTACTGTCTCCTTTAACACACACTGACCCCTAGAGTTACTGTCTCATTTAACACACTGACCCCTAGTGTTACTGTTTCCTTTAACACACACACTGACCCCTAGAGTTACTGTCTCCTTTAACACACACTAATCCTGAGAGTTACTGTCTCCTTTAACACACACACTGACCCCTAGAGTTACTGTCTCATTTAACACACTGACCCCTAGTGTTACTGTTTCCTTTAACACACACACTGACCCCTAGAGTTACTGGCTCCTTTAACACACACACTGACCCCCAGAGTTACTGTCTCCTTTAACACACACACTGACCCCTAGAGTTACTGTCTCCTTTAACGCACACTGACCACTCGAGTTACTGTCTCCTTTAACACACACACTGACCCCGAGAGTTACTGTCTCCTTTAACACACACACTGACCCCTAGAGTTACTGTCTCCTTTAACACACACTGACCCCTAGAGTTACTGTCTCATTTAACACACTGACCCCTAGTGTTACTGTTTCCTTTAACACACACACTGACCCCTAGAGTTACTGTCTCCTTTAACACACACTAATCCTGAGAGTTACTGTCTCCTTTAACACACACACTGACCCCTGGAGTTACTGGCTCCTTTAACACACACACTGACCCCTAGAGTTACTGTCTCCTTTAACACACACACTGACCCCTAGAGTTACTGTCTCCTTTAACGCACACTGACCCCTAGAGTTACTGTCTCCTTCAACACACACACTGACCCCTAGAGTTACTGTCTCCTTTAACACACACACTGACCCCTAGAGTTACTGTCTCCTTTAACACACACTGACCCCTAGAGTTACTGTCTCCTTTAACACACACACTGACCCCGAGAGTTACTGTCGCCTTTAACAGACACACTGACCCCGAGAGTTACTGTCTCCTTTAACAGAAATTCTGACCCCTAGAGTTACTGTCTCCTTTAACACACACACTGACCCCTAGAGTTACTGTCTCCTTTAACACACACACTGACCCCTAGAGTTACTGTCTACTTTAACACATACTGACCCTAGAGTTACTGTCTCCTTTAAACACACACACTGACCCCAACAGTTACTGTCTCCTTTGACACACACACTGACCCCTAGAGTTACTGACTCCTTCAACACACAGACTGACCCCTAGAGTTACTGTCTCCCTTAACAAGCAGACTCCGAGTTACTGTCTCATTTAACAGACTGACCCCAAGAGTTACTGTCTCCTTTAACACACACACTGACCCCTAGTGTTACTGTCTCCTTTAACACACACTCTGACCCCTGGAGTTACTGTCTCCTTTAACACACACACTGACCCCTAGAATTACTGTCTCCTTTAACACACACACTGCCCCCTAGAATTACTGTCTCCTTTAACACACACACTGACCCCTAGAGTTACTGTCTCCTTTAACACACACACGGATCCCGAGAGTTACTGTCTCCATTAACACACACAATGACCCCTAGAGTTACTGTCTCCTTTAACACACACACTGACCCCGAGAGTTACTGTCTCCATTAACACACGCACTGACCCCTCGCGTTACTGTCTCCTTTAACACACACACTGACCCCCAGAAATACTGTCTCCTTCAACACACACTGACCCCTAGAGTTACTGTCTCCTTTAACGCACACTGACCCCTAGAGTTACTGTCTCCTTTAACACAAACACTGACTCCTGGAGTTACTGTCTCCATTAACACACACAATGACCCCTAGAGTTACTGTCTCCTTTAACACACACACTGACCCCTAGAGTTACTGTCTCCTTTAACACACACACTGACGCCAAGAGTTACTGTCTCCATTAACACACGCACTGACCCCTAGCGTTACTGTCTCCTTTATCACACACACTGACCCTAGAGATACTGTCTCCTTTAACACACACTAATCCTGAGAGTTACTGTCTCCTTTAACACACACACTGACCCTAGAGATACTGTCTCCTTTAACACACACTAATCCTGAGAGTTACTGTCTCCTTTAACACACACACTGACCCCTGGAGTTACTGTCTCCTTTAACACACACACTGACCCCGAGAGTTACTGTCTCCTTTAACACACACACTGACCCCTAGAGATACTGTCTCCTTTAACACACACACTGACCCCTGGAGTTACTGTCTCCTTTAACACACACACTGACCCCTAGAGTTACTGTCTCCTTTAACACACACTGACCCCTAGAGTTACTGTCTCCTTTAACACACACACTGACCCCTAGAGTTACTGCCTCCTTTAACACACACACTGACCCCTAGAGTTCCTGTCTCCTTTAACACACACACTGACCCCGACAGTTACTGTCTCCTTTAACACACACACTGACCCCTAGAGTTACCGTCTCCTTTGACACACACACTGACCCCTAGAGTTACTGTCTCCTTTAACAAGCAGACCCCTAGAGTTACTGTCTCCTTTAACACACACTGACCCCTAGAGTTACTGTCTCCTTTAACACACACACTGACCCCTAGAGTTACTGTCTCCTTTAACACACTGACCCGTAGCGTTACTGTCTCCTTTAACACACACACTGACCCCTAGAGTTACTGTCTCCTTTAACACACACACTGACCCCGAGAGTTACTGTCTCCTTTGACACACACACTGACCCCTAGAGTTACTGTCTCCTTTAACAAGCAGACCCCTAGAGTTACTGTCTCCTTTAACACACACTGACCCCGAGAGTTACTGTCTCCTTTAACACACACACTGACCCCTAGAGTTACTGTCTCCTTTAACACACACACTGACCCCTAGATTTACTGTCTCCTTTAACACACACACTGACCCCAAGAGTTACTGTCTCCTTTAACACACACACTGGCCCCTAGAGTTACTGTCTCCTTTCACACACACTAATCCTGAGAGTTACTGTCTCCTTTAACACACACACTGACCCCTAGATTTACTGTCTCCTTTAACACACACTAATCCTGAGAGTTACTGTCTCCTTTAACACACACACTGACCCCTAGAGTTACTGGCTCCTTTAACACACACACTGACCCCTAGTACGATAGCAAAACTTACTGTCTCCTTTAACACAAACACTGACCCTAGAGTTACTGTCTCCTTTAACAAGCAGACCCCTAGAGTTACTGTCTCCTTTAACACACACACTGACCCTAGAGTTACTGTCTCCTTTAACACACACACTGACCCCTAGCGTTACTGTCTCCTATAACACACACACTGACCCCTAGAGTTACTGTCTCCTTTAACACACACACTGACCCCTAGAGTTACTGTCTCCTTTAACACACACACTGACCCCTCGAGTTCCTGTCTCCTTTAACACACACACTGACCCCTGGAGTTACTGTCTCCTTTAACACACACACTGACCCCTAGAGTTACTGTCTCCTTTAACACACACACTGACCCCTAGAGTTACTGTCTCCTTTAACACACACACTGACCCCTGGAGTTACTGTCTCCTTTAACACACACACTGACCCCTAGAGTTACTGTCTCCTTTAACACACTGACCCGTAGCGTTACTGTCTCCTTTAACACACACACTGACCCCTAGAGTTACAGTCCCCTTTAACACTCACACTGCCTCCTAGAGTTACTGTCTCCTTTAACACACACACTGACCCCTAGAGTTACTGTCTCCTTTAACACACACTGACCCCGAGAGTTACTGTCTCCTTTAACACACACACTGACCCCTAGAGTTACGGTCCCCTTTAACACTCACACTGCCTCCTAGAGTTACTGTCTCCTTTCACACACACACTGACCCCTAGAGTTACTGTCTCCTTTAACACACACTGACCCCTAGAGTTACTGTCTCCTTTAACACACACACTGACCCCTAGAGTTACTGTCTCCTTTAACACACACTGACCCCTAGAGTTACTGTCTCCTTTAACACACACACTGACCCCGAGAGTTACTGTCTCCTTTGACACACACACTGACCCCTAGAGTTACTGTCCCCTTTAACAAGCAGACCCCTAGAGTTACTGTCTCCTTTAACACACACTGACCCCTAGAGTTACTGTCTCCTTTAACACACACACTGACCCCTAGAGTTACTGTCTCCTTTAACACACACACTGACCCGAGAGTTACTGTCTCCTTTAACACACACACTGCCCCTAGAGTTACCGTCTCCTTTAAAACACACACTGACCCCGAGAGTTACTGTCTCCTTTAACACACACACTGACCCCTAGAGTTACTGTCTCCTTTAACACACACACTGACCCCTAGTTACTGTCTCATTTAACACACTGACCCCTCGTGTTACTGTTTCCTTTAACACACACACTGACCCCTAGAGTTACTGTCTCCTTTAACACACACTCATCCTGAGAGTTACTGTCTCCTTTAACACACACACTGACCACTAGAGTTACCGTCTCCTTTAAAACACACACTGACCCCGAGAGTTACTGTCTCCTTTAACACACACACTGACCCCTAGAGTTACTGTCTCCTTTAACACACACACTGACCCCTAGAGTTACTGTCTCCTTTAACACACACACTGACCCCCAGAAATACTGTCTCCTTTAACACACACTGACCCCTAGAGTTACTGTCTCCTTTAACGCACACTGACCCCTAGAGTTACTGTCTCCTTTAACACAAACACTGACTCCTAGAGTTACTGTCTCCTTTAATACACACACTGACCCCAAGAGTTACTGTCTCCTTTAACACACACACGGATCCCGAGAGTTACTGTCTCCATTAACACACACACTGACCCCTAGAGTTACTGTCTCCTTTAACACACACACTGACCCCTAGAGTTACTGTCTCCTTTAACACACACACTGACCCCTGGAGTTACTGTCTCCTTTAACACACACACTGACCCGTAGAGTTACTGTCTCCTTTAACACACTGACCCGTAGCGTTACTGTCTCCTTTAACACACACACTGACCCCTAGAGTTACGGTCCACTTTAACACTCACACTGCCTCCTAGAGTTACTGTGTCCTTTAACACACACACTGACCCCTAGAGTTACTGTCTCCTTTAACACACACTGACCCCTCGAGTTACTGTCTCCTTTAACACACACACTGACCCCTAGAGTTACTGTCTCCTTTAACACACACTGACCCCTAGAGTTACTGTCTCCTTTAACACACACACTGACCCCTAGAGTTACTGTCTCCTTTAACACACTGACCCGTAGCGTTACTGTCTCCTTTAACACACACACTGACCCCTAGATTTACGGTCCCCTTTAACACTCACACTGACCCCTAGAGTTACTGTCTCCTTTAACACACTGACCCGTAGCGTTACTGTCTCCTTTAACACACACACTGACCCCGAGAGTTACTGTCTCCTTTGACACACACACTGACCCCTAGAGTTACTGTCTCCTTTAACAAGCAGACCCCTAGAGTTACTGTCTCCTTTAACACACACTGACCCCGAGAGTTACTGTCTCCTTTAACACACACACTGACCCCTAGAGTTACTGTCTCCTTTAACACACACACTGACCCTAGAGTTACTGTCTCCTTTAACACACACATTGCCCCTAGAGTTACCGTCTCCTTTAAAACACACACTGACCCCGAGAGTTACTGTCTCCTTTAACACACACACTGACCCCAAGAGTTACTGTCTCCTTTAACACACACACTGGCCCCTAGAGTTACTGTCTCCTTTAACACACACTAATCCTGAGAGTTACTGTCTCCTTTAACACACACACTGACCCCTAGATTTACTGTCTCCTTTAACACACACTAATCCTGAGAGTTACTGTCTCCTTTAACACACACACTGACCCCTAGAGTTACTGGCTCCTTTAACACACACACTGACCCCTAGAGTTACGGTCCCCTTTAACACTCACACTGCCTCCTAGAGTTACTGTCTCCTTTAACACACACACTGACCCCTAGAGTTACTGTCTCCTTTAACACACACTGACCCCTAGAGTTACTGTCTCCTTTAACACACACACTGACCCCTAGAGTTACTGTCTCCTTTAACACACACTGACCCCTGGAGTTACTGTCTCCTTTAACACACACACTGACCCCGAGAGTTACTGTCTCCTTTAACACACACACTGACCCCTAGAGTTACTGTCTCCTTTAACAAGCAGACCCCTAGAGTTACTGTCTCCTTTAACACACACACTGACCCCTAGAGTTACTGGCTCCTTTAACACACACACTGACCCCTAGAGTTACGGTCCCCTTTAACACTCACACTGCCTCCTAGAGTTACCGTCTCCTTTAACACACACACTGACCCCTAGAGTTACTGTCTCCTTTAACACACACACTGACCCCTAGAGTTACTGTCTCCTTTAACAAGCAGACCCCTAGAGTTACTGTCTCCTTTAACACACACTGACCCCTCGAGTTACTGTCTCCTTTAACACACACACTGACCCCTAGAGTTACTGTCTCCTTTAACACACACACTGACCCTAGAGTTACTGTCTCCTTTATCACACACACTGCCCCTAGAGTTACCGTCTCCTTTAAAACACACACTGACCCCGAGAGTTACTGTCTACTTTAACACACACACTGACCCCTAGAGTTACTGTCTCCTTTAACACACACACTGACCCTAGAGTTACTGTCTCCTTTAACACACACACTGACCCCTCGAGTTACTGTCTCCTTTAACACACACACTTACCCCTAGAGTTACTGTCTCATTTCACACACTGACCCCTAGTGTGACTGTTTCCTTTAACACACACACTGACCCCTAGAGTTACTGTCTCCTTTAACACACACTAATCCTGAGAGTTACTGTCTCCTTTAACACACACACTGACCCCTAGAGTTACTGTCTCCTGTAACACACACACTGACCCCTAGAGTTACTGTCTCCTTTAACACACACTAATCCGGAGAGTTACTGTCTCCTTTAACACACACACACTGACCCCTAGAGTTACTGTCTCCTTTAACACACACACTGACCCCTAGTACGATAGCAAAACTTACTGTCTCCTTTAACACAAACACTGACCCGAGAGTTACTGTCTCCTTTAACACACACTGACCCCTAGAGTTACTGTCTCCTTTAACACACACACTGACCCCGAGAGTTACTGTCTCCTTTAACAGAAATTCTGACCCCTAGAGTTACTGTCTCCTTTAACACACACACTGACCCCTAGAGTTACTGTCTCCTTTAACACAGACAATGACCCCGAGAGTTACTGTCTCCTTTAACATACACACTGGCCCCTAGAGTTACTGTCTCCAGGAGCAGACGGAGTGAATACACACGCTGAAGATGGGCTGCTGAGATTTTAGTGTTTTTAGTGTCGAAAGTGGGGAAAAAAAGTTTCATTTCATTTCAATTTTTAAAAGGTTTTAAAATTAAATTTAGTTCTAGTTAAGTTAGTTTAGTTTAGTTTAGTTTAAGTTTAGATTAGTCTAGACAAAGTAGAGAAGGAAAAGACCGCCAGAAAGACTACCAAAGAAAAAAAAAACCCAGAGGAAAATAGAGGAAAAAAAAGGCAAAGCAAAAAAAAAAGAAACAAGTGAAGAACTGGACAAACCAGTGAACGGCAGCCACACGGGGCTTCAGCAGCGGTGGTTGAGTCGGCGGCATCGGGACCGAGTTCGAGGAGGCGAGGTGACTCGGGCCGCAGCCCAGCGGTCCAGCAACCGGCACAGCCGAGGGGACTCGGGCCGCATCCCAGAAATCGGAATGCAGCCCGGCAACTGCCACAGCGGAGAGGACTCGGGCCGCATCCCAGAAATCGGCACAGCCGAGGAGATCCGGAACGCAGCCCGGCAATCGGCACAGCGGAGAGGACTCGGGCCGCATCCCAGAAATCGGCACAGCCGAGGAGATTCGGAATGCAGCCCGGAAATCCAGCAATCGGCACAGCCGAGGGGACTCGGGCCGCAGCCCAACAATCCAGCACGGGAAAGGCCCGAGGAGCCAGGCCAGCAGGCACAGAGACCTCTGAGGAGAAGGAGAGCAACCAGAAGGCTCGCAACCAAGACCGTGAGTACAGGGCCCAGGGAGGGAGGCCCAGGGAAAGGCCCGAGGAGCCAGGCCGAAACAGAGGCCCAGAGACCTCTGAGGGGGAGGGGAACAGCCCGAAGGCACCGGGAAACAGCGGCTCACAGACTCAGACCTGAGAAGGGTGAACCCAGGAGCCGAGGCCCAGGGACCACGGGGTCGGAGAGGGGGACCGGGAAAGTTCGCGAACAGGGAGAGGGTAACACCAAACCCGGGGCCCCAGAAAAGCTTATTCTAAGATCAACAATACTTTACCAAAAATGAGCGAATCAGAAGACCCACAACAGCCCCGCTTCCAGATTCCCCCCAACACCACAAAAAAAGCTATAAAAACGATCAAGCATGCTCAGATGAGAGAAAAACCAGAAACTCTCTTTACTGACTGTTACAACAATGGGACAAAAAGTAACCTCATATTCTACTCAGATCAGCCAGCGGCTTGGATCAGAGCAATAAAATCACACTATACCAGTGTTAAGTTAAAAAATACCGCAAATGGGTCCATAATGAAAATTAACACACCAGGAGACAGTTCAATCACGACTGTCAACGCGTACAATACCGGAACAATATTAGTGCAAGGCAACCTCGACAAATTTGCAACGGCCTTCAGGACACTGAAAAGATCAACTACGAGGGGAATGAACAGCCCCAGAGTGGCCCGCACTCCCCCCAACATTGACAACTTACCAGGAGAAAATCTGCATGGTCAAGGGATGAACGAGCCACACAGTTCAAACCAGACACTAACCCCGGGGAACCACAGCCACACGATACAACTGACAAACCCCAGCATAACTACCACGGAGGAAGCCACACATAGTTCCCCTACCATTCCCAGCCCACCAAGAGAAGAGCAGCATAGCCAGGAAGTGAGTGAGCCTTCCAGGGCCGACCAGCTTAGCCAGGAAGTGAGTGAGCCTTCCAGGGCCGACCAGACACATACCCCGGGATCACACAGCCAGATACAACCAAAAGATAAATTTAATCAATTAGAGATAGAGATGGTTAAACTTAGAGAGGAGGTCCTCAAATTGAATGACAAACAAAAGCAGGAGAGGGAGAGACACAAGAGAGAGCTGAATAGACTTGATAACCAGGTGAATCTACTTAAGAATCAGGTGAAAGAGCTGCAGGAAAAAGAAGAGAGCCATAGAGGAGAGAAAACCCCATTAGACCAGCAACCAGAGACTAGAGATAAGACGAGACAGAGCCGGACGGAACGGCTGCACTCCCACACGGAACAAAAGCAACAGACACACAATACAAGGGGTGCCACACAGACCGACCAGCATACTGGCTCGCAATCTTCCCCCACCACCATGGAACCACAAGCGAGCCGCTCACAAGAGGTACGCACACACCAGACACCCCAGCCCAGCACACACACTATGAGTCCAGGCGAAAGCCACCAGACAGTAAACACAAACAAGGCTGACGTCGTAATACTCATAGACTCAAATGGGAAATTTCTATGGGAGAAAAAGCTCTTCCCTAGAAGTAAAGTAGAAAAGATTTGGTGCCCAACAACAGACAGAGCCATGGGATGGCTGACCAAAGCCAGATTAGGCTCCCCCCAACACATAATAATACACACGGGCACAAATGACCTAAAGGCCAAACAGAAAGAGGTAGCAACATCGCTCAGAGCAATGATTAGGAAGGCAAGCAGTACATTTCCAAACACTAGAATCACTGTTTCCACAATATTGCCGAGAACAGACTTCAACAACAACACAATTCATGAGATAAATGCCAGCATAGCAACAGAATGCGAATCAAACCACAACGTACACCTGGCCCAACACCCCACCCTCGATGAAGAATGTCTTTACGACCACGTCCACATCCAAAGGCAAAAAATATCGATCTTTGCTAAAGCCCTGAAGGACGTCGCTTTTAACCGGGTCCATACCCAGACTCCAAGAGGACCCCCCCCCGACCACCAGAGATCAGCGGGGTACATATCAGGAACACTACAAAGACCACCACCACACCAACCGAGACCGGAGAGGATCCCCATGCAAAACAACATTATCAGACCTGCACCACTCCTGTCCCACAGGGGAATAGGACCGCTACCAGCCAGACAGAGGGAGAGATGCACAGGACGTACGCAATACCTCAGACAGAAACAATCCATTAAGAGACAATAAGCAGATGTGCAGCAGCATCTACTTCCGCCTTATGGATCAAGGACTAATTAATAGAAAGAACTGTAACCAAATTGTATTAACTTTTGCAGACAACTGGGGTGATCTTTTTTTTCCCCACACTTAGACACGACAAACACGTACCACTCTTTAACCTATCATAGAAAAAGATAAAACTTAACATGAAATCCTTATATATGTCGACCTGGAATATCCAAGGTCTACGCTCTTCAGTGCGAGAAGTGAAGAGTAGGACCCCAGAGTTCATAGAGGAAACTAAAGATCTAGATATTATCATTTTACAGGAAACTTGGTATAAAGGAAAAGGACACACCGGCTGTCCCCAAGGGTACACTGAGCTAGTGGTCCCCTCCAATAAATTACCAAGTGTAACCCAAGGCAGAGACTCCGGAGGCATACTGATCTGGTTTAAAACAGAACTTAAGAATTACATCAAATTTATAAAAAAGGGCGAAAACCATATGTGGCTCAAACTTGAGAGGGAGATTATCTCAAACACCCAAGATGTTTACATTTGCGCACTTTATATCCCTCCAATCGATTCCCCGTACTACAAAGAGGACACCTTCTCCAACATGGAGGGGGAAATTATCTAATACCAGGCCCAGGGGAACGTGTTGATCTGTGGGGACCTCAATTCAAGAACGGGCGAAGAACCAGACTTCACCAATAATTAGGGAAACAATTACATATTCGGGAATAACCACTTTGACATCCCTTCCCTTCCATACAGGCATAACTGCGACAAGCAGTCAAATACCAACGGTAAACAGCTACTACAGCTCTGTCGAAACCTGGGTCTGTACATTGTCAATGGTAGGTTCATAGGAGACCTCCTAGGAAGATCGACCTACTGCTCACCTCTTGGCTGCAGCACAGTAGACTATATGATTACAGACTTGGACCCATCCTCTTTCAGAGCATTCACAGTCAAACCACAAACAACACTGTCAGATCACAGCCAAATTACTATGTTTCTCAAAAAGACAGAAACAAACAACATAGAAACACAACCCAGTAAACTGTACAACACCAAAAAATCGTACAGATGGGCCAAAAATGACACGGAAAAATACCAGAAAACAATTAGCAATGCATCAACTCAAGCTCTCTTAGACACCTTTCTGGATAACATATACACTCACAATAAAGGCAGCGTAAACCGGGCAGTTAGTAAACTAAACAATATTTTTGATAATTTGGCAACAAATGCAAACTTGAAAGCTCGCAAGAACAAACCCAAAACAAAAAACTATGAAAAATGGTTTGACCATGATTGCCATAACATGAGGAAAAAACTTAGAAAACTATCAAACCAAAAACACAGACATCCAGAAAACGAGGAATTACGCCTTACTTATTGTCAGACGCTAACACAATACAGAAACACTCAGGACCAAAAAAGAGCAATTTATTAAGAATACACTCAGCTCCATGGAGGAATCCATTGAGTCGAATTGTTTTTGGGACAACTTGAAAACACTACACAAAAAACAACACGACGATTTGTCCATTCAAAATGGGGACACATGGGTAAACCACTTTGAAAAATTATACCAGAAAAACACACTAAGACCAGAGCAACACCAAATACGCAAAAAACTGGAAAAGCTTGAAATGGCCATAAAAGATAACCAAAACCCACGAGACGCCATAATAACAGAAAAAGAACTTCTTGAAAAACTCAAGGACCTGCGACCAGGAAAAGCTTGCGGGACAGACGGCATACTAAACGAGATGATTAAACACGCAGACGACAAACTGAAACTGGCTATCCTAAAACTCTTCAACTTGGTTCTGAGTGTCGGTTATTTCCCTGACATCTGGAACAAAGGACTCATAACACCCATACACAAAAGTGGGGACAAAATCGACCCAAACAACTATCGAGGCATCTGTGTAAACAGTAACCTGGGGAAGGTATTCTGTAGCATCATAAACAAAAGACTTATAAACTTCCTTGAAGAGCAAAATGTCTTGAGTAAAAGCCAACTTGGATTCCTGCCAAACTATAGAACATCCGATCATATCTTCACCCTACAGACCCTAATTGACAAACACGTTCACCATAACAAAAGCAAAATCTACGCATGCTTTGTAGATTTCCAGAAGGCTTTCGACTCCATCTGGCATGACGGTTTATTCCTGAAACTTATCGAAAGCGGGGTAGGAGGGAAAACATATGATGTAATTAAATCAATGTATACAAACAATAAATGTGCAGTTAAAATTGGAGACAAACAAACAAAATACTTCCCACAGGGGCGGGGGGTGACGCAGGGCTCGCCAATCTCACCGACACTCTTTAATATTTACATTAATGGATTGGCAAAACTACTTGAACAATCTACAGCACCCGGCCTCACCCTATATGAATCCAAGGTTAAATTCCTCCTCTATGCCGACGACCTGGTTCTGCTGTCACCAACTAAGGAGGGTCTACAGCAGAACCTGGACCTGCTGGAGTCGTACTGCCAGACTTGGGCCCTGACAATAAATCCCCAAAAAACCAAAGTCCTTGTGTTCCAGCAAAGATCCAAACAACATGGACCCACAATAAATTTCACAGTAGGAACAACCAAAATTGAACAAACCACTCACTACACATACTTGGGCTTAAAAATCAGTTCTACGGGAAACTTCAAACTGGCTGTGAATGAACTGAAAGAGAAAGCAAGAAGGGCTTTCTATGCCATCAAAAAATCAATCCAAATAGAAATCCCAATTAGCATTTGGCTCAAAATTTTCAAATCAGTAATTGAACCAATTGCACTCTATGGCAGTGAGGTCTGGGGACCACTAACACAACAAGATTTTGCAAAATGGGACAAACACCCAATTGAGATCCTACATGCGGAATTCTGTAAAAGTATCCTCCGGACTCAAAGGAAAACAGTAAACAACGCATGCAGGGCGGAACTAGGCCAATACCCATTAATAATCACTATCCATAAAAGAGCCACCAAATTTTGGAATCACCTACAAATGAGCAACCCCCAATGCTATCACTACGACGCCCTGAAATGCCAAGAGCTGACCATAAAGAAGAATACCCTCAGTCAACTAGTCCTGGGACTCAATAAAGTAACTAATAACAATACTAACAATAACCAGTCCCAGGACAGTGACAGGGTAACACAAAGAATTCGACCCAACACAATCGTCGCGAAGCAAAAGGAAAAATATCTGTCATATTGGGCAGAAACAACAAAAACCCAAAGCAAACTCAATTGCTACTTGGCCCTAAACAGACAATACAACATAGCTGATTACCTGACCATGGTAAAGGATAACAAACTGAGAAGAACCTTGACAAGGTACAGACTTAGCGAACATAGCCTAGCGATCGAAAAAGGCAGACACAGGCAGACCAGGCTGCCAAGAGAAGACAGGATATGCTCTCACTGCAGTCAGGGAGTAGTTGAGACAGAGATGCACTTCCTCACAGCCTGTGGAAAATATCAGTGCATCAGAGAGAATTTCTACCAAAAATTCTCACAAATATGCCCTGAATTCAGAAATCTGACTGACAACCAAAAACTCCCATTCCTACTGGGGGAGGACAGAAGCTGTGTAACACTGGCGGCACACTATGTTACAGCTTGCCATGAACAGAGGGACAACCAGTAAACTAAGACAAGAGTATATATAAACAAGGCGAATGTATATTTATAAACTCAGGGATATACCTGTTTATACACTGTATGAATGGAACCGCGTTTATGTGTTCAACCATAAATGTATTTTGATGCTTTGGCAACATAAGATGTACCTTATCATGCCAACAAAGCGATTTGTATTGTATTGTAACACACACACTGACCCTAGAGTTACTGTCTCCTTTAACACACACTAACCCTGAGAGTGACTGTCTCCTTTAACACACACACTGGCCCCTAGAGTTACTGTCTCATTTAACACACACACTGACCCCTAGAGTTACTGTCTCCTTTAACACACACTAATCCTGAAAGTTACTGTCTCCTTTAACACACACACTGACCCCTAGATTTACTGTCTCCTTTAACACACACACTGGCCCCGAGAGTTACTGTCTCCTTTAACACACACACTGACCCTAGAGTTACTGTCTCCTTTAACACACACTAATCCTGAGAGTTACTGTCTCCTTTAATACACACACTGACCCCTAGAGTTATCGTCTCCTTTAACAAACACTCTGAACCCTAGAGTTACTGATTCCTTTAACACACACACTAGCCCCTAGAGTTACTGTCTCCTTCAACACACACACTGACCCCTAGAGTTACTGTCTCCTTTAACACACACACAAACCCCTAGAGTTACTGTCTCCTTTAACACACACACTGACCCCTAGAGTTACTGTCTCCTTTAACAAGCAGACCCCTAGAGTTGCTGTCTCCTTTAACACACACACTGATCCCGAGAGTTAATGTCTCCTTTAACACACTGACCCCGAGAGTTACTGTGTCCTTTAACACACACTCTGAACCCAAGAGTTACTGTCTCCTTTAACAAGCAGACCCCTGGTGTTACTGTCTCCTTTAACACACACACTGACCCCTAGAGTTACTGTCTCCTTTAACACACACACTGAACCCGAGAGTAACTGTCTCCTTTAACACACACACTGACCCCTAGAGTTACTGTCTCCTTTAACACACACACTGACCCTAGAGTTACTGTCTCCTTTAACACACACACTGACCCCTCGAGTTACTGTCTCCTTTAATACACACACTGCCCCCTAGAGTTACTGTCTCCTTTAACACACACACTGACCCACGAGAGTTACTGTCTCCTTTAACACACACTGACCCCGAGAGTTACTGTCTCCTTTAACACACACACTGACCCTGAGAGTTACTTTCTCTTTAACACACACATTGACCCCTAGAGTTACTGTCTCCTTTAACACACTGACCCCTAGAGTTACTGTCTCCTTTAACACACACACTGACCCCGAGAAATACTGTCTCCTTTAACACACACACTGACCCCTAGAGTTACTGTCTCCTTTAACGCACACTGACCCCTAGAGTTACTGTCTCCTTTAACACAAACACTGACTCCTAGAGTTACTGTCTCCTTTAACACACACTGACCCCTAGATTAACTGTCTCCTTTAACACACACACAGACCCCGAGAGTTACTGTAGCCTTTAACAGACACACTGACCCCGAGAGTTACTGTCTCCTTTAACACACACACTGACCCCTAGAGTTACTGCCTCCTTTAACACACACACTGACCCCTAGAGTTACTGTCTCCTTTAACACACACACTGACCCCTAGAGTTACTGTCTCCTTTAACACACACACTGACCCCTAGAGTTACTGTCTCCTTTAACAAGCAGACCCCGAGAGTTACTGTCTCTTTTACCACACACACTGACCCCGAGAGTTACTGTCTCCTTTAACAAACACACCGACCCCTAGATTTACTGTCTCCATTGAAACACACACCGACCCCGAGAATTACTGTCTCCATTAACACACACACTGCCCCCTAGAGTTACTGTCTCCTTTAACACACACACTGCCTCAAGAGTTACCGTCTCCTTTAACACACACTCTGAACCCAAGAGTTACTGTTTCCTTTAACACACACACTGACCCCTAGAGTTACTGCCTCCTTTAACACACACACTGACCCCTAGAGTTACTGTCTCCTTTAACACACACACTGACCCCTGGAGTTACTGTCTCCTTTAACACACACACTGACCCCTCGAGTTACAGTCTCCTTTAACACACACACTGACCCCAAGAGTTACTGTCTCCTTTAACACACACACCGAACCCTAGAGTTACTGTCTCCTTTAACACACACACTTACCCCTAGTTACTGTCTCCTTTAACACACACACAGGCCCCGAGAGTTACCGTCTCCTTTAACACACTGACCCCTAGAGTTACTGTCTCCTTTAACACACACACACTGAACCCGAGAGTTACTGTCTCCTTTAACACACACAATGACCGCAAGAGTTACTGTCTCCTTTAACACACACACTGACCCCTAGAGTTACTGTCTCCTTTAACACACACACTGACCCCTAGAGTTACTGTCTCCTTTAACACACACACTGACCCTAGAGTTAGTGTCTCCTTTAACACACACACTGACCCCTAGAGTTACTGTCTCCTTTAACACACACTGACCCCGAGAGTTACTGTCTCCTTTATCATACACACTGACCCCTAGAGTTACTGCCTCCTTTAACACACACACTGACCCTAGAGTTGCTGTCTCCTTTAACACACACACTGACCCCTAGAGTTACTGTCTCCTTTAACACACACACTGACCCCTAGAGTTTCTGTCTCCTTTAACACGCACACTGACCCCTAGAGTTACTGTCTCCTTTAACACACACACTGACCCCTAGAGTTTCTGTCTCCTTTAACACACACACTGACCCCTAGAGTTACTGTCTCCTTTAACACACACACTGACCCCTAGAGTTTCTGTCTCCTTTAACACACACACTGACCCCTAGAGTTACTGTCTCCTTTAACACACACACTGACCCCGAGAGTTACTGTCTCCTTTAACACACACACTGACCCCAAGAGTTACTGCCTCCTTTAACACACACACTGAACCCGAGAGTTACTGTCTCCTTTAACACACACACTGACCCCTAGAGTTACTGTCTACTTTAACACACACACTGACCCCTAGAGTTACTGTCTCCTTTAACACACACACTGACCCCGAGAGTTACGGTCCCCTTTAACACTCACACTGCCTCCTAGAGTTACTGTCTCCTTTAACACATACACTGACCCCTAGAGTTACTGTCTCCTTTAAAACACACTGACCCCTAGAGTTACTGTCTCCTTTAACGCACACACTGACCCCGAGAGTTACTGTCTCCTTTAACACACACACAGACCCCTAGAGTTACCGTCTCCTTTAACACACACACTGACCCCTAGAGTTACTGTCTCCTTTAACACACATACTGACCCCTAGAGATACTGTCTCCTTTAACAAGCAGACCCCTAGAGTTACTGTCTCCTTTAACACACACACTGACCCCTAGAGTTACTGTCTCCGTTAAGACACACACTGACCCCGAGAGTTACTGTCTCCTTTAACACACACACTGACCCCTCGAGTTACTGTCTCCTTTAACACACACACTGACCCCTAGAGTTACTGTCTCCTTTAACAAGCAGACCCCTAGAGTTACTGTCTCCTTTAACACACACACTGACCCCTAGAGTTACTGTCTCCTTTAACACACACACTGACCCCGAGAGTTACTGTCTCCTTTCACAAACACACCGACCCCTAGACTTACTGTCTCCTTTGAAACACACACCGACCCCGAGAATTACTGTCTCCTTTAACACACACACTGACCCCTAGAGTTACTGTCTCCTTTAACACACACACTGACCCCTAGTGTTACTGTCTCCTTTAACACACACACTGACCCCGAGAGTTACTGTCTCCTTTAACAGAAACTCTGACCCCTAGAGTTACTGTCTCCTTTAACACACACACTGACCCCTAGAGTTAATGTCTCCTTTAACACACACACTGACCCCTTGAGTTACTGTCTCCTTTAACAAGCAGACCCCAAGAGTTAATGTCTCCTTTAACACACTGACCCCTAGAGTTACTATGTCCTTTAACACACACTCTGAACCCAAGAGTTACTGTCTCCTTTAACAAGCAGACCCCTGGCGTTACTGTCTCCTTTAACACACACACTGACCCCTAGAGTTACTGTCTCCTTTAGCACACACACTGACCCCTAGAGTTACTGTCTCCTTTAGCACACACACTGACCCCTAGATTTACTGTCTCCTTTCACAAACACACCGACCCCTAGACTTACTGTCTCCTTTGAAACACACACCGACCCCTAGAATTACTGTCTCCTTTAACACACACACTGACCCCTAGAGTTACTGTCTCCTTTAACACACACACTGACCCCTAGTGTTACTGTCTCCTTTAACACACACACTGACCCCTCGATTTACTGTCTCCTTTAACACACACACTGACCCCTAGAGTTACTGTCTCCTTTAACACACACTGACCCCTAGAGTTACCGTCTCCTTTAACACACACACTGACCCCTAGAGTTACTGTCTCCTTTAATACACACACTGACCCCTAGAGTTACTGTCTCCTTTAACACACACACTGACCCCGAGAGTTACTGTCTCCTTTAACAGAAACTCTGACCCCTAGAGTTACTGTCTCCTTTAACACACACACTGACCCCTAGAGTTACTGTCTCCTTTAACACACACACTGACCCCTAGAGTTACTGTCTCCTTTAACAAGCAGACCCCAAGAGTTAATGTCTCCTTTAACACACTGACCCCTAGAGTTACTATGTCCTTTAACACACACTCTGAACCCAAGAGTTACTGTCTCCTTTAACAAGCAGACCCCTGGCGTTACTGTCTCCTTTAACACACACACTGACCCCTAGAGTTACTGTCTCCTTTAGCACACACACTGACCCCTAGAGTTACTGTCTCCTTTAGCACACACACTGACCCCTAGTTTTACCGTCTCCTTTAACACACACACTGACCCCTAGATTTACCGTCTCCTTTAACACACACACTGACCCCTAGAGTTGCTGTCTCCTTTAACACACACACTGACCCCGAGAGTTACTGTCTACTTTAACACACACACTGACCCCTAGAGTTACTGTCTCCTTTAACACACTGACCCGTAGCGTTACTGTCTCCTTTAACACACACACTGACCCCTCGAGTTACGGTCCCCTTTAACACTCACACTGCCTCCGAGAGTTACTGTCTCCTTTAACACACACACTGACCCCTAGAGTTACTGTCTCCTTTAACACACACACTGACCCCGAGAGTTACTGTCTCCTTTAACACACACACTGACCCCTAGAGTTACCGTCTCCTTTAACACACACACTGACCCCTGGAGTTAATGTCTCCTTTTACACACACACTGACCCCTAGAGTTACTGTCTCCTTTAACAAGCAGACCCCGAGAGTTACTGTCTCCTTTAACACACACAATGACCCTGGGAGTTACTGTCTCCTTAAACACACACTCTGAACCCTCGAGTTACTGTCTCCTTTAACAAGCAGACTCCTGGCGTTACTGTCTCCTTTAACACACACACTGACCGCTAGAGTTACTGTCTACTTTAAGACACACACTGACCCCTAGAGTTACTGTCTCCTTTAACACACAGACTGACCCCTCGAGTTACTGTCTCCTTTAACACACACACTGACCCCGAGAGTTACTGTCTCCTTTAACAAGCAGACCCCTAGAGTTACTGTCTCCTTTAACACACACACTGACCCCTAGAGTTACTGTCTCCTTTAACACACACACCGACCCCTAGAATTACTGTCTCCTTTAACACACACACTGCCCCCTAGAGTTACAGTCTCCTTTAACACACACTCTGAACCCTAGAGTTACTGTCTCCTTTAACACACACTCTGACCCCTAGAGTTACTGTCTCCTTTAACACACATTGACCCCGAGAGTTACTGTCTCCTTTAACACACACACTGACCCCAAGAGTTACTGCCTCCTTTAACACACACACTGAACCCTAGAGTTACTGTCTCCTTTAACACACACACTGACCCCTAGAGTTACTGTCTACTTTAACACACACACTGACCCCTAGAGTTACTGTCTCCTTTAACACACACACTGACCCCTAGAGTTACTGTCTCCTTTAACACACTGAACCCCAGAGTTACTGTCTCCTTTAACACACACACTGACCCCTAGAGTTACGGTCCCCTTTAACACTCACACTGCCTCCTAGAGTTACTGTCTCCTTTAACACATACACTGACCCCTTGAGTTACTGTCTCCTTTAAAACACACTGACCCCAAGAGTTACTGTCTCCTTTAACACACACACTGACCCCGAGAGTTACTGTCTCCTTTAACACACACACTGACCCCTAGAGTTACCGTCTCCTTTAACACACACACTGACCCCTAGAGTTACTGTCTCCTTTAACACACATACTGACCCCTAGAGATACTGTCTCCTTTAACAAGCAGACCCCTAGAGTTACTGTCTCCTTTAACACACACACTGACCCCTAGAGTTACTGTCTCCGTTAAGACACACACTGACCCCGAGAGTTACTGTCTCCTTTAACACACACACTGACCCCTCGAGTTACTGTCTCCTTTAACAAGCAGACCCCTAGTTACTGTCTCCTTTAACACACACACTGACCCCTAGAGTTACTGTCTCCTTTAACACACACACTGACCCCGAGAGTTACTGTCTCCTTTCACAAACACACCGACCCCTAGACTTACTGTCTCCTTTGAAACACACACCGACCCCTAGAATTACTGTCTCCTTTAACACACACACTGACCCCCAGAGTTACTGTCTCCTTTAACAAGCAGACCCCAAGAGTTAATGTCTCCTTTAACACACTGACCCCTAGAGTTACTATGTCCTTTAACACACACTCTGAACCCAAGAGTTACTGTCTCCTTTAACAATCAGACCCCTGGCGTTACTGTCTCCTTTAACACACACACTGACCCCTAGAGTTACTGTCTCCTTTAGCACACACACTGACCCCTAGAGTTACTGTCTCCTTTAGCACACACACTGACCCCTCGATTTACCGTCTCCTTTAACACACACACTGACCCCTAGATTTACCGTCTCCTTTAAAACACACACTGACCCCTAGAGTTGCTGTCTCCTTTAACACACACACTGACCCCTAGAGTTACTGTCTCCTTTAATACACACACTGACCCCTGGAGTTACTGTCTCCTTTAACACACACACTGACCCCTAGAGTTACTGTCTCCTTTAACACACTGACCCGTAGCGTTACTGTCTCCTTTAACACACACACTGACCCCTAGAGTTACGGTCCCCTTTAACACTCACACTGCCTCCGAGAGTTACTGTCTCCTTTAACACACACACTGACCCCTAGAGTTACTGTCTCCTTTAACACACACACTGACCCCGAGAGTTACTGTCTCCTTTAACACACACACTGACCCCGAGAGTTACCGTCTCCTTTAACACACACACTGACCCCTAGAGTTACTGTCGCCTTTAACACACACACTGACCCCTAGAGTTACTGTCTCCTTTAACAAGCAGACCCCGAGAGTTACTGTCTCCTTTAACACACACACTGAACCCTAGAGTTACTGTCTCCTTTAACAAGCAGACTCCTGGCGTTACTGTCTCCTTTAACACACACACTGACCGCTAGAGTTACTGTCTACTTTAAGACACACACTGACCCCTAGAGTTACTGTCTCCTTTAACACACACACTGACCCCTCGAGTTACTGTCTCCTTTAACACACACACTGACCCCGAGAGTTACTGTCTCCTTTAACAAGCAGACCCCTAGAGTTACTGTCTCCTTTAACACACACACTGACCCTGAGAGTTAATGTCTCCTTTAACACACACACCGACCCCTAGAATTACTGTCTCCTTTAACACACACACTGCCCCCTAGAGTTACAGTCTCCTTTAACACACACTCTGAACCCCAGAGTTACTGTCTCCTTTAACACACACTCTGACCCCTAGAGTTACTGTCTCCTTTAACACACATTGACCCCTAGAGTTACTGTCTACTTTAACACACACACTGACCCCTAGAGTTACTGTCTCCTTTAACACACACACTGACCCCTAGAGTTACTGTCTCCTTTAACACACTGAACCCTAGAGTTACTGTCTCCTTTAACACACACACTGACCCCTAGAGTTACGGTCCCCTTTAACACTCACACTGCCTCCTAGAGTTACTGTCTCCTTTAACACATACACTGACCCCTAGAGTTACTGTCTCCTTTAAAACACACTGACCCCTAGAGTTACTGTCTCCTTTAACACACACACTGACCCCGAGAGTTACTGTCTCCTTTAACACACACACTGACCCCTAGAGTTACCGTCTCCTTTAACACACACACTGACCCCTAGAGTTACTGTCTCCTTTAACACACATACTGACCCCTAGAGATACTGTCTCCTTTAACAAGCAGACCCCTAGAGTTACTGTCTCCTTTAACACACACACTGACCCCTAGAGTTACTGTCTCCGTTAAGACACACACTGACCCCGAGTTACTGTCTCCTTTAACACACACACTGACCCCTCGAGTTACTGTCTCCTTTAACACACACACTGACCCCTAGAGTTACTGTCTCCTTTAACAAGCAGACCCCTAGAGTTACTGTCTCCTTTAACACACACACTGACCCCTAGAGTTACTGTCTCCTTTAACACACACACTGACCCCGAGAGTTACTGTCTCCTTTCACAAACACACCGACCCCTAGACTTACTGTCTCCTTTGAAACACACACCGACCCCTAGAATTACTGTCTCCTTTAACACACACACTGACCCCTAGAGTTACTGTCTCCTTTAACACACACACTGACCCCTAGTGTTACTGTCTCCTTTAACACACACACTGACCCCTCGATTTACTGTCTCCTTTAACACACACACTGACCCCTAGAGTTACTGTCTCCTTTGAAACACACACCGACCCCTAGAATTACTGTCTCCATTAACACACACACTGCCCCCTAGAGTTACTGTCTCCTTTAACACACACACTGCCCCAAGAGTGACCGTCTCCTTTAACACACACTCTGAACCCGAGAGGTACTGTTTCCTTCAACACACACACTGACCCCTAGAGTTACTGCCTCCTTTAACACACACACTGACCCCTAGAGTTACTGTCTCCTTTAACACACACACTGACCCCTGGAGTTACTGTCTCCTTTAACACACACACTGACCCCTCGAGTTACAGTCTCCTTCAACACACACACTGACCCCTAGAGTTACTGTCTCCTTTAACACACACACCGAACCCGAGAGTTACTGTCTCCTTTGACACACACACTAACCCCTAGAATTACTGTCTCCTTTAACACACACACTGACCCCTAGAGTTACTGTCTCCTTTAACACACACACTTACCCCTAGAGTTACTGTCTCCTTTAACACACACACAGACCCCGAGAGTTACCGTCTCCTTTAACACACTGACCCCTAGAGTTACTGTCTCCTTTAACACACACACTGAACCCTAGAGTTACTGTCTCCTTTAACACACACACTGACCCGAGAGTTAGTGTCTCCTTTAACACACACACTGACCCCTAGAGTTACTGTCTCCTTTAACACACACTGACCCCGAGAGTTACTGTCTCCTTTAAACACACACACTGACCCCAACAGTTACTGTCTCCTTTAACACACACACTGACCCGAGAGATACTGTCTCCTTTAACACACACACAGACCCCTAGAGTTACTGTCTCCTTTAACACACACACTGACCCCTAGAGTTACTGTCTCCTTTAACAAGCAGACCCCTCGAGTTGCTGTCTCTTTTAACACACTCACTGACCCCTAGAATTACTGTCTCCTTTAACACACACACTGACCCCGAGAGTTAATGTCTCCTTTAACACACACACTGACCCCTAGAGTTACGGTCTCCTTTAACACACACACTGACCCCTAGAGTTACTGTCTCCTTTAACACACACACTGACCCCTAGAGTTACCGTCTCCTTTAACACACACACTGACCCCTAGAGTTACTGTCTCCTTTAACACACACACTGACCCCTAGAGTTGCTGTCTCCTTTAACACACACACTGACCCCTAGAGTTACTGTCTCCTTTAACACACACACTGACCCCTAGAGTTGCTGTCTCCTTTAACACACACACTGACCCCTAGAGTTACTGCCTCCTTTAACACACACACTGACCCCTAGAGTTACTGTCTCCTTTAACAAGCAGACCCCTAGAGTTACTGTCTCCTTTATCATACACACTGACCACTAGAGTTACTGCCTCCTTTAACACACACACTGACCCTAGAGATACTGTCTCTTTTAACACACACACTGACCCCGAGAGTTACTGTCTCCTTTAAGAAACACACCGACCCCTAGACTTACTGTCTCCATTAACACACACACTGACCCCGAGAGTTACTGTCTCCTTTAACACACACACTGACCCCGAGAGTTACTGTCTCCTTTAACACACACACTGACCGCTAGAGTTACTGTCTCCTTTAACACACACTGACCCCGAGAGTTACTGTCTCCATTAACACACACACTGCCCCCTAGAGTTACTGTCTCCTTTAACACACACTGACCCCTGGAGTTACTGTCTCCTTTAACACACACTGACCCCGAGAGTTACTGTCTCCTTTAACACACACACTGACCCCTAGAGTTACTGTCTCCTTTAACACACACTGACCCCGAGAGTTACTGTTTCCTTTAACACACTGACCCCTAGAGTTACTGTCCCCTTTAACACACTGACCCCTAGAGTTACTGTCTCCTTTAACACACTGACCCCGAGAGTTACTGTCTCCTTTAACACACACACTGACCCTGAGAGTTACTGTGTCCTTTAACACACACACTGCCCCCGAGAGTTACTGTCTCCTTTAACACACACACTGACCCCAAGAGTTACTGTCTCCTTTAACACACACTGACCCCGAGAGTTACTGTCTCCTTTAAACACACAAACTGACCCCAACAGTTACTGTCTCCTTTAACACACACACTGACCCTAGAGTTAGTGTCTCCTTTAACACACACACTGACCCCTAGAGTTACTGTCTCCTTTAACACACACTGACCCCGAGAGTTACTGTCTCCTTTAAACACACAAACTGACCCCAACAGTTACTGTCTCCTTTAACACACACACTGACCCTAGAGATACTGTCTCCTTTAACACACACACTGACCCCTAGAGTTACTGTCTCCTTTAACAGACACACTGACCCCTAGAGTTACTGTCTCCTTTAACAAGCAGACCCCTAGAGTTACTGTCTCTTTTAACACACTCACTGACCCCTAGAATTACTGTCTCCTTTAACACACACACTGACCCCGAGAGTTAATGTCTCCTTTAACACACACACTGACCCCTAGAGTTACTGTCTCCTTTAACACACACACTGACCCCAAGACTTACTGTCTCCTTTAACACACACTGACCCCTAGAGTTACTGTCTCCTTTAACAAACACACCGACCCCTAGACTTACTGTCTCCATTAACACACACACTGCCCCCTAGAGTTACTGTCTCCTTTAACACACACACTGACCCCGAGAGTTACTGTCTCCTTTAACACACACACTGACCCCTAGAGTTACTGTCTCCTTTAACACACACTGACCCCGAGAGTTACTGTCTCCAGTAACACACACACTGCCCCCTAGAGTTACTGTCTCCTTTAACACACACACTGCCCCCTAGAGTTACTGTCTCCTTTAACACACACACTGACCCCGAGAGTTACTGTCTCCTTTAACACACACACTGACCCCTAGAGTTACTGTCTCCTTTAACACACACACTGACCCCTAGAGTTGCTGTCTCCTTCAACACACACACTGACCCCTAGAGTTACTGCCTCCTTTAACACACACACTGACCCCTAGAGTTACTGTCTCCTTTAACACACACACTGACCCCAAGACTTACTGTCTCCTTTAACACACACTGACCCCTAGAGTTACTGTCTCCTTTAACAAACACACCGACTCCTAGACTTACTGTCTCCATTAACACACACACTGCCCCCTAGAGTTACTGTCTCCTTTAACACACACACTGACCCCGAGAGTTACTGTCTCCTTTAACACACACACTGACCCCTAGAGTTACTGTCTCCTTTAACACACACTGACCCCGAGAGTTACTGTCTCCAGTAACACACACACTGCCCCCTAGAGTTACTGTCTCCTTTAACACACACACTGCCCCCTAGAGTTACTGTCTCCTTTAACACACACACTGACCCCGAGAGTTACTGTCTCCTTTAACACACACACTGCCCCCTAGAGTTACTGTCTCCTTTAACACACACACTGCCCCCTAGAGTTACTGTCTCCATTAACACACACAATACAATACAATTCAATACAAATCGCTTTATTGGCATGATAAGGTACATCTTATGTTGCCAAAGCATCAAAATACATTTATGGTTGAACACATAAACGCGGTTCCATTCATAGTGTATAAACAGGTATATCCCTGAGTTTATAAATATATTTTCGCCTTGTTTATATATACTCTTGTCTTAGTTTACTGGTTGTCGCTCTGTTCATGGCAGGCTGCAACATAGTGTGCCGCCAGTGTTACACAGCTTCTCTCCTCCCCCAGTAGGAATGGGAGTTTTTGGTTGTCAGTCAGATTTCTGAATTCAGGGCATATTTGTGAGAATTTTTGATAGAAATTCTCTCTGATGCCCTGATATTTTCCACAGGCTGTGAGGAAGTGCATCTCTGTCTCAACTACTCCCTGACTGCAGTGAGAGCATATCCTGTCTTCTCTTGGCAGCCTGGTCTGCCTGTGTCTGCCTTTTTCGATCGCTAGGCTATGTTCGCTAAGTCTGTACCTTGTCAAGGTTCTTCTCAGTTTGTTATCCTTTACCATGGTCAGGTAATCAGCTATGTTGTATTGTCTGTTTAGGGCCAAGTAGCAATTGAGTTTGCTTTGGGTTTTTGTTGTTTCTGCCCAATATGACAGATATTTTTCCTTTTGCTTAGCGACGATTGTGTTGGGTCGAATTCTTTGTGTTACCCTGTCACTGTCCTGGGGCTGGTTATTGTTAGTATTGTTATTAGTTACTTTATTGAGTCCCAGGACTAGTTGACTGAGGGAATTCTTCTTTATGGTCAGCTCTTGGCATTTCAGGGCGTCGTAGTGATAGCATTGGGGGTTGCTCATTTGTAGGTGATTCCAAAATTTGGTGGCTCTTTTTTGGATAGTGATTATTAATGGGTATTGGCCTAGTTCCGCCCTGCATGCGTTGTTTACTGTTTTCCTTTGAGTCCGGAGGATACTTTTACAGAATTCCGCATGTAGGATCCCAATTGGGTGTTTGTCCCATTTTGCAAAATCTTGTTGTGTTAGTGGTCCCCAGACCTCACTGCCATAGAGTGCAATTGGTTCAATTACTGATTTGAAAATTTTGAGCCAAATGCTAATTGGGATTTCTATTTGGATTGATTTTTTGATGGCATAGAAAGCCCTTCTTGCTTTCTCTTTCAGTTCATTCACAGCCAGTTTGAAGTTTCCCGTAGAACTGATTTTTAAGCCCAAGTATGTGTAGTGAGTGGTTTGTTCAATTTTGGTTGTTCCTACTGTGAAATTTATTGTGGGTCCATGTTGTTTGGATCTTTGCTGGAACACAAGGACTTTGGTTTTTTGGGGATTTATTGTCAGGGCCCAAGTCTGGCAGTACGACTCCAGCAGGTCCAGGTTCTGCTGTAGACCCTCCTTAGTTGGTGACAGCAGAACCAGGTCGTCGGCATAGAGGAGGAATTTAACCTTGGATTCATATAGGGTGACACACACTGCCCCCTAGAGTTACTGTCTCCTTTAACACACACACTGCCCCCTAGAGTTACTGTCTCCTTTAACACACACACAGACCCCGAGAGTTACTGTCTCCTTTAACACACTGACTCCGAGAGTTACTGTCTCCTTTAACACACACATTGATCCCAAGAGTTACTGTCTCCTTTAACACACACAATGACCCCTAGAGTTACTGTCTCCTTTAACACAGACAATGACCCCTAGAGTTACTGTCTCCTTTAACACACACTAATCCTGAGAGTGACTGTCTCATTTAACACACACACTGACCCCTAGAGTTACCGTCTCCTTTAACACACATACTGACCCCCAGAGTTACTGTCTCCTTTAACACACACACTGACCCCTAGAGTTACTGTCTCCTTTAACACACACACTGACCCCTAGAGTTACCGTCTCCTTTAACACACACACTGACCCCTAGAGTTACTGTCTCCTTTAACACACACACTGACCCCTGGAGTTGCTGTCTCCTTTAACACACACACTGACCCCTAGAGTTACTGCCTCCTTTAACACACACACTGACCCCTAGAGTTACTGTCTCCTTTAACACACACACTGACCCCAAGACTTACTGTCTCCTTTAACACACACTGACCCCTAGAGTTACTGTCTCCTTTAATACACACACTGACCCCAAGAGTTACTGTCTCCTTTAACACACACACTGACCCCTAGAGTTACTGTCTCCTTTAACAAGCAGACCCCTAGAGTTACTGTCTCCTTTATCATACACACTGACCACTAGAGTTACTGCCTCCTTTAACACACACACTGACCCTCGAGATACTGTCTCTTTTAACACACACACTGACCCCGAGAGTTACTGTCTCCTTTAACAAACACACCGACCCCTAGACTTACTGTCTCCATTAACACACACACTGCCCCCTAGAGTTACTGTCTCCTTTAACACACACACTGACCCCGAGAGTTACTGTCTCCTTTAACACACACACTGACCCCTAGAGTTACTGTCTCCTTCAACACACACTGACCCCGAGAGTTACTGTCTCCATTAACACACACACTGC
Organism: Somniosus microcephalus; assembly: GCF_052327205.1. Taxonomy (NCBI): domain Eukaryota; kingdom Metazoa; phylum Chordata; class Chondrichthyes; order Squaliformes; family Somniosidae; genus Somniosus; species Somniosus microcephalus. Next base: position 181,904,980 of record NC_140990.1, read on the forward strand.
CCCCCAGAGTTACTGTCTCCTTTAACACACACACTGCCCCCTAGAGTTACTGTCTCCTTTAACACACACACTGACCCCGAGAGTTACTGTCTCCTTTAACACACACACTGCCCCCTAGAGTTACTGTCTCCTTTAACACACACACTGCCCCCTAGAGTTACTGTCTCCATTAACACACACACTGCCCCCTAGAGTTACTGTCTCCTTTAACACACACACTGACCCCTAGAGTTACTGTCTCCTTTAACACACACACTGACCCGAGAGTTAGTGTCTCCTTTAACACACACACTGACCCCTAGAGTTACTGTCTCCTTTAACACACACTGACCCCGAGAGTTACTGTCTCCTTTAAACACACACACTGACCCCAACAGTTACTGTCTCCTTTAACACACACACTGATCCCAAGAGTTACTGTCTCCTTTAACACACACAATGACCCCTAGAGTTACTGTCTCCTTTAACACAGACAATGACCCCTAGAGTTACTGTCTCCTTTAACACACACTAATCCTGAGAGTGACTGTCTCATTTAACACACACACTGACCCCTAGAGTTACCGTCTCCTTTAACACACATACTGACCCCCAGAGTTACTGTCTCCTTTAACACACACACTGACCCCTAGAGTTACTGTCTCCTTTAACACACACACTGACCCCTAGAGTTACCGTCTCCTTTAACACACACACTGACCCCTAGAGTTACTGTCTCCTTTAACACACACACTGACCCCTGGAGTTGCTGTCTCCTTTAACACACACACTGACCCCTAGAGTTACTGCCTCCTTTAACACACACACTGACCCCTAGAGTTACTGTCTCCTTTAACACACACACTGACCCCAAGACTTACTGTCTCCTTTAACACACACTGACCCCTAGAGTTACTGTCTCCTTTAATACACACACTGACCCCAAGAGTTACTGTCTCCTTTAACACACACACTGACCCCTAGAGTTACTGTCTCCTTTAACAAGCAGACCCCTAGAGTTACTGTCTCCTTTATCATACACACTGACCACTAGAGTTACTGCCTCCTTTAACACACACACTGACCCTCGAGATACTGTCTCTTTTAACACACACACTGACCCCGAGAGTTACTGTCTCCTTTAACAAACACACCGACCCCTAGACTTACTGTCTCCATTAACACACACACTGCCCCCTAGAGTTACTGTCTCCTTTAACACACACACTAAACCCGAGAGTCACTGTCTCCTTTAACACACACACTGACCCCTAGAGTTACTGTCTCCTTCAACACACACTGACCCCGAGAGTTACTGTCTCCATTAACACACACACTGCCCCCCAGAGTTACTGTCTCCTTTAACACACACACTGCCCCCTAGAGTTACTGTCTCCTTTAACACACACACTGACCCCGAGAGTTACTGTCTCCTTTAACACACACACTGCCCCCTAGAGTTACTGTCTCCTTTAACACACACACTGCCCCCTAGAGTTACTGTCTCCATTAACACACACACTGCCCCCTAGAGTTACTGTCTCCTTTAACACACACACTGACCCCTAGAGTTACTGTCTCCTTTAACACACACACTGACCCGAGAGTTAGTGTCTCCTTTAACAGACACACTGACCCCTAGAGTTACTGTCTCCTTTAACACACACTGACCCCGAGAGTTACTGTCTCCTTTAAACACACACACTGACCCCAACAGTTACTGTCTCCTTTAACACACACACTGACCCTAGAGATACTGTCTCCTTTAACACACACACTGACCCCTAGAGTTACTGTCTCCTTTAACACACACACTGACCCCTAGAGTTACTGTCTCCTTTAACAAGCAGACCCCTGGAGTTACTGTCTCTTTTAACACACTCACTGACCCCTAGAATTACTGTCTCCTTTAACACACACACTGACCCCGAGAGTTAATGTCTCCTTTAACACACACACTGACCCCTAGAGTTACGGTCTCCTTTAACACACACACTGACCCCTAGAGTTACTGTCTCCTTTAACACACACACTGACCCCTAGAGTTACTGCCTCCTTTAACACACACACTGACCCCTAGAGTTACTGTCTCCTTTAACACACACACTGACCCCAAGACTTACTGTCTCCTTTAACACACACTGACCCCTAGAGTTACTGTCTCCTTTAATACACACACTGACCCCAAGAGTTACTGTCTCCTTTAACAAGCAGACCCCTAGAGTTACTGTCTCCTTTATCATACACACTGACCACTAGAGTTACTGCCTCCTTTAACACACACACTGACCCTAGAGATACTGTCTCTTTTAACACACACACTGACCCCGAGAGTTACTGTCTCCTTTAACAAACACACCGACCCCGAGACTTACTGTCTCCATAAACACACACACTGCCCCCTAGAGTTACTGTCTCCTTTAACACACACACTGACCCCGAGTTACTGTCTCCTTTAACACACACACTGACCCCTAGAGTTACTGTCTCCTTTAACACACACTGACCCCGAGAGTTACTGTCTCCAGTAACACACACACTGCCCCCTAGAGTTACTGTCTCCTTTAACACACACACTGCCCCCTAGAGTTACTGTCTCCTTTAACACACACGCTGACCCCAAGAGTTACTGTCTCCTTTAACACACACAAATCCTGAGAGTGACTGTCTCATTTAACACACACACTGACCCCTAGAGTTACCGTCTCCTTTAACACACACACTGACCCCCTGAGTTACTGTCTACTTTAACACACACACTGACCCCTAGAGTTACTGTCTCCTTTAACAAGCAGACCCCTAGAGTTACTGTCTCCTTCAACACACACACTGACCCCTAGAGTTACTGTCTCCTTTAACACACACACTGACCCCTAGAGTTACTGTCTCCTTTAACACACACACTGACCCCTAGAGTTACTGTCTCCTTTAACACACACTCTGACCCCTAGAGTCACTGTCTCCTTTAACACACATTGACCCCGAGAGTTACTGTCTCCTTTAACACACACACTGACCCCAAGAGTTACTGCCTCCTTTAACACACACACTGAACCCTAGAGTTACTGTCTCCTTTAACACACACACTGACCCCTAGAGTTACTGTCTACTTTAACACACACACTGACCCCTAGAGTTACGGTCCCCTTTAACACTCGCACTGCCTCCCAGAGTTACTGTCTCCTTTAACACACACACTGACCCCTAGAGTTACTGTCTCCTTTAAAACACACTGACCCCTAGAGTTACTGTCTCCTTTAACACACACACTGACCCCGAGAGTTACTGTCTCCTTTAACACACACACTGACCCCTAGAGTTACCGTCTCCTTTAACACACACACTGACCCCTAGAGTTACTGTCTCCTTTAACACACATACTGACCCCTAGAGATACTGTCTCCTTTAACAAGCAGACCCCTAGAGTTACTGTCTCCTTTAACACACACACTGACCCCTAGAGTTACCGTCTCCTTTAACACACACACTGACCCTGAGAGTTACTGTGTCCTTTAACACACACACTGACCCCTAGAGTTACTGTCTCCTTTAACACACACACTGACCCCGAGAGTTACTGTCTCCTTTAACAAACACACCGACCCCTTGACTTACTGTCTCCTTTGAAACACACACCGACCCCTAGAATTACTGTCTCCTTTAACACACACACTGCCTCCTAGAGTTACTGTCTCCTTTAACACACACACTGCCCCTAGAGTTACTGTCTCCTTTAACACACACACTGACCCCTAGAGTTACTGTCTCCTTTAACACACACACTGACCCCTCGATTTACTGTCTCCTTTAACACACACACTGACCCCTAGAGTTACTGTCTCCTTTAACACACACACTGACCCCGAGAGTTACTGTCTCCTTTAACACACACTGACCCCTAGAGTTACCGTCTCCTTTAACACACACACTGACCCCGAGAGTTGCTGTCTCCTTTAATACACACACTGACCCCGAGAGTTACTGTCTCCTTTAACACACACACTGACCCCGAGAGTTACTGTAGCCTTTAAGAGACACACTGACCCCTAGAGTTACTGTCTCCTTTAACACACACACTGACCCCTAGAGTTACTGTCTCCTTTAACACACACACTGACCCCTAGAGTTACTGTCTCCTTTAACAAGCAGACCCCAAGAGTTAATGTCTCCTTTAACACACTGACCCCTAGAGTTACTATGTCCTTTAACACACACTCTGAACCCAACAGTTACTGTCTCCTTTAACAAGCAGACCCCTGGCGTTACTGTCTCCTTTAACACACACACTGACCCCTAGAGTTACTGTCTACTTTAACACACACACTGACCCCTAGAGTTACTGTCTCCTTTAGCACACACACTGACCCCTAGATTTACCGTCTCCTTTAACACACACACTGACCCCTAGATTTACCGTCTCCTTTAACACACACACTGACCCCGAGAGTTACTGTCTACTTTAACACACACACTGACCCCTAGAGTTACTGTCACCTTTAACACACACACTGACCCCTAGAGTTACTGTCTCCTTTAACACACACACTGACCCCGAGAGTTACTGTCTCCTTTAACACACACACTGCCCCCTAGAGTTACTGTCTCCTTTAACACACACACTGCCCCCTAGAGTTACTGTCTCCATTAACACACACACTGCCCCCTAGAGTTACTGTCTCCTTTAACACACACACTGACCCCTAGAGTTACTGTCTCCTTTAACACACACACTGACCCGAGAGTTAGTGTCTCCTTTAACACACACACTGACCCCTAGAGTTACTGTCTCCTTTAACACACACTGACCCCGAGAGTTACTGTCTCCTTTAAACACACACACTGACCCCAACAGTTACTGTCTCCTTTAACACACACACTGACCCTAGAGATACTGTCTCCTTTAACACACACACTGACCCCTAGAGTTACTGTCTCCTTTAACACACACACTGACCCCTAGAGTTACTGTCTCCTTTAACAAGCAGACCCCTGGAGTTACTGTCTCTTTTAACACACTCACTGACCCCTAGAATTACTGTCTCCTTTAACACACACACTGACCCCTAGAGTTACTGTCTCCTTTAACACACACACTGACCCCTAGAGTTACCGTCTCCTTTAACACACACACTGACCCCAAGAGTTGCTGTCTCCTTTAACACACACACTGACCCCTAGAGTTACTGCCTCCTTTAACACACACACTGACCCCTAGAGTTACTGTCTCCTTTAACACACACACTGACCCCAAGACTTACTGTCTCCTTTAACACACACTGACCCCTAGAGTTACTGTCTCCTTTAATACACACACTGACCCCAAGAGTTACTGTCTCCTTTAACAAGCAGACCCCTAGAGTTACTGTCTCCTTTATCATACACACTGACCACTAGAGTTACTGCCTCCTTTAACACACACACTGACCCTAGAGATACTGTCTCTTTTAACACACACACTGACCCCGAGAGTTACTGTCTCCTTTAACAAACACACCGACCCCGAGACTTACTGTCTCCATAAACACACACACTGCCCCCTAGAGTTACTGTCTCCTTTAACACACACACTGACCCCGAGTTACTGTCTCCTTTAACACACACACTGACCCCTAGAGTTACTGTCTCCTTTAACACACACTGACCCCGAGAGTTACTGTCTCCAGTAACACACACACTGCCCCCTAGAGTTACTGTCTCCTTTAACACACACACTGCCCCCTAGAGTTACTGTCTCCTTTAACACACACGCTGACCCCGAGAGTTACTGTCTCCTTTAACACACACACTGCCCCCTCGAGTTACTGTCTCCTTTAACACACACACTGCCCCCTCGAGTTACTGTCTCCATTAACACACACACTGCCCCCTAGAGTTACTGTCTCCTTTAACACACACACTGCCCCCTAGAGTTACTGTCTCCTTCAACACACACACAGACCCCGAGAGTTACTGTCTCCTTTAACACACACACTGATCCCTAGAGTTACTGTCTCCTTTAACACACACAATGACCCCTAGAGTTACTGTCTCCTTTAACACAATGACCCCAAGAGTTACTGTCTCCTTTAACACACACAAATCCTGAGAGTGACTGTCTCATTTAACACACACACTGACCCCTAGAGTTACCGTCTCCTTTAACACACACACTGACCCCCAGAGTTACTGTCTCCTTTAACACACACACTGACCCCCTGAGTTACTGTCTACTTTAACACACACACTGACCCCTAGAGTTACTGTCTCCTTTAACAAGCAGACCCCTCGAGTTACTGTCTCCTTCAACACACACACTGACCCCTAGAGTTACTGTCTCCTTTAACACACACACTGACCCCTAGAGTTACTGTCTCCTTTAACACACACACTGACCCCTAGAGTTACTGTCTCCTTTAACACACACTCTGACCCCTAGAGTTACTGTCTCCTTTAACACACATTGACCCCGAGAGTTACTGTCTCCTTTAACACACACACTGACCCCAAGAGTTACTGCCTCCTTTAACACACACACTGAACCCTAGAGTTACTGTCTCCTTTAACACACACACTGACCCCTAGAGTTACTGTCTACTTTAACACACACACTGACCCCTAGAGTTACGGTCCCCTTTAACACTCGCACTGCCTCCCAGAGTTACTGTCTCCTTTAACACACACACTGACCCCTAGAGTTACTGTCTCCTTTAAAACACACTGACCCCTAGAGTTACTGTCTCCTTTAACACACACACTGACCCCGAGAGTTACTGTCTCCTTTAACACACACACTGACCCCTAGAGTTACCGTCTCCTTTAACACACACACTGACCCCTAGAGTTACTGTCTCCTTTAACACACATACTGACCCCTAGAGATACTGTCTCCTTTAACAAGCAGACCCCTAGAGTTACTGTCTCCTTTAACACACACACTGACCCCTAGAGTTACCGTCTCCTTTAACACACACACTGACCCTGAGAGTTACTGTCTCCTTTAACACACACACTGACCCCTAGAGTTACTGTCTCCTTTAACACACACACTGACCCCGAGAGTTACTGTCTCCTTTAACAAACACACCGACCCCTTGACTTACTGTCTCCTTTGAAACACACACCGACCCCTAGAATTACTGTCTCCTTTAACACACACACTGCCTCCTAGAGTTACTGTCTCCTTTAACACACACACTGCCCCTAGAGTTACCATCTCCTTTAACACACACACTGACCCCTAGAGTTACTGTCTCCTTTAACACACACACTGACCCCTCGATTTACTGTCTCCTTTAACACACACACTGACCCCTAGAGTTACTGTCTCCTTTAACACACACACTGACCCCGAGAGTTACTGTCTCCTTTAACACACACTGACCCCTAGAGTTACCGTCTCCTTTAACACACACACTGACCCCGAGAGTTACTGTCTCCTTTAATACACACACTGACCCCTAGAGTTACTGTCTCCTTTAACACACACACTGACCCCGAGAGTTACTGTAGCCTTTAAGAGACACACTGACCCCTAGAGTTACTGTCTCCTTTAACACACACACTGACCCCTAGAGTTACTGTCTCCTTTAACACACACACTGACCCCTAGAGTTACTGTCTCCTTTAACAAGCAGACCCCAAGAGTTAATGTCTCCTTTAACACACTGACCCCTAGAGTTACTATGTCCTTTAACACACACTCTGAACCCAACAGTTACTGTCTCCTTTAACAAGCAGACCCCTGGCGTTACTGTCTCCTTTAACACACACACTGACCCCTAGAGTTACTGTCTACTTTAACACACACACTGACCCCTAGAGTTACTGTCTCCTTTAGCACACACACTGACCCCTAGATTTACCGTCTCCTTTAACACACACACTGACCCCGAGAGTTACTGTCTACTTTAACACACACACTGACCCCTAGAGTTACTGTCACCTTTAACACACACACTGACCCCTGGAGTTACTGTCTCCTTTAACACACACACTGACCCCTAGAGTTACTGTCTCCTTTAACACACTGACCTGTAGCGTTACTGTCTCCTTTAACACACACACTGACCCCTAGAGTTACGGTCCCCTTTAACACTCACACTGCCTCCGAGAGTTACTGTCTCCTTTAACACACACACTGACCCCTAGAGTTACTGTCTCCTTTAACACACACTGACCCCTAGAGTTACTGTCTCCTTTAACACACACACTGACCCCGAGAGTTACTGTCTCCTTTAACACACACACTGACCCCAAGAGTTACCGTCTCCTTTAACACACACACTGACCCCTAGAGTTACTGTCTCCTTTAACACACACACTGAACCCTAGAGTTACGGTCTCCTTTAACAAGCAGACCCCGAGAGTTACTGTCTCCTTTAACACACACTGACCCCTAGAGTTACTGTCTCCTTTAACACACACAATGACCCTGGGAGTTACTGTCTCCTTTAACACACACTCTGAACCCTAGAGTTACTGTCTCCTTTAACAAGCAGACTCCTGGCGTTACTGTCTCCTTTAACACACACACTGACCGCTAGAGTTACTGTCTACTTTAAGACACACACTGACCCCTAGTTACTGTCTCCTTTAACACACACACTGACCCCTCGAGTTACTGTCTCCTTTAACACACACACTGACCCCTAGAGTTACTGTCTCCTTTAACAAGCAGACCCCTTGAGTTACAGTCTCCTTTAACACACACACTGACCCCGAGAGTTAATGTCTCCTTTAACACACTGACCCCTAGAGTTACTGTGTCCTTTAACACACACTCTGAACCCAAGAGTTACTGTCTCCTTTAACAAGCAGACCCCTGGTGTTACTGTCTCCTTTAACACACACACTTACCCCTAGAGTTGCTGTCTCCTTTAACACACACACTGACCCCTAGAGTTACTGTCTCCTTTAATACACACACTGCCCCCTCGAGTTACTGTCGCCTTTAACACACACACTGACCCACGAGAGTTACTGTCTCCTTTAACACACACTGACCCCCAGAGTTACTGTCTCATTTAACACACACACTGACCCTGAGAGTTACTGTCTCCTTTAACACACACACTGACCCCTAGAGTTACTGTCTCCTTTAACACACTGACCCTTAGAGTTACTGTCTCCTTTAAAACAGACACTGACCCCGAAAGTTACTATCTCCTTTAACATACACACTGACCCCTACAGTTGCTGTCTCCTTTAACACACACACTGACCCTAGAGTTACTGTCTCCTTTAACACACACACTAATCCTGAGAGTTAGTCTCCTTTAAAACACACACTGACCCCTATAGTTACTGACTCCTTTAACACACACACTGACCCCTAGAGTTACTGTCTCCTTTAACAAGCACACTGCCCCCTAGAGTTACTGTCTCCTTGAATACACACACTGACCCCAAGAGTTACCGTCTCCTTTTACACACACTCTGAACCCTAGAGTTACTGTCTCCTTTAATACACACACTGACCCCTAGAGTTACTGTCTCCTTTAACACACACACTGACCCCTCGAGTTACTGTCTCTTTTAACACACACACTGACCCCTAGAGTTACCGTCTCCTTTAACACACACTCTGAACCCTGGAGTTACTGTCTCCTTTAATACACACACGGACCCCTAGAGTTACTGTCTCCTTTAACACACACACTGACCCCAAGAGTTACTGTCTCCTTTAACACACACACTGACCCCAAGAGTTACTGTCTCCTTTAACACACACACTGACCCCTGGAGTTACTGTCTCCTTTAACAAATACACTGACCCCTAGAGTTACTGTCTCCTTTAACACACACACAGACCCCGAGAGTTACTGTCTCCTTTAACACACACACTGACCCCTAGAGTTACTGTCTCCTTTAACACAAACACGTACCCCTAGAGTTACTGTCTCCTTTAACACACACAATGACCGCAAGAGTTACTGTCTCCTTTACCACACACACTGACCCCGAGAGTTACTGTCTCCTTTAACACACACACTGACCCCGAGAGTTACTGTCTCCTTTAACACACACACTGACGCCAAGAGATACTCTCTCCTTTCACACACACACTGGCCCGAGAGTTACTGTCTCCTTTAACACACACACTGACCCCGAGAGTTAATGTCTCCTTTGACACACACACTGGCCCTAGAGTTACTGTCTCATTTAACACACTGACCCCGAGAGTTACTGTCTCCATTAACACACACACTGACCCCTAGAGTTACTGTCTCTTTAACACACACACTGACCCCTAGAAATACTGTCTCCTTTAACACACACTGACCCCAAGCGTTACTGTCTCCTTTAACACACACACTGACCCCTAGAGTTACTGTCTCCTTTAACGCACACTGACCCCTAGCGTTACTGTCTCCTTTAACACACACACTGACCCCTGGAGTTACTGTCTCCTTTAACACACACACTGACCCCCAGAGTTACTGTCTCCTTTAACACGAACACTGACCCCTAGAGTTACTGTCTCCTTTAACACACACTGACCCCTAGATTTACCGTCTCCTTTAACACACACACTGACCCCTAGAGTTACTGTCTCCTTTAATACACACACTGCCCCCTAGAGTTACTGTCTCCTTTAACACACACACTGACCCCTGGAGTTACTGTCTCCTTTAACACACACACTGACCCCGAGAGTTACTGTCTCCTTTAACAAACACACCGACCCCTAGACTTACTGTCTCCTTTGAAACACACACCGACCCCTAGAATTACTGTCTCCTTTAACACACACACTGCCTCCTAGTTACTGTCTCCTTTAACACACACACTGCCCCTAGAGTTACCGTCTCCTTTAACACACACACTGACCCCGAGAGTTACTGTCTCCTTTAACACACACACTGACCCCTAGAGTTCCTGTCTCCTTTAACACACACACTGACCCTAGAGTTACTGTCTCCTTTAACACACACACTGACCCCTAGAGGTACTGTCTCCTTTAACACATACACTGACCCCTAGAGTTACTGTCTCCTTTAACACACACACTGACCCCGAGAGTTACTGTCTCCTTTTACACACACACTGACCCCTAGTGTTACTGTCTCCTTTAACACACACACTGACCCCTAGATTTACTGTCTCCTTTGAAACACACACCGACCCCTAGAATTGCTGTCTCCTTTAACACACACACTGCCTCCTAGAGTTACTGTCTCCTTTAACAGACCCTGAACCGTAGAGTTACTGTCTCCTTTAATACACACACTGACCCCTAGAGTTACTGTCTCCTTTAACATACACACTGACCCCTAGAGTTACTGTCTCCTTTAACACACACTCTGACCCCTCGAGTTGCTGTCTCCTTTAACACACACTGACCCCTAGAGTTACTGTCTCCTTTAACACACACACTGACCCCGAGAGTTACTGTCTCCTTTATCACACACACTGACCCCGAGAGTTACTGTCTCCTTTAACACACGCTGACCCCTAGAGTTACTGTCTCCTTTAACACACACACTGACCCCTACAGTTACCGTCTCCTTTAACACACACTCTGAACCCTAGAGTTACTGTCTCCTTTAACAAGCAGACCCCTGGCGTTACTGTCTCCTTTAACACACACACTGACACCGAGAGTTACTGTCGCCTTTAACAGACACACTGACCCCGAGAGTTACTGTCTCCTTTAACAGAAATTCTGACCCCTAGAGTTACTGTCTCCTTTAACACACACACTGACCCCTAGAGTTACTGTCTCCTTTAACACACACACTGACCCCTAGAGTTACTGTCTCCTTTAACAAGCAGACCCCTAGAGTTACTGTCTCCTTTAACACACACACTGACCCCAAGAGTTAATGTCTCCTTTAACAAGCAGACCCCTGGCGTTACTGTCTCCTTTAACACACACACTGACCCCTAGAGTTACTGTCTCCTTTAGCACACACACTGACCCCTAGAGTTACTGTCTCCTTTAACACACACTGACCCCTGGAGTTACTGTCTCCTTTAACACACACTCTGAACCCTAGAGTTACTGTCTCCTTTAACAAGCAGACCCCTGGCGTTACTGTCTCCTTTAACACACACACTGACCCCTGGAGTTACTGTCTCCTTTAACACACACTCTGAACCCTAGAGTTACTGTCTCCTTTAACAAGCAGACCCCTGGCGCTACTGTCTCCTTTAACACACATACTGACCCCTCGAGTTACTGTCTCCTTTAACACACACTGACGCCTGGAGTTACTGTCTCCTTTAACACACACAATGACCCTGAGAGTTACTGTCTCCTTTAACACACACAATGACGCCTGGAGTTACTGTCCCCTTTAACACGCACACTGACCCCTAGAGTTACTGTCTCCTTTACACACACACTGACCCCTAGAGTTACTGTCTCCTTTAACACACACACTGACCCCGAGAGTTACTGTCTCCTTTAACACACACACTGACCCCTAGAGTTACTGTCTCCTTTAACACACACTGACCCCTAGAGTTACTGTCTCCTTTAACACACACACTGGCGCCTGGAGTTACTGTCCCCTTTAACACGCACACTGACCCCTGGAGTTACTGTCTCCTTTACACACACACTGACCACTAGAGTTACTGTCTCCTTTAACACACACACTGACCCCTAGAGTTACTGTCTCCGTTAACACATACACTGACCCCGAGAGTTACTGTCTCCTTTCACACACACACTGACCCCTACAGTTACTGTCTCCTTTAACACACACACTGACCCCTGGAGTTGCTGTCTCCTTTAACACACACACTGACGCCTGGAGTTACTGTCTCCTTTAACACACTCTGACCCCTAGAGTTACTGTCTCCTTTAACACACACATTGACCCTGAGAGTTACTGTCTCCTTTAACACACACACTGCCCCCTGGAGTTACTGTCTCCTTTAACACACACACTGATCCACGAGAGTTACTGTCTCCTTTAACACACACTGACCCCTAGAGTTACTGTCTCCTTTAACACACACACTGACCCCTAGAGTTACTGTCTCCTTTAACACACACACTGACCCCGAGAGTTACTGTCTCCTTTAACACAGACACTGACCCCTAGAGTTACTGTCTCCTTTAACACACACTGACCCCCAGAGTTACTGTCTCCTTTAACACGCACACTGACCCTGAGAGTTACTGTCTCCTTTAACACACACACTGACCCCTAGATTTACTGTCTCCTTTGAAACACACTCTGAACCGTAGAGTTACTGTCTCCTTTAATACACACACTGACCCCTAGAGTTACTGTCTCCTTTAACATACACACTTACCCCTAGAATTACTGTCTCCTTTAACACACACACTGCCTCCAAGAGTTACTGTCTCCTTTAACACACACTCTGAACCGTAGAGTTACTGTCTCCTTTAATACACACACTGACCCCTAGAGTTACTGTCTCCTTTAACATACACACTTACCCCTAGAGTTACTGTCTCCTTTAACACACACTCTGACCCCTCGAGTTGCTGTCTCCTTTAACACACACTGACCCCTAGAGTTACTGTCTCCTTCAACACACACACTGACCCCGAGAGTTACTGTCTCCTTTATCACACACACTGACCCCGAGAGTTACTGTCTCCTTTAACGCACGCTGACCCCTAGAGTTACTGTCTCCTTTAACACACACACTGACCCCTACAGTTACCGTCTCCTTTAACACACACTCTGAACCCTAGAGTTACTGTCTCCTTTAACAAGCAGACCCCTAGAGTTAGTCTCATTTAACACACACACTGACCCCTAGAGTTACTGTCTCCTTTAACACACACACAGACCCCTAGAGTTACTGTCTCCTTTAACAAGCAGACCCCTAGAGTTACTATCTCCTTTAACACACACACTGACCCCTAGAGTTACTGTCTCCTTTAACAAAATAACCACTAGAGATAGTCTCCTTTAACAAGCAGACCCCTAGTTAATGTCTCCTTTGACAGACTGATCCCTAGAGTTACTGTCTCCTTTGACAAACATTCTGACCCCAAGAGTTCCTGTCTCCTTTAACACACACACTGACCCCGAGAGTTACTGTCTCCTTGAACACACACACTGACGCCTGGAGTTACTGTCCCCTTTAACACTCACACTGACCCCTAGAGCTACTGTTTCCTTTAACACACACACTGACCCCTAGAGTTACTGTCTCCTCTAACACACACACTGCTCCCTAGAGTTACTGTCTCCTTTAACACACACACTGACCCACGAGAGTTACTGTCTCCTTTAACACACACTGACCCCTAGATTTACTGTCTCCTTTAACACACACACTGACCCCTAGAGTTACTGTCTCCTTTAACACACACACTGACCCCGAGTTACTGTCTCCTTTAACACACACACTGACCCCTCGAGTTACTGTCTCCTTTAACACACACTGACCCCCAGAGTTACTGTCTCCTTTAACACGCACACTGACCCTGAGAGTTACTGTCTCCTTTAACAAGCAGACCCCTAGAGTTAGTCTCATTTAACACACACACTGACCCCGAGAGTTACTGTCTCCTTTAACACACACTCTGAACCCTAGAGTTACTGTCTCCTTTAACAAGCAGACCCCTAGAGTTAGTCTCATTTAACACACACACTGACCCCTAGAGTTACTGTCTCCTTTAACACACACACTGACCCCTAGAGTTACTGTCTCCTTTAACAAGCAGATCCCTCGAGTTACTATCTCCTTTAACACACACACTGACCCCCAGAGTTACTGTCTCCTTTAACAAAATAACCACTCGAGATACAGTCTCCTTTAACAAGCAGACCCCTAGTTAATGTCTCCTTTAACAGACTGATCCCTAGAGTTACTGTCTCCTTTAACAAACATTCTGACCCCAAGAGTTCCTGTCTCCTTTAACACACTCACTGACCCCTAGAGTTACTGTCTCCTTTAACACACACACTGACCCCTAGAATTACTGTCTCCTTTTACACACACTGACCCCGAGAGTTACTGTCTCCTTTAACACACACACTGACCCCTGGAGTTACTGTCTCCTTCAACACACACACTGACCCCGAGAGTTACTGTCTCCTTTAACACACACACTGACCCCTAGAGTTACTGTCTCCTTTAACAGACACACTGACCCCTAGAGTTGCTGTCTCCTTTAACACACACACTGACCCCGAGAGTTACTGTCTCCTTTAACAAACACACCGACCCCTAGACTTACTGTCTCCTTTGAAACACACACCGACCCCTAGAATTACTGTCTCCTTTAACACACACACTGCCTCCAAGAGTTACTGTCTCCTTTAACACACACACTGCCCCTAGACTTACCGTCTCCTTTAACACACACACTGACCCCGAGAGTTACTGTCTCCTTTAACACACACACTGACCCCTAGTACAATAGCAAAACTTACTGTCTCCTTTAACACAAACACTGACCCCTAGAGTTACTGTCTCCTTTAACACACACACTGACCCCTAGATTTACCGTCTCCTTCAACACACACACTGACTCCTAGAGTTACTGTCTCCTTTAACACATACACTGACCCCGAGAGTTACTGTCTCCTTTAACACACACACTGACCCCTAGAGTTACTGTCTCCTTTAACACACACACTGACCCCAAGAGTTTCTGTCTCCTTTAACACACACTCTGACCCCTGGAGTTACTGTCTCCTTTAACAAGCAGACCGCTAGAGTTACTGTCTCCTTTAACACACACACTGACCCCGAGAGTTACTGTCTCCTTTGAAACACACACCGACCCCGAGAATTACTGTCTCCTTTAACACACACACTGCCTCCTAGAGTTACTGTCTCCTTTAACACACACACTGACCCCTAGAGTTACTGTCTCCTTTAACACACACACTGACCCCGAGAGTTAATGTCTCCTTTAACACACACACTGACCCCTAGAGTTACTGTCTCCTTTAACACACACACTGACCCCTAGAGTTACTGTCTCCTTTAATACACTGACTCCTAGAGTTACTGTCTCCTTTAACACACACACTGACCCCAAGAGTTACTGTCTCCTTTGACACACACACTGACCCCAAGACTTACTGTCTGCTTTAACACACACACGGACCCCTAGAGTTACCGTCTCCTTTAACACACACTCTGAACCCTAGAGTTACTGTCTCCTTTAATACACACACTGACCCCTAGAGTTACTGTCTCCTTTGACACACACACTGACCCCAAGAGTTTCTGTCTCCTTTAACACACACACTGACCCCTAGAGTTACTGTCTCCTTCAACACACACACTGACCCCTAGAGTTACTGTCTCCTTTAACACACACACTGACCCCTCGAGTTACTGTCCCCTTTAACACAAACACTGACCCCTAGAGTTACTGTCTCCTTTCACACACACACTGACCCCTAGAGTTGCTGTCTCCTTTAACACACACTGACACCTAGAGTTACTGTCTCCTTTAACACACACACTGACCCCTAGAGTTACTGTCTCCTTTAACACACACACTGACCCCTAGAGTTACTGTCTCCTTTAACACACACTGACCCCAAGAGTTACTACGATTGCAAAATACTGCGGATGTTGGAAATCCGAAATAACAACAGAAAAAACTGGAAAAACTCAGGTGGTCAGGCAACATCCATGGACAGAAATGTGAGTTGACGTTTCGGGTCAAACCCTTCTTCAAAACTGGAAGGAAAAGATAGATCGGAGGCAGGGCTGCGATCGGACAAAAGAATAAAAGAAACAAAAGAAGTAAAAAAGAGACAATAAAAAAGGTATTAGAAGCTAGACGAGATGGTAATAGGCTGAGACTGACCCCAAGACGTACTGTCTCCTTTAACAAGCAGTTCCCTAGTTACTGTCTCCTTTAACAGACTGACCGAGAGTTACTGTCTCCTTTAACACACACTAACCCCAAGAGTTACTGTCTCCTTTAACACACACACTGACCCCTAGAGTTACTGTCTCCTTTAACACACACACTGACCCCTGGCATTACTGTCTCCTTTAACACACACACTGACCCTAGTTATACTGTCTCCTTTAACACGCACATTGACACCTAGTTACTGTCTCCTTTAACACACACACTGACCCCTCGAGTAACTGTCTCCTTAAACACACACACTGACCCCTAGAGTTACTGTCTCCTTTGACACATACACTGACCCCGAGAGTTACTGTCTCCTTTAACACACACACTGACCCGAGTTATACTGTCTCCTTTAACAAGCAGACCCCTGGCATTACTGTCTCCTTTAACACACACACTGACCCTAGTTATACTGTCTCCTTTAACAAGCAGACCCCTGGCATTACTGTCTCCTTTAACACACACACTGACCCTAGTTATACTGTCTCCTTTAACAAGCAGACCCCTGGCATTACTGTCTCCTTTAACACACACACTGACCCTCGTTGTACTGTCTCCTTTAACAAGCAGACCCCTGGCATTACTGTCTCCTTTAACACACACACTGACCCTAGTTATACGGTCTCCTTTAACAAGCAGACCCCTGGCATTACTGTCTCCTTTAACACACACACTGACCCCTAGAGTTACTGTCTCCTTTAACACACACACTGACACCTAGAGTTACTGTCTCCTTTAACACACAGTCTGACCCCTCGAATTACAGTCTCCTTTAACACAAACACTGACCCCTAGAGTTACTGTCTCCTTTAACACACACACTGACCCAAGAGTTACTGTCTCCTTTAACACACACACTGACCCCTAGTTACTGTCTCCTTTAACACACACTCTGACCCCTCGAGTTACTGTCTCCTTTAACACACACACTGGCCCCTAGAGGTACTGTCTCCTTTAACACACACACTGACACCTAGTTACTATCTCCTTTAACACACACACTGACCCCTAGAGTTACTGTCTCCTTTAACACACACACTAATCCCGAGAGTTACTGTCACCTTTAAAACACACACTGACCCCTAGATTTACCGTCTCATTTAACACACACACTGACCCCTAGAGTTACTGTCTCTTTTAACACATACACTGACCCCTAGAGTTACTGTCTCCTTTAACACACACTGACCCCTAGAGTTACTGTCTCCTTTAACACACACACTGACCCCTAGAGTTACTGTCTCCTTTAACACACACTGACCCAATGAGTTACTGTCTCCTTTAACACACACACTGACCCCTGGAGTTACTGTCTCCTTTAACAAGCAGACCCCTAGAGTTACTGTCTCCTTTAACACACACACTGACCCCGAGAGTTACTGTCTCCTTTAACAAACACACCGACCCCTAGACTTACTGTCTCCTTTGAAACACACACCGACCCCTAGAATTACTGTCTCCTTTAACACACACACTGCCTCCTAGAGTTACTGTCTCCTTTAACACACACACTGACCCCTAGAGTTACTGTCTCCTTTAACACACACTGACCCCTGGAGTTACTGTCTCCTTTAACACACACACTGACCCCTCGAGTTACTGTCTCCTTTAATACACTGACTTCTAGAGTTACTGTCTCCTTTAACACACACACTGACCCCTAGAGTTTCTGTCTCCTTTAACACACACTGACCCCTAGAGTTACTGTCTCCTTTAACACACACACTGACCCCTAGAGTTACTGTCTCCTTTAACACACACACTGACCCCTAGAGTTACTGTCCCCTTTAACACAAACACTGACCCCTAGAGTTACTGTCTCCTTTAACACACACACTGACCCCTAGAGTTGCTGTCTCCTTTAACACACACTGACCCCTAGAGTTACTGTCTCCTTTAACACACACTCTGACCCCTGGAGTTACTGTCTCCTTTAACACACACACTGACCCCTAGAGTTACTGTCTCCTTTAACACACACTGACCCCTAGAGTTACTATGATTGCAAAATACTGCGGATGTTGGAAATCCGAAATAACAACAGAAAAAACTGGAAAAACTCAGCAGGTCAGGCAACATCCATGGACAGAAATTTGAGTTGACGTTTCGGGTCAAACCCTTCTTCAAAACTGGAAAGAAAAGATAGATCGGAGGCAGGGCTGCGATCGGACAAAAGAATAAAAGAAACAAAAGAAGTAAAAAAGAGACAATAAAAGGTATTAGAAGCTAGACGAGATGGTAATAGGCTGAGACTGACCCCAAGACGTACTGTCTCCTTTAAGAAGCAGTTCCCTAGTTACTGTCTCCTTTAACACACTGACCCCGAGAGTTACTGTCTCTTTTAACACACACACTGACCCCTAGTTCCAATTTCCAATTCCAATTCCAATTAAAATGCTTTATTGGCATGAAAGTTTACAGAGAACCATATTGCCAAAGCTTACATAGCAAAAAGGTACAGTTTTCCAACATTCTGTAGGTGTCAATCGATTTGACATTTGTTGGGTACATACAATATTACTTTTAAACAATATTAATTTTAAACAGTCTTTGTACTTCATTTGGTACGTTCAATATTAATTTTAAACAGTCTTAATTTTAAACAGTCCTCAGGTTGTGACATGTTGTTACATATTTGGCCCCAAGGTATGGTCTGTCTCCTTCTCCTAGGACTAATCTCAATTTTGACAGATCATCCAATTCCTTGAAATCTGGGGTTGTTTGGCTTAGCTTGTTGAATAATATGTTTCTTGATGTGTTGAATTTTTCGCATTTTAGGAGGAAATGCATTTCTGTTTCAACCTCGCCAGCCAGACATTGATCGCATATTCTATTCTCTCTAGGCTGCCAGGATTTCTTGTATCTGCCTTTTTCAATTTCCAGTTGGTGGTCGCTTAGTCTGTACCTGGTGAGGGTCTGTCTCTGTTTTGTGTCTCTGATGGTCGTGAGGTAGTCTGCCAGTTTATATTCTCTTTTTAGGGCCCGGTAACATTCTAATCTGCTTTGGCTTTCGGTTATTTTGTTCCAATGTTCCAGGTAGGTTTCTTTGCATTTTTTAATGATTTGGTTCACTCGGATTGGTGTTTGGGCGGCTGTGTTGGTCTGGGGCTGGTCAGGGTCCGGCTGAGTACTTAGTTTCCGTAGCAGCTGACTCAGGGGACTCTTTTCTGGGTTTAGCTCTTGGGTCTGAAAGGCTTTGAAATGAAGGGTGTCTGGGGAGCTAGATTTGAGGTGATTTAGGAAGTTTAGTGCTCGTTTTTGGATGTTTATTATCAGTGGGTATCTGCCTAGTTCGGCTCTGCATGCATTTGTTGGCGTTTTCCTTTGGGTGCGAAGGATGCTTCGGCAGAATTCTGCATGTAGGGCTTCTATTGTATGTTTTTCCCATTTAGTGTAGCTTTGGTGATTTAGCGGGCCCCATACTTCACTACCGTACAGTGCAATGGGCAGGATTATGCTGTCAAATATTTTGAGCCAGATTTTGATTGGGATTTGGATGTTGTAGAATTTTCTTTTTATTGCATATAGGGCTCTTCGGGCTTTTTCTTTTAGTGCATTCACTGCTATGCTGAAGCTCCCTGATGCTGTAATAGTTAGACCAAGGTAGGTGTAGCTCATAGTGTGTCCTATAGTGATATCACTGAGGGTAAACTGGTATTTGTTTTCCTGACATCTGGGCCTTTTTTGAAAAATCATGATGTTGGTTTTCTTTAGATTTACTGTTAGAGCCCAATTTTGGCAGTATTTGTCGAGTAG
Organism: Somniosus microcephalus; assembly: GCF_052327205.1. Taxonomy (NCBI): domain Eukaryota; kingdom Metazoa; phylum Chordata; class Chondrichthyes; order Squaliformes; family Somniosidae; genus Somniosus; species Somniosus microcephalus. The sequence goes on from NC_140990.1 coordinate 181,925,519, forward strand.
GTCTAGTTGTTGCTGTAATCCCTGTTCTGTGGGAGACAGCAGAACCAGGTCGTCCGCATAGAACAGGGATTACTGTCTCCTTTAACACACACACTGACCCCTAGAGTTACTGTCTCCTTTAACACACTGACCCCGAGAGTTACTGCCTCCTTTAACACACACACTGACCCCGAGAGTTACTGTCTCCTTTAACAAGCAGACCCCTGGTTACTAACTCATTTAACAGACTGACCCCAAGACTTACTGTCTCCTTTAACAAGCAGTTCCCCAGTTACTGTCTCCTTTAACAGACTGACCGAGAGTTACTGTCTCCTTTAACACAAACACTGACCCCTAGAGTTACTGTCTCCTTTAACACACACATTGGCCCCTAGATTTACCGTCTCCTTTAAAACACACACTGACCCCTAGAGTTAGTCTCCTTTAACACACACACTGACCCCTAGAGTTACTGTCTCCTTTAACACACACACTGACCCCTAGAGTTACTGTCTCCTTTAACACACACACTGACCCCTAGAGTTACTGTCTCCTTTAACACACACACTGACCCCGAGAGTTACTGTCTCCTTTAACACACACTGACCCAATGAGTTACTGTCTCCTTTAACACACACACTGACCCCTAGTGTTACTGTCTCCTTTAACACACACTGACCCCTAGAGTTACTGTCTCCTTTAACACACACACTGACCCCTAGAGTTACTGTCTCCTTTAACACACACACTGACCCCGAGAGTTACTGTCTCCTTTAACACACACTAACCCCTAGAGTTACTGTCTCCTTTAACACACACACACTGACCCCTAGAGTTACTGTCTCCTTTAACACACACACTGACCCCTGGCATTACTGTCTCCTTTAACACACACACTGACCCTAGTTATACTGTCTCCTTTAACACGCACATTGACACCTAGTTACTGTCTCCTTTAACACACACACTGACCCCGCGAGTAACTGTCTCCTTAAACACACACACTGACCCCTAGAGTTACTGTCTCCTTTGACACATACACTGACCCCTAGAGTTACTGTCTCCTTTAACACACACACTGACCCTAGTTATACTGTCTCCTTTAACACACTGACCCCTGGCATTACTGTCTCCTTTAACACACACACTGACCCTAGTTATACTGTCTCCTTCAACAAGCAGACCCCTGGCATTATTGTCTCCTTTAACACACACACTGACCCTAGTTATACTGTCTCCTTTAACAAGCAGACCCCTGGCATTACTGTCTCCTTTAACACACACACTGACCCTAGTTATACGGTCTCCTTTAACAAGCAGACCCCTGGCATTACTGTCTCCTTTAACACACACACTGACCCTAGTTATACTGTCTCCTTTAACAAGCAGACCCCTGGCATTACTGTCTCCTTTAACACACACACTGACCCCTAGAGTTACTGTCTCCTTTAACACACACACTGACCCCTAGAGTTACTGTCCCCTTTAACACACACACTGACACCTGGAGTTACTGTCTCCTTTAACACACAGTCTGACCCCTCGAATTACAGTCTCCTTTAACACAAACACTGACCCCTAGAGTTACTGTCTCCTTTAACACACACACTGGCCCCTAGAGGTACTGTCTCCTTTAACACACACACTGACACCTAGTTACTATCTCCTTTAACACACACACTGACCCCTAGAGTTACTGTCTCCTTTAACACACACACTAATCCCGAGAGTTACTGTCACCTTTAAAACACACACTGACCCCTAGATTTACCGTCTCATTTAACACACACACTGACCCCTAGAGTTACTGTCTCTTTTAACACACACACTGACCCAATGAGTTACTGTCTCCTTTAACACACACTGACCCCTAGAGTTACTGTCTCCTTTAACACACACTGACCCCTAGAGTTACTGTCTCCTTTAACACACACTGACCCAATGAGTTACTGTCTCCTTTAACACACTGACCCCTAGAGTTACTGTCTCCTTTAACACACACACTGACCCCTAGAGTTACTGTCTCCTTTAACACACTGACCCCTAGAGTTACTGTCTCCTTTACCACACACACTGACCCCTAGAGTTACTGTCTCCTTTAACACACTGACCCCGAGAGTTACTGTCTCCTTTAACACACACACTGACCCTAGAGTTACTGTCTCCTTTAACACACACACTGACCCCTAGAGTTACTGTCTCCTTTAACACACACACTGACCCCTAGTTACTGTCTCTTTTAACACACAAACTGACCCAATGAGTTACTGTCTCCTTTAGCACACACACTGACCCCTAGAGTTACTGTCTCTTTTAACACACACACTGACCCAATGAGTTACTGTCTCCTTTAACACACACTGACCCCTAGAGTTACTGTCTCCTTTAACACACACACTGACCCCTAGAGTTACTGTCTCCTTTAACACACACTGACCCAATGAGTTACTGTCTCCTTTAACACACTGACCCCTAGAGTTACTGTCTCCTTTAACACACACACTGACCCCTAGAGTTACTGTCTCCTTTAACACACTGACCCCTAGAGTTACTGTCTCCTTTACCACACACACTGACCCCTAGAGTTACTGTCTCCTTTAACACACTGACCCCGAGAGTTACTGTCTCCTTTAACACACACACTGACCCTAGAGTTACTGTCTCCTTTAACACACACACTGACCCCTAGAGTTACTGTCTCCTTTAACACACACACTGACCCCTAGTTACTGTCTCTTTTAACACACAAACTGACCCAATGAGTTACTGTCTCCTTTAGCACACACACTGACCCTAGAGTTACTGTCTCCTTTAACACACACACTGACCCCGAGATTTATTCTCTCCTTTAACAAACACACTGACCCCTAGCGTTACAGTCTCCTTTAACACACACACTGACCCCGAGAGTTACTGTCTCCTTTAACACACACACTGACCCCTAGAGTTACTGTCTCCTTTAACAAGCAGTTCGCTGGTTACTGTCTCCTTTAACAGACTGACCCCTAGAGTTACTGTCTCCTTTAACACAAACACTGACACCTAGTTACTGTCTCACTTAACACACACACTGGCCCCTAGAGGTACTGTCTCCTTTAACACACACACTAATCCCGAGAATTACTGTCTCCTTTAACACACACACTAATCCCGAGAGTTACTGTCTCCTTTAAAACACACACTGACCCCTAGAGTTACTGTCCCCTTTAACACACACACTGACCCCTAGAGTTACTGTCTCCTTTAACACACACACTGACCCCTAGAGTTGCTGTCTCCTTTAACACACACTGACCCCTAGAGTTACTGTCTCCTTTAACACACACTGACCCCTAGAGTTACTATGATTGCAAAATACTGCGGATGTTGGAAATCCGAAATAACAACAGAAAAAACTGGAAAAACTCAGCAGGTCAGGCAACATCCATGGACAGAAATTTGAGTTGACGTTTCGGGTCAAACCCTTCTTCAAAACTGGAAAGAAAAGATAGATCGGAGGCAGGGCTGCGATCGGACAAAAGAATAAAAGAAACAAAAGAAGTAAAAAAGAGACAATAAAAGGTATTAGAAGCTAGACGAGATGGTAATAGGCTGAGACTGACCCCAAGACGTACTGTCTCCTTTAAGAAGCAGTTCCCTAGTTACTGTCTCCTTTAACACACTGACCCCGAGAGTTACTGTCTCTTTTAACACACACACTGACCCCTAGTTACTGTCTCCTTTAACACACACACTGACCCCTAGAGTTACTGTCTCCTTTAACACACTGACCCCGAGAGTTACTGCCTCCTTTAACACACACACTGACCCCGAGAGTTACTGTCTCCTTTAACAAGCAGACCCCTGGTTACTAACTCATTTAACAGACTGACCCCAAGACTTACTGTCTCCTTTAACAAGCAGTTCCCCAGTTACTGTCTCCTTTAACAGACTGACCGAGAGTTACTGTCTCCTTTAACACAAACACTGACCCCTAGAGTTAGTCTCCTTTAACACACACACTGACCCCTAGAGTTACTGTCTCCTTTAACACACACACTGACCCCTAGAGTTACTGTCTCCTTTAACACACACACTGACCCCTAGAGTTACTGTCTCCTTTAACACACACACTGACCCCGAGAGTTACTGTCTCCTTTAACACACACACTGACCCCTGGCATTACTGTCTCCTTTAACACACACACTGACCCTAGTTATACTGTCTCCTTTAACACGCACATTGACACCTAGTTACTGTCTCCTTTAACACACACACTGACCCTGCGAGTAACTGTCTCCTTAAACACACACACTGACCCCTAGAGTTACTGTCTCCTTTAACACACACACTGACCCTAGTTATACTGTCTCCTTTAACACACTGACCCCTGGCATTACTGTCTCCTTTAACACACACACTGACCCTAGTTATACTGTCTCCTTTAACAAGCAGACCCCTGGCATTATTGTCTCCTTTAACACACACACTGACCCTAGTTATACTGTCTCCTTTAACAAGCAGACCCCTGGCATTACTGTCTCCTTTAACACACACACTGACCCTAGTTATACTGCCTCCATTAACAAGCAGACCCCTGGCATTACTGTCTCCTTTAACACACACACTGACCCTAGTTATACGGTCTCCTTTAACAAGCAGACCCCTGGCATTACTGTCTCCTTTAACACACACACTGACCCTAGTTATACTGTCTCCTTTAACAAGCAGACCCCTGGCATTACTGTCTCCTTTAACACACACACTGACCCCTAGAGTTACTGTCTCCTTTAACACACACACTGACCCTAGTTATACTGTCTCCTTTAACAAGCAGACCCCTGGCATTACTGTCTCCTTTAACAGACACACTGACCCCTAGAGTTACTGTCCCCTTTAACACACACACTGACACCTAGAGTTACTGTCTCCTTTAACACACAGTCTGACCCCTCGAATTACAGTCTCCTTTAACACAAACACTGACCCCTAGAGTTACTGTCTCCTTTAACACACACACTGGCCCCTCGAGGTACTGTCTCCTTTAACACACACACTGACACCTAGTTACTATCTCCTTTAACACACACACTGACCCCTAGAGTTACTGTCTCCTTTAACACACACACTAATCCCGAGAGTTACTGTCACCTTTAAAACACACACTGACCCCTAGATTTACCGTCTCATTTAACACACACACTGACCCCGAGAGTTACTGTCTCTTTTAACACACACACTGACCCCTAGAGTTACTGTCTCCTTTAACACACACTGACCCAATGAGTTACTGTCTCCTTTAACACACTGACCCCGAGAGTTACTGTCTCTTTTAACACACACACTGACCCCTAGTTACTGTCTCCTTTAACACACACACTGACCCCTAGAGTTACTGTCTCCTTTAACACACACTGACCCAATGAGTTACTGTCTCCTTTAACACACTGACCCCTAGAGTTACTGTCTCCTTTAACACACACACTGACCCCTAGAGTTACTGTCTCCTTTAACACACTGACCCCTAGAGTTACTGTCTCCTTTACCACACACACTGACCCCTAGAGTTACTGTCTCCTTTAAGACACTGACCCCGAGAGTTACTGTCTCCTTTAACACACTGACCCCTAGAGTTACTGTCTCCTTTAACACACACACTGACCCCTAGAGTTACTGTCTCCTTTAACACACACACTGACCCCAAGAGTTACTGTCTCCTTTAACACACACACTGACCCCTGGAGTTACTGTCTCCTTTAACAAGCAGACCCCTAGAGTTACTGTCTCCTTTAACACACACACTGACCCCGAGAGTTACTGTCTCCTTTAACAAACACACCGACCCCTAGACTTACTGTCTCCTTTGAAACACACACCGACCCCTAGAATTACTGTCTCCTTTAACACACACACTGCCTCCTAGAGTTACTGTCTCCTTTAACACACACACTGACCCCTAGAGTTACTGTCTCCTTTAACACACACACTGACCCCGAGAGTTAATGTCTCCTTTAACACACACACTGACCCCTAGAGTTGCTGTCTCCTTTAACACACACTGACCCCTGGAGTTACTGTCTCCTTTAACACACACACTGACCCCTCGAGTTACTGTCTCCTTTAATACACTGACTCCTAGAGTTACTGTCTCCTTTAACACACACACTGACCCCTAGAGTTTCTGTCTCCTTTAACACACACACTGACCCCTAGAGTTACTGTCTCCTTTAACACACACACTGACCCCGAGAGTTACTGTCTCCTTTAACACACACACTGACCCCTAGAGTTACTGTCCCCTTCAACACAAACACTGACCCCTAGAGTTACTGTCTCCTTTAACACACACACTGACCCCTAGAGTTGCTGTCTCCTTTAACACACACTGACCCCTAGAGTTACTGTCTCCTTTAACACACACTGACCCCTAGAGTTACTATGATTGCAAAATACTGCGGATGTTGGAAATCCGAAATAACAACAGAAAAAACTGGAAAAACTCAGCAGGTCAGGCAACATCCATGGACAGAAATTTGAGTTGACGTTTCGGGTCAAACCCTTCTTCAAAACTGGAAAGAAAAGATAGATCGGAGGCAGGGCTGCGATCGGACAAAAGAATAAAAGAAACAAAAGAAGTAAAAAAGAGACAATAAAAGGTATTAGAAGCTAGACGAGATGGTAATAGGCTGAGACTGACCCCAAGACGTACTGTCTCCTTTAAGAAGCAGTTCCCTAGTTACTGTCTCCTTTAACACACTGACCCCGAGAGTTACTGTCTCTTTTAACACACACACTGACCCCTAGTTACTGTCTCCTTTAACACACACACTGACCCCTAGAGTTACTGTCTCCTTTAACACACTGACCCCGAGAGTTACTGCCTCCTTTAACACACACACTGACCCCGAGAGTTACTGTCTCCTTTAACAAGCAGACCCCTGGTTACTAACTCATTTAACAGACTGACCCCAAGACTTACTGTCTCCTTTAACAAGCAGTTCCCCAGTTACTGTCTCCTTTAACAGACTGACCGAGAGTTACTGTCTCCTTTAACACAAACACTGACCCCTAGAGTTACTGTCTCCTTTAACACACACATTGACCCCTAGATTTACCGTCTCCTTTAAAACACACACTGACCCCTAGAGTTAGTCTCCTTTAACACACACACTGACCCCTAGAGTTACTGTCTCCTTTAACACACACACTGACCCCTAGAGTTACTGTCTCCTTTAACACACACACTGACCCCTAGAGTTACTGTCTCCTTTAACACACACACTGACCCCGAGAGTTACTGTCTCCTTTAACACACACACTGACCCCTGGCATTACTGTCTCCTTTAACACACACACTGACCCGAGTTATACTGTCTCCTTTAACACGCACATTGACACCTAGTTACTGTCTCCTTTAACACACACACTGACCCCGCGAGTAACTGTCTCCTTAAACACACACACTGACCCCTAGAGTTACTGTCTCCTTTGACACATACACTGACCCCTAGAGTTACTGTCTCCTTTAACACACACACTGACCCCTAGAGTTACTGTCTCCTTTGACACATACACTGACCCCTAGAGTTACTGTCTCCTTTAACACACACACTGACCCTAGTTATACTGTCTCCTTTAACACACTGACCCCTGGCATTACTGTCTCCTTTAACACACACACTGACCCTAGTTATACTGTCTCCTTTAACAAGCAGACCCCTGGCATTACTGTCTCCTTTAACACACACACTGACCCTAGTTATACGGTCTCCTTTAACAAGCAGACCCCTGGCATTACTGTCTCCTTTAACACACACACTGACCCTAGTTATACTGTCTCCTTTAACAAGCAGACCCCTGGCATTACTGTCTCCTTTAACACACACACTGACCCCTAGAGTTACTGTCTCCTTTAACACACACACTGACCCTAGTTATACTGTCTCCTTTAACAAGCAGACCCCTGGCATTACTGTCTCCTTTAACACACACACTGACCCCTAGAGTTACTGTCCCCTTTAACACACACACTGACACCTAGAGTTACTGTCTCCTTTAACACACAGTCTGACCCCTCGAATTACAGTCTCCTTTAACACAAACACTGACCCCTAGAGTTACTGTCTCCTTTAACACACACACTGGCCCCTCGAGGTACTGTCTCCTTTAACACACACACTGACACCTAGTTACTATCTCCTTTAACACACACACTGACCCCTAGAGTTACTGTCTCCTTTAACACACACACTAATCCCGAGAGTTACTGTCACCTTTAAAACACACACTGACCCCTAGATTTACCGTCTCATTTAACACACACACTGACCCCTAGAGTTACTGTCTCTTTTAACACACACACTGACCCCGAGAGTTACTGTCTCCTTTAACACACACTGACCCAATGAGTTACTGTCTCCTTTAACACACTGACCCCGAGAGTTACTGTCTCTTTTAACACACACACTGACCCCTAGTTACTGTCTCCTTTAACACACACACTGACCCCTAGAGTTACTGTCTCCTTTAACACACTGACCCCGAGAGTTACTGCCTCCTTTAACACACACACTGACCACGAGAGTTACTGTCTCCTTTAACAAGCAGACCCCTGGTTACTAACTCATTTAACAGACTGACCCCAAGACTTACTGTCTCCTTTAACAAGCAGTTCCCTAGTTACTGTCTCCTTTAACAGACTGACCGAGAGTTACTGTCTCCTTTAACACAAACACTGACCCCCAGATTAACTGTCTCCTTTAACACACACATTGACCCCTAGATTTACCGTCTCCTTTAACACACACACTGACCCCTAGAGTTAGTCTCCTTTAACACACACACTGACCCCTAGAGTTACTGTCTCCTTTAACACACACACTGACCCCTAGTGTTACTGTCTCCTTTAACACACACTGACCCCTAGAGTTACTGTCTCCTTTAACACACACACTGACCCCTAGAGTTACTGTCTCCTTTAACACACACACTGACCCCGAGAGTTACTGTCTCCTTTAACACACACTAACCCCTAGAGTTACTGTCTCCTTTAACACACACACACTGACCCCTAGAGTTACTGTCTCCTTTAACACACACACTGACCCCTGGCATTACTGTCTCCTTTAACACACACACTGACCCTAGTTATACTGTCTCCTTTAACACGCACATTGACACCTAGTTACTGTCTCCTTTAACACACACACTGACCCCGCGAGTAACTGTCTCCTTAAACACACACACACTGACCCCTAGAGTTACTGTCTCCTTTGACACATACACTGACCCCTAGAGTTACTGTCTCCTTTAACACACACACTGACCCTAGTTATACTGTCTCCTTTAACACACTGACCCCTGGCATTACTGTCTCCTTTAACACACACACTGACCCTAGTTATACTGTCTCCTTCAACAAGCAGACCCCTGGCATTATTGTCTCCTTTAACACACACACTGACCCTAGTTATACTGTCTCCTTTAACAAGCAGACCCCTGGCATTACTGTCTCCTTTAACACACACACTGACCCTAGTTATACGGTCTCCTTTAACAAGCAGACCCCTGGCATTACTGTCTCCTTTAACACACACACTGACCCTAGTTATACTGTCTCCTTTAACAAGCAGACCCCTGGCATTACTGTCTCCTTTAACACACACACTGACCCCTAGAGTTACTGTCTCCTTTAACACACACACTGACCCCTAGAGTTACTGTCCCCTTTAACACACACACTGACACCTGGAGTTACTGTCTCCTTTAACACACAGTCTGACCCCTCGAATTACAGTCTCCTTTAACACAAACACTGACCCCTAGAGTTACTGTCTCCTTTAACACACACACTGGCCCCTAGAGGTACTGTCTCCTTTAACACACACACTGACACCTAGTTACTATCTCCTTTAACACACACACTGACCCCTAGAGTTACTGTCTCCTTTAACACACACACTAATCCCGAGAGTTACTGTCACCTTTAAAACACACACTGACCCCTAGATTTACCGTCTCATTTAACACACACACTGACCCCTAGAGTTACTGTCTCTTTTAACACACACACTGACCCAATGAGTTACTGTCTCCTTTAACACACACTGACCCCTAGAGTTACTGTCTCCTTTAACACACACACTGACCCCTAGAGTTACTGTCTCCTTTAACACACACTGACCCAATGAGTTACTGTCTCCTTTAACACACTGACCCCTAGAGTTACTGTCTCCTTTAACACACACACTGACCCCTAGAGTTACTGTCTCCTTTAACACACTGACCCCTAGAGTTACTGTCTCCTTTACCACACACACTGACCCCTAGAGTTACTGTCTCCTTTAACACACTGACCCCGAGAGTTACTGTCTCCTTTAACACACACACTGACCCTAGAGTTACTGTCTCCTTTAACACACACACTGACCCCTAGAGTTACTGTCTCCTTTAACACACACACTGACCCCTAGTTACTGTCTCTTTTAACACACAAACTGACCCAATGAGTTACTGTCTCCTTTAGCACACACACTGACCCCTAGAGTTACTGTCTCTTTTAACACACACACTGACCCAATGAGTTACTGTCTCCTTTAACACACACTGACCCCTAGAGTTACTGTCTCCTTTAACACACACACTGACCCCTAGAGTTACTGTCTCCTTTAACACACACTGACCCAATGAGTTACTGTCTCCTTTAACACACTGACCCCTAGAGTTACTGTCTCCTTTAACACACACACTGACCCCTAGAGTTACTGTCTCCTTTAACACACTGACCCCTAGAGTTACTGTCTCCTTTACCACACACACTGACCCCTAGAGTTACTGTCTCCTTTAACACACTGACCCCGAGAGTTACTGTCTCCTTTAACACACACACTGACCCTAGAGTTACTGTCTCCTTTAACACACACACTGACCCCTAGAGTTACTGTCTCCTTTAACACACACACTGACCCCTAGTTACTGTCTCTTTTAACACACAAACTGACCCAATGAGTTACTGTCTCCTTTAGCACACACACTGACCCTAGAGTTACTGTCTCCTTTAACACACACACTGACCCCGAGATTTATTCTCTCCTTTAACAAACACACTGACCCCTAGCGTTACAGTCTCCTTTAACACACACACTGACCCCGAGAGTTACTGTCTCCTTTAACACACACACTGACCCCTAGAGTTACTGTCTCCTTTAACAAGCAGTTCGCTGGTTACTGTCTCCTTTAACAGACTGACCCCTAGAGTTACTGTCTCCTTTAACACAAACACTGACACCTAGTTACTGTCTCACTTAACACACACACTGGCCCCTAGAGGTACTGTCTCCTTTAACACACACACTAATCCCGAGAATTACTGTCTCCTTTAACACACACACTAATCCCGAGAGTTACTGTCTCCTTTAAAACACACACTGACCCCTAGAGTTACTGTCCCCTTTAACACACACACTGACCCCTAGAGTTACTGTCTCCTTTAACACACACACTGACCCCTAGAGTTGCTGTCTCCTTTAACACACACTGACCCCTAGAGTTACTGTCTCCTTTAACACACACTGACCCCTAGAGTTACTATGATTGCAAAATACTGCGGATGTTGGAAATCCGAAATAACAACAGAAAAAACTGGAAAAACTCAGCAGGTCAGGCAACATCCATGGACAGAAATTTGAGTTGACGTTTCGGGTCAAACCCTTCTTCAAAACTGGAAAGAAAAGATAGATCGGAGGCAGGGCTGCGATCGGACAAAAGAATAAAAGAAACAAAAGAAGTAAAAAAGAGACAATAAAAGGTATTAGAAGCTAGACGAGATGGTAATAGGCTGAGACTGACCCCAAGACGTACTGTCTCCTTTAAGAAGCAGTTCCCTAGTTACTGTCTCCTTTAACACACTGACCCCGAGAGTTACTGTCTCTTTTAACACACACACTGACCCCTAGTTACTGTCTCCTTTAACACACACACTGACCCCTAGAGTTACTGTCTCCTTTAACACACTGACCCCGAGAGTTACTGCCTCCTTTAACACACACACTGACCCCGAGAGTTACTGTCTCCTTTAACAAGCAGACCCCTGGTTACTAACTCATTTAACAGACTGACCCCAAGACTTACTGTCTCCTTTAACAAGCAGTTCCCCAGTTACTGTCTCCTTTAACAGACTGACCGAGAGTTACTGTCTCCTTTAACACAAACACTGACCCCTAGAGTTAGTCTCCTTTAACACACACACTGACCCCTAGAGTTACTGTCTCCTTTAACACACACACTGACCCCTAGAGTTACTGTCTCCTTTAACACACACACTGACCCCTAGAGTTACTGTCTCCTTTAACACACACACTGACCCCGAGAGTTACTGTCTCCTTTAACACACACACTGACCCCTGGCATTACTGTCTCCTTTAACACACACACTGACCCTAGTTATACTGTCTCCTTTAACACGCACATTGACACCTAGTTACTGTCTCCTTTAACACACACACTGACCCTGCGAGTAACTGTCTCCTTAAACACACACACTGACCCCTAGAGTTACTGTCTCCTTTGACACATACACTGACCCCTAGAGTTACTGTCTCCTTTAACACACACACTGACCCTAGTTATACTGTCTCCTTTAACACACTGACCCCTGGCATTACTGTCTCCTTTAACACACACACTGACCCTAGTTATACTGTCTCCTTTAACAAGCAGACCCCTGGCATTATTGTCTCCTTTAACACACACACTGACCCTAGTTATACTGTCTCCTTTAACAAGCAGACCCCTGGCATTACTGTCTCCTTTAACACACACACTGACCCTAGTTATACTGCCTCCATTAACAAGCAGACCCCTGGCATTACTGTCTCCTTTAACACACACACTGACCCTAGTTATACTGTCTCCTTTAACAAGCAGACCCCTGGCATTACTGTCTCCTTTAACACACACACTGACCCCTAGAGTTACTGTCTCCTTTAACACACACACTGACCCTAGTTATACTGTCTCCTTTAACAAGCAGACCCCTGGCATTACTGTCCCCTTTAACACACACACTGACACCTAGAGTTACTGTCTCCTTTAACACACAGTCTGACCCCTCGAATTACAGTCTCCTTTAACACAAACACTGACCCCTAGAGTTACTGTCTCCTTTAACACACACACTGGCCCCTCGAGGTACTGTCTCCTTTAACACACACACTGACACCTAGTTACTATCTCCTTTAACACACACACTGACCCCTAGAGTTACTGTCTCCTTTAACACACACACTAATCCCGAGAGTTACTGTCACCTTTAAAACACACACTGACCCCTAGATTTACCGTCTCATTTAACACACACACTGACCCCTAGAGTTACTGTCTCTTTTAACACACACACTGACCCCGAGAGTTACTGTCTCCTTTAACACACACTGACCCAATGAGTTACTGTCTCCTTTAACACACTGACCCCGAGAGTTACTGTCTCTTTTAACACACACACTGACCCCTAGTTACTGTCTCCTTTAACACACACACTGACCCCTAGAGTTACTGTCTCCTTTAACACACTGACCCCGAGAGTTACTGCCTCCTTTAACACACACACTGACCACGAGAGTTACTGTCTCCTTTAACAAGCAGACCCCTGGTTACTAACTCATTTAACAGACTGACCCCAAGACTTACTGTCTCCTTTAACAAGCAGTTCCCTAGTTACTGTCTCCTTTAACAGACTGACCGAGAGTTACTGTCTCCTTTAACACAAACACTGACCCCCAGATTAACTGTCTCCTTTAACACACACATTGACCCCTAGATTTACCGTCTCCTTTAACACACACACTGACCCCTAGAGTTAGTCTCCTTTAACACACACACTGACCCCTAGAGTTACTGTCTCCTTTAACACACACACTGACCCCTAGTGTTACTGTCTCCTTTAACACACACTGACCCCTAGAGTTACTGTCTCCTTTAACACACACACTGACCCCTAGAGTTACTGTCTCCTTTAACACACACACTGACCCCGAGAGTTACTGTCTCCTTTAACACACACTAACCCCTAGAGTTACTGTCTCCTTTAACACACACACACTGACCCCTAGAGTTACTGTCTCCTTTAACACACACACTGACCCCTGGCATTACTGTCTCCTTTAACACACACACTGACCCTAGTTATACTGTCTCCTTTAACACGCACATTGACACCTAGTTACTGTCTCCTTTAACACACACACTGACCCCGCGAGTAACTGTCTCCTTAAACACACACACTGACCCCTAGAGTTACTGTCTCCTTTGACACATACACTGACCCCTAGAGTTACTGTCTCCTTTAACACACACACTGACCCTAGTTATACTGTCTCCTTTAACACACTGACCCCTGGCATTACTGTCTCCTTTAACACACACACTGACCCTAGTTATACTGTCTCCTTCAACAAGCAGACCCCTGGCATTATTGTCTCCTTTAACACACACACTGACCCTAGTTATACTGTCTCCTTTAACAAGCAGACCCCTGGCATTACTGTCTCCTTTAACACACACACTGACCCTAGTTATACGGTCTCCTTTAACAAGCAGACCCCTGGCATTACTGTCTCCTTTAACACACACACTGACCCTAGTTATACTGTCTCCTTTAACAAGCAGACCCCTGGCATTACTGTCTCCTTTAACACACACACTGACCCCTAGAGTTACTGTCTCCTTTAACACACACACTGACCCCTAGAGTTACTGTCCCCTTTAACACACACACTGACACCTGGAGTTACTGTCTCCTTTAACACACAGTCTGACCCCTCGAATTACAGTCTCCTTTAACACAAACACTGACCCCTAGAGTTACTGTCTCCTTTAACACACACACTGGCCCCTAGAGGTACTGTCTCCTTTAACACACACACTGACACCTAGTTACTATCTCCTTTAACACACACACTGACCCCTAGAGTTACTGTCTCCTTTAACACACACACTAATCCCGAGAGTTACTGTCACCTTTAAAACACACACTGACCCCTAGATTTACCGTCTCATTTAACACACACACTGACCCCTAGAGTTACTGTCTCTTTTAACACACACACTGACCCAATGAGTTACTGTCTCCTTTAACACACACTGACCCCTAGAGTTACTGTCTCCTTTAACACACACACTGACCCCTAGAGTTACTGTCTCCTTTAACACACACTGACCCAATGAGTTACTGTCTCCTTTAACACACTGACCCCTAGAGTTACTGTCTCCTTTAACACACACACTGACCCCTAGAGTTACTGTCTCCTTTAACACACTGACCCCTAGAGTTACTGTCTCCTTTACCACACACACTGACCACTAGAGTTACTGTCTCCTTTAACACACTGACCCCGAGAGTTACTGTCTCCTTTAACACACACACTGACCCTAGAGTTACTGTCTCCTTTAACACACACACTGACCCCTAGAGTTACTGTCTCCTTTAACACACACACTGACCCCTAGTTACTGTCTCTTTTAACACACAAACTGACCCAATGAGTTACTGTCTCCTTTAGCACACACACTGACCCCTAGAGTTACTGTCTCTTTTAACACACACACTGACCCAATGAGTTACTGTCTCCTTTAACACACACTGACCCCTAGAGTTACTGTCTCCTTTAACACACACACTGACCCCTAGAGTTACTGTCTCCTTTAACACACACTGACCCAATGAGTTACTGTCTCCTTTAACACACTGACCCCTAGAGTTACTGTCTCCTTTAACACACACACTGACCCCTAGAGTTACTGTCTCCTTTAACACACTGACCCCTAGAGTTACTGTCTCCTTTACCACACACACTGACCCCTAGAGTTACTGTCTCCTTTAACACACTGACCCCGAGAGTTACTGTCTCCTTTAACACACACACTGACCCTAGAGTTACTGTCTCCTTTAACACACACACTGACCCCTAGAGTTACTGTCTCCTTTAACACACACACTGACCCCTAGTTACTGTCTCTTTTAACACACAAACTGACCCAATGAGTTACTGTCTCCTTTAGCACACACACTGACCCTAGAGTTACTGTCTCCTTTAACACACACACTGACCCCGAGATTTATTCTCTCCTTTAACAAACACACTGACCCCTAGCGTTACAGTCTCCTTTAACACACACACTGACCCCGAGAGTTACTGTCTCCTTTAACACACACACTGACCCCTAGAGTTACTGTCTCCTTTAACAAGCAGTTCGCTGGTTACTGTCTCCTTTAACAGACTGACCCCTAGAGTTACTGTCTCCTTTAACACAAACACTGACACCTAGTTACTGTCTCACTTAACACACACACTGGCCCCTAGAGGTACTGTCTCCTTTAACACACACACTAATCCCGAGAATTACTGTCTCCTTTAACACACACACTAATCCCGAGAGTTACTGTCTCCTTTAAAACACACACTGACCCCTAGAGTTACTGTCCCCTTTAACACACACACTGACCCCTAGAGTTACTGTCTCCTTTAACACACACACTGACCCCTAGAGTTGCTGTCTCCTTTAACACACACTGACCCCTAGAGTTACTGTCTCCTTTAACACACACTGACCCCTAGAGTTACTATGATTGCAAAATACTGCGGATGTTGGAAATCCGAAATAACAACAGAAAAAACTGGAAAAACTCAGCAGGTCAGGCAACATCCATGGACAGAAATTTGAGTTGACGTTTCGGGTCAAACCCTTCTTCAAAACTGGAAAGAAAAGATAGATCGGAGGCAGGGCTGCGATCGGACAAAAGAATAAAAGAAACAAAAGAAGTAAAAAAGAGACAATAAAAGGTATTAGAAGCTAGACGAGATGGTAATAGGCTGAGACTGACCCCAAGACGTACTGTCTCCTTTAAGAAGCAGTTCCCTAGTTACTGTCTCCTTTAACACACTGACCCCGAGAGTTACTGTCTCTTTTAACACACACACTGACCCCTAGTTACTGTCTCCTTTAACACACACACTGACCCCTAGAGTTACTGTCTCCTTTAACACACAACACTGACCCCGAGAGTTACTGTCTCCTTTAACACACACACTGACCCCTGGCATTACTGTCTCCTTTAACACACACACTGACCCTAGTTATACTGTCTCCTTTAACACGCACATTGACACCTAGTTACTGTCTCCTTTAACACACACACTGACCCTGCGAGTAACTGTCTCCTTAAACACACACACTGACCCCTAGAGTTACTGTCTCCTTTGACACATACACTGACCCCTAGAGTTACTGTCTCCTTTAACACACACACTGACCCTAGTTATACTGTCTCCTTTAACACACTGACCCCTGGCATTACTGTCTCCTTTAACACACACACTGACCCTAGTTATACTGTCTCCTTTAACAAGCAGACCCCTGGCATTATTGTCTCCTTTAACACACACACTGACCCTAGTTATACTGTCTCCTTTAACAAGCAGACCCCTGGCATTACTGTCTCCTTTAACACACACACTGACCCTAGTTATACTGCCTCCATTAACAAGCAGACCCCTGGCATTACTGTCTCCTTTAACACACACACTGACCCTAGTTATACGGTCTCCTTTAACAAGCAGACCCCTGGCATTACTGTCTCCTTTAACACACACACTGACCCTAGTTATACTGTCTCCTTTAACAAGCAGACCCCTGGCATTACTGTCTCCTTTAACACACACACTGACCCCTAGAGTTACTGTCCCCTTTAACACACACACTGACACCTAGAGTTACTGTCTCCTTTAACACACAGTCTGACCCCTCGAATTACAGTCTCCTTTAACACAAACACTGACCCCTAGAGTTACTGTCTCCTTTAACACACACACTGGCCCCTAGAGGTACTGTCTCCTTTAACACACACACTGACACCTAGTTACTATCTCCTTTAACACACACACTGACCCCTAGAGTTACTGTCTCCTTTAACACACACACTAATCCCGAGAGTTACTGTCACCTTTAAAACACACACTGACCCCTAGATTTACCGTCTCATTTAACACACACACTGACCCCTAGAGTTACTGTCTCTTTTAACACACACACTGACCCCTAGAGTTACTGTCTCCTTTAACACACACTGACCCAATGAGTTACTGTCTCCTTTAACACACTGACCCCGAGAGTTACTGTCTCTTTTAACACACACACTGACCCCCAGATTAACTGTCTCCTTTAACACACACATTGACCCCTAGATTTACCGTCTCCTTTAACACACACACTGACCCCTAGAGTTAGTCTCCTTTAACACACACACTGACCCCTAGAGTTACTGTCTCCTTTAACACACACACTGACCCCTAGTGTTACTGTCTCCTTTAACACACACACTGACCCCTAGAGTTAGTCTCCTTTAACACACACACTGACCCCTAGAGTTACTGTCTCCTTTAACACACACACTGACCCCGAGAGTTACTGTCTCCTTTAACACACACAAACCCCTAGAGTTACTGTCTCCTTTAACACACACACTGACCCCTAGAGTTACTGTCTCCTTTAACACACACACTGACCCCTGGCATTACTGTCTCCTTTAACACACACACTGACCCTAGTTATACTGTCTCCTTTAACACGCACATTGACACCTAGTTACTGTCTCCTTTAACACACACACTGACCCCGCGAGTAACTGTCTCCTTAAACACACACACTGACCCCTAGAGTTACTGTCCCCTTTAACACACACACTGACACCTAGAGTTACTGTCTCCTTTAACACACAGTCTGACCCCTCGAATTACAGTCTCCTTTAACACAAACACTGACCCCTAGAGTTACTGTCTCCTTTAACACACACACTGGCCCCTAGAGGTACTGTCTCCTTTAACACACACACTGACACCTAGTTACTATCTCCTTTAACACACACACTGACCCCAAGAGTTACTGTCTCCTTTAACACACACACTAATCCCGAGAGTTACTGTCACCTTTAAAACACACACTGACCCCTAGATTTACCGTCTCATTTAACACACACACTGACCCCTAGAGTTACTGTCTCTTTTAACACACACACTGACCCAATGAGTTACTGTCTCCTTTAACACACACTGACCCCTAGAGTTACTGTCTCCTTTAACACACACACTGACCCCTAGAGTTACTGTCTCCTTTAACACACACTGACCCAATGAGTTACTGTCTCCTTTAACACACTGACCCCTAGAGTTACTGTCTCCTTTAACACACACACTGACCCCTAGAGTTACTGTCTCCTTTACCACACACACTGACCCCTAGAGTTACTGTCTCCTTTAACACACTGACCCCTAGAGTTACTGTCTCCTTTAACACACACTGACCCCTAGAGTTACTGTCTCCTTTAACACACACACTGACCCCTAGATTTACCGTCTCCTTTAACACACACACTGACCCCTAGAGTTACTGTCTCCTTTAACACACACACTGACCCCGAGAGTTACTGTCTCCTTTAACACACACACTGACCCTAGAGTTACTGTCTCCTTTAACACACACACTGACCCTAGAGTTACTGTCTCCTTTAACACACACACTGACCCCTAGAGTTACTGTCTCCTTTAACACACACACTGACCCCTAGTTACTGTCTCTTTTAACACACAAACTGACCCAATGAGTTACTGTCTCCTTTAGCACACACACTGACCCTAGAGTTACTGTCTCCTTTAACACACACACTGACCCCGAGATTTATTCTCTCCTTTAACAAACACACTGACCCCTAGCGTTACAGTCTCCTTTAACACACACACTGACCCCGAGAGTTACTGTCTCCTTTAACACACACACTGACCCCTAGAGTTACTGTCTCCTTTAACAAGCAGTTCGCTGGTTACTGTCTCCTTTAACAGACTGACCCCTAGAGTTACTGTCTCCTTTAACACAAACACTGACACCTAGTTACTGTCTCACTTAACACACACACTGGCCCCTAGAGGTACTGTCTCCTTTAACACACACACTAATCCCGAGAATTACTGTCTCCTTTAACACACACACTAATCCCGAGAGTTACTGTCTCCTTTAAAACACACACTGACCCCTAGATTTACCGTCTCCTTTAACACACACACTGACCCCTAGAGTTACTGTCTCCTTTAACACACACACTGACCCCTAGAGTTACTGTCTCCTTTAACACACTGACCCCTAGAGTTACTGTCTCCTTTAACACACATACTGACCCCTCGAGTTACTGTCTCCTTTTACACACACACTGACCCCTAGCGTTACTGTCTCCTTTAACACACACTGACCCCTAGAGTTACTGTCTCCTTTAACAAGCAGTTCGCTAGTTACTGTCTCCTTTAACACACTGACCCCGAGAGTTACTGTCTCCTTTAACACACACACTGACACCTAGTTACTGTCTCCTTTAACACACACACTAATCCCGAGAGTTACTGTCTCCATTAACACACACACTGACCCCTACAGTTGCTATCTCCATTAACACACACACTGACCCCTACAGTTACTGTCTCCATTAACACACACACTGACCCCTACAGTTACTGTCTCCTTTAACACACACATTGACCCCTAGAGTTACTGTCTCCTTTTACACACACATTGACCCCTAGATTTACTGTCTCCTTTAACACACACTCTGACCCCTAGAGTTACTGTCTCCTTTAACAAGCAGATTCCTGGCGTTACTGTCTCCTTTAACACACACACTGACCCCTGGAGTTACTGTCTCCTTTAACACACACACTGAACCCTAGAGTTACTGTCTCCTTTAACACACTGACCCCGAGAGTTACTGTCTCCTTTAACAAGCAGAGCCCTGGAGTTACTGTCTCCTTTAACACACTGACCCCTAGAGGTACTGTCTCCTTTAACACACACACTGACCCCTAGAGTTACTGTCTCCTTTAACAAGCAGACCCCTGGCGTTACTGTCTCCTTTAACACACAAACTGACCCCTAGCGTTACTGTCTCCTTTAACACACACACTGACCCCTAGAGTTACTGTCTCCTTTAACACACACACTGACCCCTAGAGTTACTGTCTCCTTTAACAAGCAGTTCGCTCGTTACTGTCTCCTTTAACAGACTGACCCCTAGAGTTACTGTCTCCTTTAACACAAACACTGACCCCTAGAGTTACTGTCTCCTTTAACACACTAACCCCTAGAGTTACTGTCACCTTTAACACACGCACTGACCCCTAGAGTTACTGTCTCCTTTAACACACACACTGACCCCCCGAGTTACTGTCTCCTTTAATACACAGTAACTGGGTATGGTATCATAGTGGCTATGTTATTGGACTAGTAATCCAGAGGCCTGGACTTATAACCCAGTTCAAATCTCACCACGGCAGCTGGGGAATTGTTGTAAAAACCCATCTGGTTCACTAGTTTCTTTAGGGAATGAAATCTGCCATCCTAACCTGGTCTGGCCTATATGTGACTCCAGACCCACAGCAATGTGGTTGACTCTTAACTGTCCTCTGAAAGTCACTCAGTTATATTGAAGGCGGCGGCTCGCCACCACCTTCTCAAGGGCAATTAGGGATGGGCAATAAATGCTGGCCACGTCCACATCCCGTGAAAAAATAAAAAATAGATCACCCCTTAATCTTTTATACTCGATGGAATAGAAGCCTAGGTTCTAGAATAGAACACAAGGCTGT
Organism: Somniosus microcephalus; assembly: GCF_052327205.1. NCBI lineage: Eukaryota > Metazoa > Chordata > Chondrichthyes > Squaliformes > Somniosidae > Somniosus > Somniosus microcephalus. The sequence continues at coordinate 181,947,158 of NC_140990.1, forward strand.
ATAGTCATGAAACATTCTTTTCTACACAGTTTTCATTGGGTAGCTGACAATGTCTTTCAGAAGTTTTGACAGTGCCTTCCTGGAGTTTGACAGTGCTGGCTGGGGGAAGAAACAGCGTCCCTCATAGAACAGGTTGAAAATCACTGCCCTGGCGTCAGCTTCTCGAACATCCACAGCCCCGATCCTCAGAGTTACGGGCTTCTTTACATTTCATAAGACCAACCTCTGGTTAGCTTCTCTTTTGAACATTCATAGTACTAATCCATAGTTACGGCTCCCTTTAACAGTCACAGCACTGGTCCTTGGAGTTAGTATCTCCTTTAACCAACTCTTAATTACTTTGTTATTGGCACTCCTTCCCTTAAAAAACTGCTGGATTAGCCGATGTAATACAAATTCAATGTTCCAAAAACAGGAGCTGAGCTGTCAGGTAAAATTAGCAGTGCATTAAATAAATAAATTCTGGAACAAGTTCAAGTTAATTCCGGCCACATTGATCTAATTTGATCCCTCACTCTCATCAACCCTCGATACAGAGAACGCAGTATTGAATAGAAGCAGATGAAGAAGAAAAAAATGGAAATTTCAGACAATTTGTACTGAAAGATTTTTGCTCACAAGTAATTAAAAAGGTGCTGTGGAGGAGTAATGGCCCCAGTGTAAAAAATGGGAAGTCGATAGTCTTTCAGCAGACGCCAGCTTCAATTTGTTACTATCTCTGAGGAAGTTTCAGCCACGGTTCGAAGGCTGCTGATAATTGCAGCAAACTATTAAAGCCATTTACAGGTGACATTAACAGAGGGGGAGGTCGTAGGTATGCATCATAATCCAGATCGTGTACGGCCGAGGAACCAATACTACAGCACAAAACTCAGCTCCTCTTCCATAGCACCTCTCAAAACTGCACTCCACCACCTAGAAGAACAAGGGCAGCAGGCACATGGGAACACCATCGCCTCCAAGTTCCCCTCCAAGTCACAAACCAACCCGACTTGGATGAATATCGCTGTTCCTTCGTCATCATTGGGTCAAAATCCTGGAACACCCTCTCTAACAGCACTGTGGGAGTACCTTCACCACACGGACTGCAGCGGTTCAAGAAAGCGGCTCACCACCACCTTCTCGAGGGCAGTTAGGGATGGGTAATAACATCCCAAGAATTAATAATAAAATATATGAAGCACAGATTTCACTATCCTTTGTGTGAAGAAATGCTTCCTCACATCTCTGCTGATGGCCCAGCTCTAATTTTAAGGTTATGCCCTTTTTTCTGGACAGCATACTCCCCAATATCTAACTGTGCTAAACCAGCCTCTAAGGGTCTGAGACACACTCCCCAAGTTGCCTGAAGCAGAAGGTGGGGTGCCACAATCGGCCTCAGTGAGGGAGACACAAACAAAAAACAGCAGCCCCACACACCTGATCACACATGTGAACACTGGAGAATATCCGTTCAGTCCGTAAGGGGGACCCTGAGCTTCTGGTCGCCTGTCACTTTAATTCTCCGCTCCACTCCCACTCCCACTCCCACTCACACCTCACTGTCCTCGGCCTCTTACACTGTTCCAATGAAGCTCAACGTAAGCTCGAGGAACAACACCTCATCTTTCGATTAGGCACTTTACAGCCTTCTGGACTCAACATCGAGTTCAACAATTTCAGACCATAACCTTTGCCCCTATACTTTTTTCCTCTCTCTCCCACATGGCAGCTGTCTTTCATTCTGCCAGTGCCATTTACACTTCATCTAGAGCCATCTTTTGTTTCTTAACTTGTCCCATTACCATCTCCCTTTGCCTTGCACCATCTCTTAATGTCTCTTAATCTCTCCTGCCTTCCATCTTATCACAGACCTTCCCTTTTGTTCTTTCCTCCCCTCCCCCCTTTCCCTGCCCCTACACTTGCTTAAAAACCTGTTCGACCTCCAGCTTTTTCCAGTTCTGACGAAGGCTCATCGACCTGAAACGTTAACTCTGTTTCTCTCTCCACAGATGCTGCCTGGCCTGCTGAGTATTTCCAGCATTTTCTGTTTTTATTTCAGATTTCCAGCATCCGCAGTATTTTGCTTTTATATTGGAGAATAGGATCTGGGCTATCTGTGATGCCTTTCTCCCTCCTCCATCTCTCACCCCTTTGTCACTGGGGCAAGGTACTAGTGAGCACCTGAGGTTCATGGAACTGTAGCTTATCGAGAATCAGACGCTTACAGACAGGGCAAGAAAAATAAAAGGAAGAAATTGGGGGGAAAAATTAATTTAACAAAAGACTTGCATTTATACAGCGCCTTTCACGGCTTCAGGACTTCTCAAAGCACTTTACAGCCAATGAAGTACTTTTGAAGTGTAGTCACTGTTGTAATTTAGCAAACGCGGCAGCCAAATTGCACACAGCAAGATCCCACAAACAGCACTGTGATAATAACCAGATCATCTGCTTTTTCGGTGTTGGTTGAGGGATAAATATTGGCCAGGACACCAGGGAGAATTCCTCTGCTCTTCTTCGAGATAGTGCCGTGAGATTTTTTACATCCGCTTGAGAGGGCGGTTTAATGTCTCATCCGAAAGATGGCACCGCCTCAGTGCTCTACTAGGCGTGTCAGCCTGGATTCTGTGCGCAAGCATCTGGAGTGGGATTTAAACCCACAACCTTCTGATTCAGAGGCAAGAGTGCTACCTACTGAGCCACACCTGGCACTAACAGAAAAAAACTTTGGCCTACCTCACTAGAATTGACTATTCTTTTATGATTCTCATACTATAAATAAGGCCAACAAAACTGAAGTCAGAATTGCCAGTCAGTACGAACAAGGTTTGGATGCCAGCCATAAAACTTATCGGTGCGACCAAAAAGCCAAATTATATGAGATGGGCCTTTCTCTATGGATTCCCAGATTGCCTTTGAGCGAACTTTCCCAGCGTGTGTAGGTAGGTTGGGCAGATTGAGTTTCCCCACAAGGCTTACACCTACGCTCCCAATCACTGTATTGCAAAATAGCCTGCCACTATGTATCTCTTCTCAGTCTGATAAATGAAGATCAAAACTTGCTTGCTATTACATACCTCTTATTAATTTTTTATTTGAAATGGCATTTTCATCCCGTCACAAGTTTCCTTCACCACTCTGACTCTCGCTCCCAACTCATTCTCCTTACAAAGCATTCAAATTCCAAGATGAGAGACTTCATTTACCTGCCAATTATTTTTTTTTACAGCAATTAAGAGTGTGATTTCTGCCCTTGTTTGTTGCAGTATATAGTATTAAATATCTCTACAATAACCAGTTTATAAATCTCAAAGACAAGGGTTTCGAATATGGCTCCAGAAAAGCAAAAATTCCACTCCTCCCCCATGGAGAGGGCAGACAGAGGAGACCAGGCAGATTGGGTAGGCCCAGGATAACTCACTTGCCTGTTCTCCACCCGCCCCCACTTCCTGCAGGCAAGCGTCTGGCATCTACTCTGCATTTCTCCCTGGTTATACAGCTCAAAATGACAAAGGAACAAATTTGTTTTTCCTTTCAGCCTTCAAAAATCCAATGTCAATCTGTTGTGACTTCACACCCTTGGAGGTGTGATGTTTCTCACCTCGGACTGCTCTCCACACAGTGATAGAGACTCTCAAGTATAGAAGATTAAGGGGTGATCTAATTGAGGTGTTTAAAATGATTAAAAGATTTGATAGGGTACATATGGAGAAACCATTTCCTTTGTTGGGGGCATAACCTTAAATTAGAACTAGGCCGTTCAGGGGTGATGTCAGGAAATATTTCTTCACACAAAGGGTAGTGGAAATCTGAAACTCTCCCCAAAAAGCTATTGAGGCTGAGGGTGAATTGACAAATTCAAAATTAGATAATTTTTTGTTAGGTATGCGTATCAATGGATATAGAACCAAGGCAGGTAAATGAAGTTATGATACAGATTAGCCATAATGTAATTGAATGGCAGAACAGGTTAGAGGGGCTGAATGGGCCACTCCTGTTCCGATGTTCCCAGAATAGCTAAGTTTACATAATTGTAGAAAATGATGAGGAATAGATTAAAATGTGGTAAGTGAAGAGGAAGAGAAATGCAGGGTGAAGAGAAGGAGGAAACCTTTGGAAGTGAGGAGGAAAAGAAAATGTAGGCATGATAGAACATGAGTCCAGTTTTGCTTCAAATTGTAAAGTCTCATATCTGTTTAATATGAAATTTGATGGGCCAAATTTTGTGAATATAAAATGAAATTGTTAGCTGCCTCCGAAAGGAATTCTTCTGTTTTGTGTAGATTAAAGCAATACACCAGTATTCTAGGGATATGTACATTTCTGTGGGGGCTTTCTAGTTCAACTGATCTCCTGGAGGGAAGTCATTTCATGTCAATCGCATCAGAAATTATCCTCTGACTTTGAAATGTTGCTTTTATGTGAATCTTGCAGAAGGCTAACAGCCACTAAGAGTTGTCCTCACGATTCAGCAATTTGACACATAAGTGAGGTGTTAAAAAGTAAACCCATCCAAATGATGGAAGTTGGCAGTTCAAAATCTATCTGTCTGAAAATGAAAATTGACTATGAACATATTTACATGCTGAGTGTGAAAGGACTGTTTTGATCTGGGATGGCAAAATTCTGTGCGGGGTTGTGCAAGTATGGCAGACTTTCCCTATTTTGAAGTTCCCCTGGTGCAATTATTCATTTCCATGTTGCACGCTGAGACAAGCCAATGTGGGGCATGAACTGCGCTAATGTTATGAGTGCCAAAGACTCAGTTAATGGATTCTAAAAAGGATTCAAGATTTTAGAAACTATTATTTTTGGGACAGTTGAAAGTAATAAGTCAAGCATTGCATTACTGAAAGCTCAGCTGCATTTTGTTGCTTCTGCGTAATTATAAATCTTGCTAAATTCAGTTCCTAGTTTTAGCCTGAATGACATGACCTGACAAGCATGTGCTTTCCACCTTTTGAAAAATTAGTGTATGATGGGCAGCGATGCAACCGCATGTATAAAATATCTCGATAACAGAATGGTTTTTAATCCTTGGCTCACAGTTTCAATTTGCAGCTGGCGGTAATGCCTAGAAAAACTGTACTTTGCTGAGAACACAAATAAATCGCGAATTGCAAGAGAGCCCAAACTCTGAATAGCGGGAAGCAAGGAGGATGATGACATGGAAAGCGGTAAGCGAAGCGATGGAAACTGAGAAGGGGAAAGAAGTAGTACAGGGAAGTGAGGACAAAACGCCTCAGGAAGTAAAGAGCTAACAGAAACCTAGGAGTGCAAAACATGGCAAACGAGCACGGCGGAGCGAGAAATGGGCTCCAAACTTTCTTTGTGTGGTTTTGTTAATGTTGAGCGAGTGATTGAGAGTTTATTTAGTGGAAAGCCTGGAGAGTAGCTTTTTGTTATCGTCATTATGTTATAATAGAAAATGAATACTGCCATCACGAAAGACTTTTGATTTGAAGTAGCTGCCAATACAAGTGCCTGTATTTGTACAGCTGTGTTGCTGTGTGGGGAGCATTAAAGTAGGATGTCAGCCGTGGCTCAGTTTTAACACTCTATTCTGTGAGTCAGGAGGTTGTGGGTTCAAGCCCCACTCCAGGGATTTGAGCACAATCTATCCTGACACTCCAGTGCAGTACTGAGCGACTGCTGCGCTGTTAGAGGTGCCGTCTTTCGGACAAAAAGTTAAACCGAGGGCCCGTCCGCCCCCTCAGGTGGACAAAAAGATCCCACAGCACTATTTGAAGAGGAGCTGGGGAGATCTCCCCGGTTTCCTGAACTATGTATACGCCTCAACCAACGTCAATAAATTATCACATTGCTATTTGTGGGATCTTGCTGTTGTGCCAAATTTCCTATATCCCAACAGTGACTACACTTTTGACTTCATTGACTGTAAATCGCTTTGGGATGTCCTGAGGTTGTAAAAAGGACTTTATAAATGCAAAATAAAAACAGAAAATGCTGGAAATACTCAGTACGTCAGGCAGCATCTGCAGAGAGAGAAACAGAGTTAACATTTCACGTCAATGACCCCAGTTCTGACGAAGGGTCATCGACCTGAAACATTAACTCTGTTTCTCTCTCTACAGATGCTGCCTGACCTGCTGAATATTTCCAGCATTTTCTGTTTTTATTTCAAATTTCCAGCATCTGCAGTATTTTGCTTTTGTATATAAATGCAAGTTCTTTATTTATTTAGGATGCAATGTTTACTTTAATAGTGTGCACAAAAGAACATAAGAAATAGGAGCAGGGGTAGGCCATTTGGCCCTTCGAGCCTGCTCCGCCATTTAATAAGATCATGGCTGATCTTCTACCTCAACTCCACCTTACTGCACTATCCCCATATCCCCTTAATATTCAAAAATGTATCGATCTCTGTCTTGAATATACTTAACGACTGGGCCTCCACAGCCCTCTGGGATAGAGAATTCCAAAGATTCACCACCCTCTGAGTGAAGAAATTTCTCCTCATCTCAGTCCTAAATGGCCGACCCCTTATTCTGAGACTGTGACCCCTGATTCTAGACTCTCCAGCCAGGGGAAACATTCTCCCTGCAACTACCCTGTCAAGGCCTGTAAGAATTTTGAATGTTTCAATGAGGTCACCTCTCATTCTTCTAAACTCTAGAAAATATAGGCCTAGTCTACTCAATCTCTCCTCAGAGGACAACCCCCCCCCCCCCCCAATCCCAGGAACCAGTCTGGTGAACCTTTGTTGCACTCCCTCTATGGCAAGTATATCCTTCCTTAGGTAAGGAGACCATATAGGGCCCTATATAATGGCAGTAAGACGTCCTTACTCTTATACTCAACTCCTCTTGCAATAAAGGCCAACATACTATTTGTTTTCCTAATTGCTTGCTGTGCCCAGCTTTGTATCATCAGCAAACTTGGATATACAGTATTACATTTGGTCCCCTCATCCAAATCACTGATGTAGATTGTAAATACAGGAAACTTTGTGCTATCCGGAGGTGAGCTATCCGGCAATCTGGAGCCACCGGCAAAAATCAGCAGCCGTTTTTTATTCTTTTTGTTTGTTTTTTTTTGCTTTGTTTGAACAGTCAAGCTGTGCAAGGTCTGTAGCTATAGCAACAGCTTCAGCTACAGAGCTTTAGGGCCACACCCGAGTGTTTAGAAGCTGTTGCTAAGCAACAGTGTTTGTTGTCAAATACGGAGATAAGAATCTCCGTATCTCTCAACATTAACTCTGGAGAGTACGGCACTTTTTAGGCAACGGCAGCAGCTCGGTCCCGTGGGTGCCGGATAGCACAAAGTTTCCTGTAGCTGAGGCCCAAGCACTGATCCTTGCGGTACCCCACTAGTTACAGCCTGCCAACCCGAAAATGACCTGTTGATTCCTACTCTCTGTTTTCTGTCCGTTAACCAATTCTCAATCCATGCTAGTATATTACCCCCAATCCCATGAGCCCTAATTTTGTTTAATAACCTCTTGTGTGGCACCTTATCGAATGCCTTCTGAAAATCCAAATACACCACATCCACTGGTTCCCTCTTATCTATTCTGCCAGTTACAACCTCAAAAATCTCTAACAGATTTGTCAAACATGATTTCCCTTTCATAGATCCGTGTTGACTGCCCAATCCTATTATTATTTTCTCAGTGCCCTGTTACCACGTCCTTAATAATAGATTCTAGCATTTTCCCTACTACTGATGTCAGGCTAACTGGTCCGTCGTTCCCTACACTGCCTAGAGAGCAAGGCAGACACAACGTGTACACAGTCACAAGACCGAGCCTCATCATGAAGCTACAGTCACCTTTCACATTCTAAAAATAAACCCATCACAAATTAGGAGATCAGAAAGCATGCAAGGTGATTATTTACTGCACAATTTATGCCCACATAGTGGGGGGAATTTTAACCCCAAAAAACAGGCAGGTTTGGGTCGGGTGGGAGGTTAACGTGGTAGAAATCTGAATCCTGATCCCAACCCACCCACTTCCGGTTTTGGCGGATGCGGGACAGGGGAGGCCAGCCCACTCCCAGGACATGGACTGGCACTTTAAATATTATAATGAGGCTACGTGCCTAATTTTGAATCTCCATTTAAAATGTAACTCTGGGCGGCCGGGTTTCCCAGGCCTCGGGGAACCCGGCAGCTAAAGAAAGGCGAGGACTGCTGGATCCAGGAGGTAAGTGCCTTTCCACTTACCTGTTGGATCCAGCGTCCCTGTCTCACCAACGCCCCATGATCGGACATCCCCCTGCCTCTCTTCCCCCACCCCCTTCCCCGAGGCCTCCAACCCCTGGCCCCCGCACCGTCTCTGATCCCCGGTTCACCCGTCCAGCCCACCAATCCCAGCCTTCTAACCCCACCCCTGCCAATCTCCTGCCCCCTCTTCGATCCGGGCATTCCGCCGCCATCCTCACCCCGATCTCCGACCCCTCCTCCAATTCTGGCCTTTGGCCACCCCCCCAAAAATCTCTGACTTCCTCCGATCCTGGCCTTCTGAACACCCCATCCTGGCCTCCGATCCCTCCCTCCCTCCTCTCTGCTCCTTGTCTGTGGCCCGGTGCCGTAGGCCTACCCACCCGACAGCCAGCCAGCCTCTCAATCTGGCTGGCTGCTGCGGGGTTGGGGGAACAGAGAAAAGAAATGTTAATCAGACCCTGCGTTAAATTCCTTCGATACAGACAGTTCCTTAGAATGCAGTTAGGAGACAGTTCCTTAACTATTTTCCATAGAGCAGCTGAACAAGTCATGCTGACTTATGCTGATAAGAGTTAGATGAGGAAAGACAGGAGAAGGCTTGAGTGGAGCAAAAACACCAGCATGAACTGGTTGGACCGAATTGCCTTTTTCTGCGTTGTATATCCTATGCAATCACTTTGGGCACCCGTGTATTGGGTCATTTTGGACAGTCGTCTTCAGTAAGACATTGGGCTCTCGCCAAAAACTTAGTGAATAAAATTGTCGAAGAAAACATGTCCTACAGGCATATGCCAATACAGTGGGGCACACACGCATACACAAGCAGCTTTACCTTCCCTCCACCATAAGGTCAGAAGTGGGGATGTTCGCTGATGACTGCACAGTGTTCAGTTCTATTCGCAATTCCTCAGATAATGAAGCAGTCCCTGCCCGCATGCAGCAAGATCTGGACAACATTGAGACTTGGGCTGATAAGTAGCAAGTTACATTCACACCACACAAGTGCCAGGCAATGACTATATTCAACAAGAGAGAGTCTAACCACCTCCCCTTGACATTCAACGGGATTACCATCGCCGAATCCCCCACCATGAACAACGTGGGGAAGGGGTCACCATTGACAAGAAACTAAACAGGACAAGCCACATAAATACTGTCAGAGGCCGGGTATTCTGTGGTGAGTGTCTCACCTCCTGACTCCCCAAAGCCTTTCCATCATCTACAAGGCACAAGTCTGGAGTGTAATGGAATACTCTCCACTTGCCTGGATGAGAGCAGCTCCAACAACACTCAAGAAGCTCGACACCATCCAGAACAAAGCAGCCCACTTGACTGGCACCCCCTCCACCACCTTAAACAGTCACTCCCTCCACCACTGGCGCACCGTGGCTGCAGTGTGTACCATCTACAAGATGCACTGCAGCAACTCGCCAAGGCTTCTTCGGCAGCACCTCCCAAACCCGCGACCTCTTCCACCTAGAAGGACAAGGGCAGCAGGCGCATGGGAACACCATCACCTCTAGGTTCCCCTCCAAGTCACACACAATCCTGACTTGGAAATATATTGCTGTTCCTTTATTGTTGCTGGGTCAAAATCCTGGAACTCCTTCCCTAACAGCACTGTGGGAGTACCATCACCACACGGACTGCAGCGGTTCAAGAAGGTGGCTCACCACCTTCTCAAGGGCAATAAATGCTGGCCTTGCCAGCGATGCCCACATCCCAGAAACAAATTTTAAAAAACGCAACATTACTCTGCTCTGTACACCAATGCTATGGGCACCTCTTTCCCATTCTGGCTATTTTGCAATTAACTTTCTTGTTCTGCTTATGCAGATATTCAGTGTCTTCAAGATCAGCCAATATACAAGTTTACATTTTTTTGGGGTACAAAACACAACCTTGAAGAAATAAATAATGTCAATTAAAAAAAATGCCTGAATTTGGAATCCTCTGCCTGAAAGGGTGGGGGAAGCGGATTCAATCGTAACTTTCAAAAGGGAATTGGATAAATACTTGAAAGGAATCAATTTGCAGGACTATGGGGAAAGAGCAGGGGAGTGGCACTAATTGGAGAGCTCTTTCAAAGGGCTGGCACAGGCACAATGGGCCGATTGGCCTCCTTCTGTGCTGTACAATTCTATGAATGACGCAGCTTCTTGAGGCAGTGACTCACAATCGAGGGTCACTCATGAAGAATGGAGAAGAGGGCAAAGCCCATGGAATTGTAGCCCAGCAAGGAGTCAACTCCATTTCAAGAGGAGTGGAGGCAATTTGCAGAACAGGTAGAAATATCCTGCTGCGGAAGAACATTGATGGTCCCTCCCTCACCCGACTGACAGACCAGTAGCCTGTTCATACACCAGTAGACTGTTCATCATTGTCTACAACACAACTTGCATTGATACAGCACCTTTAACAGAGTAAAACGACAGAAATGTTATCAAACAAAGTTTGACACCGAGCCACATAAGCAGATATTTGGACAGGTGGCCAATAGTTTGGTCAAAAAAGTGGGTTTTAAGGAGTGACTTAAAGGAGGAGAGGTGGATAGGTGGAAAGGTTTAGGGAGGGAATTCCAAATCTTAGGACCTAGGCAGCTGAAGGCACTGCCGCCAATGGTAGAGCGAAGGACATCGGAGATGTGCAAGAGGCCAGAATTGAAGGAGCGCAGAGATCTCGGAGGGTTGTAGGAGGTCAAAGAGATAGGGACGGGCGAGGCCATAGACGGATTGGAACACAAGGATGACAATTTTGAAATCAAGGTGTTGCCGGACAAGGAGTCAACGTCGGTCAGCGAGCACAGTGGTGATGGGTGAACCGGACTTGGTGCGTGTTAGGATACGAGCAGCAGAGTTTTGGATCAGCTCAAATTTATGGAGGGTGGAAAGTGAAGAGGCCGGTCAAGCGAGTATTGGAATAGTGGAGTCTGGAAATAACAAAGGCAAAGATGAGGGTTTCAGCAGCTACTTCAAGAGTAATGAATAGAGATGCACGCATGTACCTTGTGGAATCCGGTGAGGGTTTCGTGCGGCCCTGAGCACTTCCTTCCCAGATGCCGTTAGCCATTTCATTCCCAATGGATGACATTACCCGGATGAGCTCCAGGGGCCAATCGTCAAGATCGAGGGAGCGGACCCGCGACAAGTGGGTGCCAAGGTTGCGGTGAATACCTGAGCATTCAATGCACATGAGGGCTCCTAGGTTCAAACTGGCCCAGTCCGGATCTGAAATAATCAAAGCAGCAAACAGCAAATTAAACAATGCTTAATAAACGTCCATTAGTGCAACCTCGCCTTCAAATTAGACAATGAGAATCCTTTCCTCCGCAGACAAAATTATCTTCTTGGTATTCCTCGGTTATAATATTTTTGTTTGAAGATTGGTTCTTTTGCCAACGACCTTAAATCTGTGCCCTCTGGTTATTGACCTGTCAACCTGATGCCTTGTGAAGGAGGTGTTGAGGCAATGTGACAGGGATGAGGGATTAGTTACGTAGATAGACTGGAGAAGGTGGGCTTAGAGTCATAGAGTTATACAGCACAGAAAGAGGCCCTTCGGCCCATCGCATCTGCGCCGGCCATCAAGCCCTGTCTAATCTAATCCCATTTTCCAGCATTTAGTCCGTAGCTTTGTATGCTATGGCCTTTCAAGTGCTCATCCAAATGCTTCTTGAATGTTGTGAGGGTTCCTGCCTCTACCACCCTTTCAGGCAGTGAGTTCCAGATTCCAACCACCCTCTGGGTGAAAAAGTTTTTCCTCAAATCCCCTCTAAACCTCCTGCCCCTTACCTTGAATCTATGCCCCCTTGTTACTGACCCCTCTACTAAGGGGAAAAGTTCCTTTCTATCTACACTATCTATGCCCCTCATAATTTTGTATACCTCAATCAGGTCCCCCCCTCAGCTTTCTCTGCTCCAAGGAAAACAACCCCAGCCTGTCCAGTCTTTCTTCATAGCTGAAGCGCTCCAGCCCAGGTAACATCCTGGTGAATCTCCTCTGCACCCTCTCCAAAGCAATCATATCCTTCCTATAGTGTGGCGACCAGAATTGCACACAGTACTCCAGCTGTGGCCTTACCAGCGTTTTGTACAGCTCCATCATAACCTCCCTGCTCTTATATTCTATGCCTCGGCTAATGAAGGCAAGTATCCCATATGCCTTTTTAACCACCTTATCCACCTGTTCTGCTGCCTTCAGGGATCTATGTACATGCACACCAAGGTCCCTCTGATCCTCTGTCTTTCCTAGGGTCTTACCATTCATTGTGTATTCCCTTGCCTTGTTAGTCCGTCCAAAATGCATCACCTCACACTTTTCAGGGTTACATTCCATTTGCCACTGTTCTGCTCATCTGACCAACCCATCTATATCGTCCTGTAGCCTGAGGCTTCCCTCCTCGCTATTTACCACCCCACCAATTTTCGTGTCATCTGCGAACTTACTGATCAAACCTTTTACATTCACATCCAAATCATTAATGTAGACCACAAACAGCAAGGGACCCAGCACCGATCCCTGCGGTACCCCACTGGACACAGGCTTCCAGTCACAAAAACAACCTTCCACCATCACCCTCTGCCTTCTGCCACTAAGCCAGTTTTGGATCCAATGTGCCAAGGCACCCTGGATCCCATGGGCTCTTACCTTCCTGACCAGTCTCCTATGTGGAACTTTATCAAAAGCCTTACTGAAATCCATGTAAACCACATCCACTGCACTACCCTCATCCACACACCTAGTCACCCCCTCGAAAAATTCAATCAAATTGGTCAGACATGATCTTCCCTTGACAAAGCCATGCTGGCTATCCCTAATTAATCCTTGCCTCTCCAAATGGAGACTAATTCTGTCCCTCAGAATTTTTTCCAATAATTTCCCTACCACTGATGTTAGGCTCACTGGCCTGTAATTCCCTGGTTTATCCCTACTACCCTTCTTGAATAATGGTACTACGTTAGCTGTTCTCCAGTCCACTGGCACATCCCCTGTGGCCAGAGAGGTTCTGAAAATTTGTGTCAGAGCCCCTGCAATCTCCTCCTTTGCCTCACATAGTAGCCTGGGATACATCTCGTCTGGGCCTGGGGATTTATCCACTTTTAAGCCTGCTAAAACCGCTAGTACCTCCTCCCTCGCGATGCTAACATGTTCAAGTATATCACAGTCCCCCTGCCCGATTTCTATGTCCACATCGTCCTTCTCCATAGAGAACACAGATGCAAAAAATTCATTTAAAACCCCACCTACATCTTCTGGCTCTACACACAGCTTGCCACTTTGGTCCCTAATGGGCCCTACTCTTTCCCTAGTTATCCTCTTGCCCTTAATATGCTTATAAAACACCTTAGGATTTTCCTTTATTTTGCTCGCCAGTGTTATTTTCAGGCCCCTCCTCGCTCTCCTAATTTCTTTTTTTAAGTATCCCCCTGCGCTTTTTATACTCCTCTAGGGCTTCCTCTGTCTTTAGTCCTTTATATCTGCCAAAAGCCCCCCTTTTTTTCCTAATCCATTCTCGTATATCCCTTGACATCCAAGGTTCCCTGGGCTTGTTGGTCCCACCCTTGACCTTTACGGGAACATGTTGCCATTGTACTCTCTCAATTTCCTTTCTGAAAGACTCCCATTGCTCCGATGTGGATTTTCCTTCAAGTAGCTGATCCCAGTCCACATTGGCCAGGTCCTGCCTTATCATATTAAAATCGGCCTTCCCCCAATTTAGAACCTTTATTTCCGGTCCATCCTTGTCCTTTTCCATGACTACATTAAATCTCACCGAATTATGGTCACTGTCACCAAAGTGCTCACCTACTAACACTTCCACCACTTGCCCGGCCACATTCCCTAGAATTAGGTCCAGTACCGCCCCCTCTCTTGTAGGACTTTCTACATGCTGGCTCAAAAAGCTCTCCTGGATGCACTTTAAGAATTCTTTTACACTCTGACTATCCCAGTTAATATTGGGGAAGTTGAAATCCCCCACTATTATTACCCTATTATTTGCACACTTCTCTGAGCAGAGAAGGTGAAGAGGAGATTTTACAGAGATGTTTAAAATCATGAAGGATTTAGATAGAGTAAATAAAGAGAAACTTTTTCGAATGGTTGACGGGTCAATAGCCAGAGGGCACAGATTTAAGGTCATTGGCAAAAGAACCAGAGGCAACATGAGGAAAAACTTTTTTTAATGCAACGTGTGGTTTGGATTTTGAATGCACTGCCTGATAGGGTGGTGGATACAGATTCATTAGAAGTCTTCAAAAGGGAATTGGATAAATACTTGAAGGATCAAAAATTGCATGTATATGGGGAAAATGGGGGAGTGGGAATAACTGGATTGCTTTTGGATGGAGCCAGCGCAGACTCGATGGGCTGAACAGCCTCCTTTTGTGTTGTATTGTTCTATCATCTTCTTATCGTGTCCACGGACAGTCTATACATAGCCCAGCCAGAACTGGACACATTTTTGCGCCTTGTTGTTGAATTCGGCAAGATCTGCAACAGTGCAGGGTTCCTCTAATGATGGGCATTGCAGGAGATGTTGCATAGTCTGTGCCTCAGTTCCACATTCACAAGTTGTCGGGCTGGTTGAATATCCCCATTTGCTTAGTGACACCTTTGAGCAACCTACACCGGTCCTAAGTCTGTTAAGGCACTTCCAGGTTGCCCAGTTGCAATTAGCTCCTGGGGGAAGGCTTTCATCAAGTAAAATTTCCATCACTGGGGGTTGTTCAAGACTGGCGAGCCGGTCTTTCCACAAGGCGATGCGGGCTTCAGATGAGGTTGATTGTAATGGAACAACACTGTTCATGAAGCTCTTTCTTGACTTTAGGCGGCTGGGTGTAGGTGTATGACAATGCAGAGGGTGTCTCTTATCTGATGTTTGACGGAGTCGCTCTTTCTTGCTGGCTACCGTTCTTCTTAGATCAGGGGGAGCGATACCCGCCAGGATATATAGGCTGTTGTGGTGTTTGTTGGTTTTAAGCAACCTGTGATAAATCGGCAGCTTGCATTCAGAACGGCATCCATCTTCTCGGCATGAGTAGGCCTTTCCCATGCAGGGCAGGCGTATTCGGCAGTGGAATAGCAAAGAGCAAGTGCATTGGTTCGCAATGTTTTCGGGCTTGTTCCCCATCTTGTGTTATTCTATGCTGAATTATCCGTAAATGGAGCCATTAACCCAAGAACCTCAGTCACACCCTTGTGCCATTTAACACTCTTTTACACTTGTTATTCTTTTCCACTTTCAGAACTGGGAATGGTAACATAGTGGTTACGTTACTGAACTAGTAATCCAGAGGCCTGGACTACTGATCCGGACACACGAGTTCAAATCCCACCATGGCTGCTGGGGAATTTAAATACAGTTAATTAAATTAATCTGGAATAAAAAATTATGACCACGAAACTATCGGATTGTCATAAAAACTCATCTGGTTCACTAACGTCCTTTAGTGAAGAAATCTGCCGTCCTTACCTGGTCTGGCCTATATGTGACTCCAGGCCCACAGCAATGTAGTTGACTCTTAACTGCCCTCTGAAATGGCCTATCAAGCCACACAGTTGTAAAAAAACCACTACGAAAAACAATAAAAATAAAACCGGACGGACCACCCGGTTTCGACCACAGCACCGGCACACCCAGCCCAGTTGATCCTGCAAAGTCCTCCTCACCAAAATTGGGAGAGCTGTCCCACAGACTAGTCAAGCAACAGCCTGACATAGTCATACTCACAGAATCATACCTTTCAGCCAATGTCCCAAACTCCTCCATCCAGCTGGTGGGACAGGACATACCCAGGGATGGTGATACACCAGGGGTGGTGGCACAGTGGTATACAGTCGGGAAGGAATGGCCCTGGGAGTCCTCAACATTGACTCCGGACCCCATGACATCTCATGGCTTCAGGTCAAGCATGGGCAAGGAAACCTCCGGCTGATTACCACCTACCGCCCTCCCTCAGCTGATGAGTAAGTACTCCTCCATGTTGAAAACCACTTGGAAGAAGCACAGAATGTACTCTGGGGTACTTCAATGTCCATCACCAAGAGTGGCACGGTAGCACCACTACTGACCGAGCTGGCCAAGTCCTGAAGGACACAGCTGCCACAGGGCCTGCGACAGGTGGTGAGAACACCAACACGAGGGAAAAACCTACTTGGCCTCGTCCTCACCAATCTACCTGTCGCAGATGCATCTGTCCATGACAGCATTAGTAGCAGTGACCACCACACAGTCATTGTGGAGACAAAGTCCCATCTTCACACTGAGAACACCCTCCATCGTGTTGTGTGGCACTACCACCGTGCTAAATGGGATAGATTCAGAACAGATCTAGCAGCTCAAAACTGGGCATCATGAGGTGCTGTGGGCCATCAGCAGCAGCAGAATTGTATTCCACCACAATCTGTAGCCTCATGGCCCAGTATATCCCACACTCTACCATTACCATCAAGCCAGGGGACCAACCCTGGTTCAATAAGGAGTGTAGAAGAGCATGCCAGGAGCAGCACCAGGCGTACCTAAACATCAGGTGCCAACCTGGGGAAGCTGCAACACAGGACTACATGCATGCTAAAAAGCGGAAGCAGCATACTATAGACAGGGCAAAGCAATCCCACAATCAACGGATCAGATCAGAGCTCTGCTGTCCTGCCACATCCAGTCGTGAATGGTGGTGGACCATTAAACAACTAACGGGAGGAGGAGGCTCCATGAATATCCCCATCCTCAATGATGGTGGAGCCCAGCACGTGAGTGCAAAAGACAAGGCTGAAGCGTTTGCAACCAACTTCAGCCCGAAGTGCCAAGTGGATGATCTATATCGGCCTCCTCCTGAGGTCAGAAACCAGTATTCAGCCAATTCGATTCACTCCACATGATGTCAAGAAACGGCTGAGCGCACTGGATACAGCGAAGGCTATGGGCCCCGACAACATCCCAGCTGTCGTGTTGAAAACATGTGCTCCAGAACTAGCCACGCCTCTAGTCAAGCTGTGCCAGTACAGCTACGAAACTGGCATCTATCCGACAATGTGGAAAACTGCCCAGGTATGTCCTGTCCTCAAAAAGGACAAATCTAATCCGGCCAATTACCGACCTATCAGTCTACTCTCAAACATCAGCAAAGTGATGGAAGGTGTCGTTGAGAGTGCTATCAAGCAGCACTTACTCCCCAATAACCTGCTCACTGATGCCCAGTTTGGGTTCCGCCAGGACCACTCGGCTCCCAACCTCATTACAGCCTTGGTCCAAACATGGACAAAATAGCTGAATTCCAGAGGAGAAGCGAGAGTGACTGCCCTTGACATCAAGGCGGCATTTGACCATGTGCGGCATCAAGGAGCCCAAGTAAAACTGAAGTCAATGAGAATTGGGGGGGAAACTCTCCACTGGCTGGAGTCATACCTAGCACAAAGGAAGATGGTTGTGGTTGTTGGAAGTCAATCATCACAGCCCCAGGACATTGCTGCAGGAGTTCCTCAGGGCAGTGTCCTAGGCCCAACCATCTTCAGCTACTTCATCATTGACCTTCCCTCCATCATAAGGTCAGAAATGGGGATGTTCGCTGATGACTGCAGTGTTCAGTGCCATTCACAATTCCTCAGATAATAAAGTAGTCCATGCCCGCATGCAGCAAGACCTGGACGACATTCAGGCTTGGGCTGATAAGTGGCAGATAACATTCACGCCACACAAGTGCCAAGCAATGACTGTCTCCAACAAGCAAGCTTCTAACCACTGCCCTTTGACATTCAACTGCATTACTATCGCCGAATCCCCCAGCATCGATATCCTGGGGATCACCATTGACCAGAAACTTAATTGGACCAGCCACATAAATACTGTGGCAACAAGAGCAGGTCAGAGGATGGGTATTCTACGGCGAGTGTCTCACCTCCTGACTCCCCAAAGCATTTCCACCATCTACAAGGCACAAGTCAGGAGTGTGATGGAATACTCTCCACTTGCCTGGATGAGTGCAGCTCCAACAACACTCAAGAAGCTCGACACCATCCAATACAAAGCAGCCCGCTTGATTGGCACCCCATCTACCACCTTAAACATTCACTCCCTCCACCACCAGCGTACTGTGTCTGCAGTGTGTACCATCTACAAGATGCACTGCAGCAACTCGCCAAGGCTTCTTCAGCAGCACCTCCCAAACCCGCGACCTCTTCCACCGAGAAAGACAAGGGCAGCAGGCGCATGGGAACACCACCACCTCCAAGTTCCCCTCCAAGTCACACACCATTCTGACTTGGAGGTATATCACCGATCCTTCATCGTTGCTGGGTCAAAATCCTGGAATTTCCTCCCAAACAGCACTGTGGGAGTACCTTCACCACATGGACTGCAGTGGTACAAAAAGGCAGCTCACCACCACCTTCTCAAGGGCCAGTGATGCCCACATCCCATGAAGGTATATTTTGAAAAAGGTCACAGATCAACCCTGGGACATTTTTGAAATTTATGGCATAATGATACACTGGATAAATTTACAGAGATATGGGGGAAGCCTAAAATGTGAGCTTATAATACATCAGTTGATTCAAAAAATGCCACAGCATATACTTGCCTTGGAGGCGGTGCAACGAAGGTTCACTAGATTGATTTCTGGGATGAGAGAGCTGTCCTATGATGAGAGATTGTGTAGAATGGGCCTATACTCTCTGGAGTTTAGAAGAATGAGAGGTGAGCTAATTGAAACATACAAGATTCTGAAAGGGATTGACAGGGTAGATGCCGAGAGCTTGTTTTCCCTGGCTGGAGTGTCTAGAACTAGGGGGCATAGTCTCAGGATAAGGGGTAGGCCATTTAAGACCGAGATGAGGAGGAATTTCTTTACTCAAGACGGTTGTGAATCTTCGGAATTCTCTGCCCCAGAGGGCTGTGAATGCTGAGTCTTTGAGTATATTCAAGGCTGAGATAGATAGATTTTTGGACTCTAGGGGAATCAAGGGATATGGAGATCGGGCAGGAAAGTGGAGTTGAGGTCGATGATCAGCCATGATCTTATTAAATGGTGGAGCAGACTCGAGGGGCTGTATGGCCTACTCGTGCTCTTATTTCTTATGTTCTTATGTTCATAGCTAGGAAATTAAATACTTTACATTCCAAATACGCACCCAAGAGGCACCTTCCCATTTAACACTTTCAATATTTATTTCACACAGTGGACTCCCACAATATCATATAGTTTAACACTGACAGCTGCAATATAGCAGGAGCCTCATAAGGGGAACACTTCTTGTGACAATCAAAGCATCTCTTTTATCCAATTAACGGTGTTGAGACATAATTTAAAAAGAAGCATATATGATGATCCATGATTTGGCGTCAACATCTCTGGTAAGTGTCAAGGACCGAGTAATTACTCTACCTCGGACAGCAGGTTTACAGTAAGTAATAAGACGGCCTTCATTGAGCGCTTGGGGCTTGATCGCGATCAAACGTAGGGCCTTCTGCCTGAAAATACTGGAAACTTGATAGAATGACCTAGTTACCTCCATGGGCTGCTGCGAAGCATGACTGTTAGCCACTCAAAGTGCCCCTTCTATGAGGTATACAGTACCACTGATTGTTCCTGTGGATATAAGAAGTTATGCTAGATCTTCAAAAATCACTGGTTAGGCCTCAGCTGGTGTATTTTTTTAATTAATTTATGGGATGTGGGCATCACTGGCAAGGCCAGCATTTATTGCCCATCCCAAATTGCCCTTGAGAAGGTGGTGGTGAGCTGCCTTCTTGAACCGCTGCAGTCCGTGTGGTGAAGGTACTCCCACAGTGCTGTTAGGGAGGGAGTTCCAGGGTTTTGACCCAGCGACGATGAAGGATCGGCGATATACTTCTAAGTCAGGGTGGTGTGTGACTTGGAGGGAAACTTGGAGGTGGTGGTGTTCCCATGCGCCTGCTGCCCTTGTCCTTCTAGGTGGAAGAGGTCGCGGGTTTGGGAGGTGTTGACGAAGAAGCCTTGGCGAGTTGCTGCAGTGCATCTTGTAGATGGTACACACTGCAGACACAGTACGCTGGTGGTGGAGGGAGTGAATGTTTAAGGTGGTAGATGGGGTGCCAATCAAGCGGGCTGCTTTGTATTGGATGGTGTCGAGCTTCTTGAGTGTTGTTGGAGCTGCACTCATCCAGGCAAGTGGAGAGTATTCCATCACACTCCTGACTTGTGCCTTGTAGATGGTGGAAATGCTTTGGGGAGTCAGGAGGTGAGACACTCACTGCAGAATACCTAGCCTCTGACCTGCTCTTGTAGCCACAGTATTTATGTGGCTGGTACAGTTAGGTTTCTTGTCAATGGTAACCCCCAGGATGATGTTGGTGGGGGATTCGGTGATGGTAATACTGTTGAATGTCAAGGGGAGGTGGTTAGACTCTCGTTTGTTGGAGATAGTCATTGCCTGGCACTTCTGTGGCGCGAATGTTACCTGCCACTTATCAGTCCAAGCCTGAACGTCATCCAGATCTTGTTGCATGTGGGCATGGACCGTTTGATTATCTGAGGAGTTGTGAATGGCGTTGAACACTGTGCAGTCATCAGAAACATCC
This sequence comes from Somniosus microcephalus, assembly GCF_052327205.1. Classification (NCBI taxonomy): domain Eukaryota; kingdom Metazoa; phylum Chordata; class Chondrichthyes; order Squaliformes; family Somniosidae; genus Somniosus; species Somniosus microcephalus. Next base: position 181,967,883 of record NC_140990.1, read on the forward strand.
CCATTTCTGACCTTTTGTTAGAGGGAAGGTCATTGATGAAGCAGCTGAAGATGGTTGGGCCTAGGATGGTGCCCTGAGGAACTCCTGCAGCGATGTCCTGGGGCTGTGATAATTAACCTTCAATCACCACAACCATTTTCCTTTGTGCTCGGTATGACTCCAGCCAGTGGAGCATTCCCCCCCCACTCCCGATTCCCACTGGCTTCAGTTTTACTAGGGCTCCTTGATGCCACACTCGGTCAAATGCTGCCTTGATGTCTAGGGCAGTCACTCTCACCTCACCTCTGGAATTCAGCTCCTTTGTCCATGTTTGGACCAAGGCTGTAATGAGGTCTGGAGCAGAGTGGTCCTGGCGGAACCCAAACTGGGCATCGGTGAGCAGGTTATTGGTGAGTAAGTGCCACTTGATAGCACTGTCGATGACACCTTCCATCACTTTGCTGATGATTGAGAGTAGACTGATGGGGCGGTAATTGGCCGGGTTGGATTTTTCTTGCTTCTTGTGGACAGGACATACCTGGGAAGTTTTCCACATTGCTGGATAGATGCCAGTGTTGTAGCTGTACTGGAACAGCTTGGCTAGAGGTGCGGCTAGTTCTAGAGCACAAGTCTTCAGCACGATAGCCGGGATGTTGTCAGGGCCCATAGCCTTTGCTGTATCCAGTGCGCTCAGCCATTTCTTGATATCACGTGGAGTGAATTGAATTGGCTGAAGACTGGCTTCTGTGAGGGTGGGGACCTCAGGAGGAGGCCGATATGGATCATCCACTCTACACTTCTGGCTGAAGATGGTTGCAAACGTTTCAGCCTTGTCTTTTGCACTCACGTGCTGGGCTCCACCATCATTGAGGATGGGGATATTCACGGAGCCTCCACCTCCCGTTAGTTGTTTAGTGGTCCACCACCATTCACGACTAGATGTGGCAGGACTGCAGAACTTTGATCTGATCCATTGATTGTGGGATCGCTTAGCCCTGTCTATAGCATGCTGCTTCTGCTTCTTAGCATACATGTAGTCCTGTGTTGCAGCTTCCCCAGGTTGGCACCTCATTTTTAAGTAAGCCTGGTGCTGCTCATGGCATGCTCTTCTACACTCCTCATTGAATCAGGGTTGGTCCCCTGGCTTGATGATAATGGTAGAGTGAGGGATAAGTCGGGCCATAAGTTACAGATTGTGATGGATTACAATTCTGCTGCTGCTGATGGCCCACAGCGCCTCATGGATGCCCAGTTTTGAGCTGCTAGATCTGTTCTGAATCTATCCTATTTAGCACGGTGGTAGTGCCACACAACACGATGGAGGGTGTCCTCAGTGTGAAGATGGGACTTCGTCTCCACAATGACTGTGCGGTGGTCACTGCTACCAATATTGTCATGGACAGATGCATCTGCGACAGGTAGATTGGTGAGGACGAGGTCAAGTAGATTTTTCCCTCGTATTGGTTCTCTCACCACCTGTCACAGGCCCAGACTGGCAGTTATGTCCTTCAGGACTCGGCCAACTCGGTCAGTAGTGGTGCTACCGAGCCACTCTTGGTGATGGATATTGAATTGTGACAATTCTGGGTACCACAAGGATGTCAAGGCTGACGTAAGAAAACTACTAGGCACTCGGTCTAAGCGTTAAACAAAGCTTTAATCAACTGTTTTACAACATGGAGGTCTAGTTGTGTCCTTCACTAGTTCGTGTTAAGAATGTCCTGCGCAAGCTGGGCCCGTGCCTGAGTATTTATACTCTCCCTGGACAGCGCCACCCGTAGGCCGCTCAGTATTATTTCATAAGTCTTTCTTTCATGAATGACTGATTCATGTCAAAGGCCTTGGAGCGGGTGCAGAGGAGAGTTACCAGAATGGTACCAGGGATGAGGGACTTCAATTGTATAGAGAGACTGGAGAAACAGGGATTGTTCTCCTTAGAGCAGAGAAGGTTAAGGGGAGATTTAATAGAGGTGTTCAAAATTATGAGGCATTTTGATAGAGTATATAGGGAGAAACTGTTTCCACTGACAGGAGGGTTGGTAGCCAAAGGACACAGAGTTTAAGGTAATTGGGAAAAGAACCAGTGGGGAGATGAGAAGACATTTTTTTACGCAGCGAGTTATGATGATCTGGAAAAGCCAGGGGAGAGATGAGGAGAATTTATTTTACACAGTGTGTTTGTTACAATCTGGAATGCATTGCCTGGAAGCAGATTCAATAATACATTTCAAAAGTGAGTTGGATCTGAACTTAAAAGAGAAACATTTGCAGGGCTATGGGGAAAGAACAGGGGAGTGGGATTAATTGGATAGCTCTTTCAAAGAGCCAGCACAGGCAGGATGGGCTGTTGGCCTCCTTCTGTGCTCTTTGATTTTATGATTCTATAGTGTCTCCTAGAAATTCTCGCTTGTCTGGTGAGAAATGGCACAGGGATTTTAGAAAGGAAACAGTATTTGACAGAAAACGTTTTATCATCACTTACTTAGTGCTTCGCAGTCCACACAATGAGAGTTGCCACGAATGTTTCTGATTGACTGAAGGGCTATGGCTTCATTCTGGCTCGCTAGTCGTGACTAAGTAAAAGCAAAATGATAGACAGGAGACAATCAGCATCAATAAATGTAGCCTCAACACACTCACATTATTTCTGTTGCTGTGTACTAAGAAAAATGTTTCTGCAATGATAGCACCGTTTTCCTTTGGGTAGCTAATCTGTCTTTCACAAATTAGCACAGGGCTGTGCCAATATTTGCAGGGGGGGGAGGGGGGTCTCCAAATGGCAAAGATTGCAAAGTCCCTGCAGTACAGAACTCACTCAATGCGGTTCAATACTTTTTGTCCCCTTTCTATTTTTGGCCGCCCCATGTCAAGTGACATTCACTGCTGAAACCAAAGTCACTAAAGGTGGTTCCACTGTGACCACCTGTTGTGGGGAGGGGGGGGGGGGGGGGGAGGAGTCTGAGTGGGACCACCATAGGGGCGACTTACTCTTTGATTCCTCCACCACCTGTTCATCCTTCTGGGAAGCACCTGGCGGCTCCCTTGAGGAAAGGGATGAGTTCAGAATCTTAGACACATATCCAGGTGCTATAACTCTGGGGTACAGCACCTTGAAGCTGTGCCATTCTCCAAGATAGAGCCCATTCAAAATAAAAATATATTCAGGAGAGTTAGACCTCTAAGAAAAATATATACATATTCCTCAGTAAAACTTCTTTGCCAGTTGAGCCCATTGTAATCCTGATCCTGAAACTGTTAAACATCCCCCCTCTTAATGACATGTGGATTGAGAAGTAACATTTTCCTAAGCAACTGATTATTCACAGTAGAATACATGTTTAATATGCTCAAAAGATTAAAGTGTAAGAGATACAAATCCTAGAAAGTGCTGTTGGTAATACTAGTGGACAAAGTATTTTAGCATAACCTTAAAATTAGAGCTAGGTCGTTCAGGGGTGATGTCAGGAAGCACTTCTTCACACAAAGGATAATGGAAATTTGGAACTCTCTCCCCTAAAAAGCTGTTGAGGCTGGGGGTCAATTGAAAATTTCAAAACTGAGATTGATAGGCTTTTGTTGGGCACGGTATTAAGGGGTACAGAACCAAGGTGGGTAGATGGAGTAAAGATACAGATCAGCCACAATCTAAATGAATGGCAGAACAGGCTCGATGAGCTGAATGGCCTCCTCCTGTTCTTATGTTCCTACCCAGTAGTAACACCGTAGTTAATTTTGAGGCTATCAAGCAATAACCTGGCACCAACACAGGGATCATTGCATTCTCTTCTAAACATCGAGGCATGAACTGCAGAAAGTCAGGGTCCATTCCTTTTACGCTCACACCACAACTTACTCAAGAAACTTGCATTATTCTATAAATACTAACAAACTGCACAAAAAGGATCAGTGCTGTGGAAACACAGGGCTGTATAGTGGCGCCCAGTGTCCTTAATGGATCTTGTAAACCAATTGAAGATCATTGTTTGGCTCTCCATGGAGACCGCTCTAATTGGGTTGTTATATACAGAACAAAATTAAAGCTCCAACAGTAAACTAATGAAAGGGAGCGGAGTTTTTGTTATTCCGTGCAGGCTAAATGCCAAATTTTACATCAACTTTTATTTTACTCTTTAACCTATTACAGCTTTCCCCTGAGGTTTTAAGTGGGGCTTTTTTTTGATGTAGTCTAACTATGTACTGAAGGCGACCACAACAAATTTAGAGTTGGTAGAAATAATGTACAGATGTTTAAATTGAAACTGCCATGAGCAGACTGTCTTTTTAATAGCAGGGAACTTTATTGAAAAGTATTGACCTTCAGTTCTTGGTACGGTAGCCGAGACATGGAAAAGATTTTTTAAAAGGAAGCAGTTAGGGTGTACGTTTCATCTGAGCATTATCAGCAAGCCAAGTAGGACAGAGTAGCTTGGGAAATTACCTTGTTCTTGCTGCTCTCGCAGGACTGTAAACTGGCCAGAATCTGACTTTCAATCGCCTGAACCCACGCGTCCCTCTCCTCGTAAGAGGCGGCTTCAAAGTGCCACGTCTGACCCGTGAGAGAGACGATTATAAACTCAAAATTCTCTTCTTGTTCTGCAAAGGAAACAAAAGGCAACAGTCTGAGCAAGCGGAGAACTTGGCCAGGGTGGGGTGGCGGGGGGGTTTATACCTGCTTGAACCCATGCGTTCCTTTTTGTAACTCGTTTCAATCTGTGTACTTCTCCAGTCAGTTCGGAGCAGGCAAAGGTCAAAGGGGAAATGCAGGGAATTATGGCTTAAGAGGTGAACAGGCTGTTAACGTGGGAATATTCAGAGACAAGCATCCAAAGGGTTAAGGATATTTCGCAGGGAGACTGGGCTCCCCAAATAAAACTTAACCACTAAAGTTTCACTGGCTAATGGCTCTAACATATGTCTATCAGATTATATTGGGATCAGAAGTTAAACGGTTAAAGAGGAGGGTTCACATTTGAAAGTAATTACTGGTAGAAGAAAATTGACCACTGTGTTTTCATCATCTATTACAGAGACAACAGATGCATAATTCGGAATTACTGGTATCATTCAGAAAACAGCTTTCAAAAGCTGCCTAGTTTCAAAAGAGTGCTTTGCAACCTGATAGCTAGCATTAAAGGGCATCAGAAGATTACTCCCTCCTGCTTATAATTTTAAAATAAGTCACAAACAGCATCTGGACAATCATCCACTGCAAAGTAAAGAAACAGAATTTGGAGAAAAGTTCTCTGCTTTGCAGATTGACTGAAGGGCAGTGAGTTTCCCTGTGCTCTATTTCAGGCTCTGTGGGAATTCCATTTTGTGCAACATATTTAAGGACCCTTACCACCATAGAGGCATTGGAGAGGGTGCAAAAAAGGATGATACCAGAGGTTCTAATCATCAGGAAAGACTGAACAGGCTGGGGCTCTTTTCTCTAGAAAATAGAAGGCGGAGAGGTGACCTAATGGGGTTCGATAGGGTAGACTTAGAGAACATGTTTCTGCTGGTGGGGGGAGTCCAAAACTAGGGGTCATAATTATAAGCCAGTCGCTAATAAATCCACTAAGGAATTCAGGAGAAACTTCTTTACTCAGAGCGTTATGTGGAACTTGCTGCCAAGGGGAGTGGTTGAGGCAAATGGCATAGATACAGTTAAGGGGAAGCTAGGTTAGTACATGTGGGAGAAAGGAATAGAAGGATATGTTGATAGGGGGGAGATGAAATAAGTAGAGTGGGAGAAGGCTCATGTAGAGCATAAACACCGGCATTGTGTTTGGGCTGAATGGCCTGTTTCTGTGCTGTAAAATTCTATATAATCCCATAAAAACATACACACACGTCCATAGGACAGTGTTGCGGATATTACAGAAGAATGCAACAGGTCTACTGTCAAAATGTAAGAGGAGTTTGTGTGATAGCAGTGAAATGTCAGAGCTGGGAAATGTTTCTGCTCAAATGTTACGACAATTATTAATGCAGAAATGATCAAACCATTTGTAATACAGTAATACTTTCTGGAGCAAAAGACTCTGAGCAAATGCTGGCCTTTGAAATTTTGCTGGGAGCATACAGTAACAATGGGACCTCAATCACTTGCAGCCAACTCCACACTTTACAATATAGATTCAATCATTTATTCATATGCCCCTTGATGATAAAATAGTACTTGTATTATATAGTAAAATATTTCTAAAGCAAACCAGAATCAATTATTTATACAGCAATGAAAATCTCAATTTGAAATACAAGTTTACACACAAGGCTTGTGGCTTATAAAAAAAATACTACACACTGAGGGCCTTAGGCTCCATCCAATGTGCTGGAATTTCATATCTGCAAAAAAAAAAATTCCCAGGAAAAACACAAACAATCACAAAATTATTAAATTAAAACTACCACAAAATAAGCCTGTAAGTAATAGGGCAAGAGCTCATGATTATCTGACCCACTCACTTTCCATTTAAAGTGACAACATTACCCATTACAGCTGACTTACTGGAATGTGACCAGCTTTGCATTCTGTATATCATATACAATTCCAGGACTACATGTATTAAAACACCTTGAAATGGATTTCGGGCAGTTGAATAAATTGACCTCTTTGACATTTTGTATAAAGAAAAAAACTAATTTATAATTTCCGTGTACAAATGAAAAATTCAATCTTCTATTAAACAAACGTGTGATTGCTGCCTTCGCTGAAAGCATTTCAAGTCAATTTATGAACTTTGACTCAGGTGACCTTCAGCGGTACAGAATAACAGGCATAGACTATAAAGCACTCGCACATGCAAATGACCCAGCATGCACCAAGCTCTGGATTGGAGCCCAGCTACAAAGAGCATTACAGGCAATGTTTCGCAAAACAAATTAAATACTGTACTTAAATGTCACAGCACACAATTGTATTTTGCCACAGATCATTACACCTGCTACTTGCACCTTAAACTGCAATAACTTGAAAAATATTACATCGAATGCCAACATGTACAAAAGGGGGGGTTGGGGAGGGGGGGTTGGGGAGAATGGGAAATGGGTTTCTTAAAGTAATTTAAACATCACTATTCCACAGCTGGAGGGAAAGGTCAGAATTTAAGTAAAGAAAAAAGGAACATGTATGAGATAAATGAAGCAGTTAAATAAAACAAAAAAAAACACAAACAAAATAAAAGCCCACACAAGTAGGCAAGTAAGTAGGCAAGTATGCTCCAGGCAAACGAATACCAATTTCTGCTGGGTGGTCAGGTTTTAAGTTTGCGTTCCTCTTGAATTCATTACCTTCTGTGTTGGTGCTGGTGCTGCTGCTGCTGTATATGTTTCGCAAGCTACCTACACGGTTTAGTTTCCATGCTTTACGTTTGGCTGCGTCCAGAGAGCAGAGAGAGAAGACAAAAGGGAGAGTGAGAGAGAGATGTCAAAGCACAGTGAGAAAGTAGACAACTCGCAGGGGGTGGGGGCTTGTTAAATCTCAAGCAGCTAACAGGAGAGAGCACACTCGATTGCTCTGCTTCTGCCTCTCAAAACCGGGAACTTTGGTGGAAGGAAAACAAGACTGGAAAAGAGGCAGTGCCCATATAGGTCAAGGCTGTAAACTTTAGCTTGCTGCGACTTTTCAGTCAGTCTCTCACTGCACTTCGCTGGATCGTGCAGTCACATATATACTCACATCTATACCATGGTCTAGATGCTTCAAATAGTTGGATCAAAAGTAACAATAACTTGTCAACAGAATTTAAAAAGTTATCATAAATATTGTATTTATCATAAAGTAATGATGTCCAACAGTTAAGAATCATGTAACATAAAACGAGGCAATTTCTATTCAATGCAGCTTCAACAAGACATACCAGGAAATTATTTTTATCCCCTCTTTCCCATTTCTTCTGAAGCTCTTGACACTTCATGGGCAGCATCACAAACAAGGCCCGGTCCGCACATTCACAGCCAAGGCCCAGTCCACTGACGACCCACGGTCCGTGCATTCACAGCCAAGGCCCAGTCCACTGAGGACCCACGGTCCGTGCATTCACAGCCAAGGCCCAGTCCACTGAGGACCCACGGTCCGTGCATTCACAGCCAAGGTCCAGTCCACTGAGGATCCACGGTCCGTGCATTCACAGCCAAGGCCCAGTCCACTGAGGACCCACGGTCCGTGCATTCACAGCCAAGGCCCAGTCCACCGAGGACCCACGGTCCGTGCATTCACAGCCAAGGCCTAGCCCACTGAGGACCACGGTCCACACATTCACAGCCAAGGCCCAGCCCACTGAGGACCCACGGTCCGTGCATTCACAGCCAAGGCCCAGTCCACCGAGGACCCACGGTCCGTGCATTCACAGCCAAGGCCCAGTCCACCGAGGACCCACGGTCCGTGCATTCACAGCCAAGGCCCTGTCCACTGACGACCCACGGTCTGCACATTCACAGCCAAGGCCCAGTCCACTGAAGACCCTCGGTCTGCACATTCACAGCCAAGGCCCAGTCCACTGACGACCCACGGTCCACACATTCACAGCCAAGGCCCAGTCCACTGAGGACCCACGGTCCGCACATTCACAGCCAAGGCCCAGTCCAGAGGACCCACGGTCCGTGCATTCACAGCCAAGGCCCAGTCCACTGAGGACCCACGGTCCGTGCATTCACAGCCAAGGTCCAGTCCACTGAGGACCCACGGTCCGTGCATTCACAGCCAAGGCCCAGTCCACTGAGGACCCACGGTCCGTGCATTCACAGCCAAGGCCCAGTCTACTGAGGACCCACGGTCCGTGCATTCACAGCCAAGGCCCAGTCTACTGAGGACCCTCGGTGAGTGCATTCACAGCCAAGGCCCAGTCCACTGAGGACCCACGGTCCGTGCATTCATAGCCAAGGCCCAGTCCACTGAGGACCCACGGTCCATGCATTCACAGCCAAGGCCCAGTCCACTGAGGACCCACGGTCCGTGCATTCACAGCCAAGGCCCAGTCCACTGAGGACCCACGGTCAATGCATTCACAGCCAAGGCCCAGTCCACTGAGGACCCACGGTCCGTGCATTCACAGCCAAGGCCCAGTCCACTGACGACCCACGGTCCGCACATTCACAGCCATGGGTCAGTCCACTGACGACCCACGGTCCGTGCATTAACAGCCAATGCCCAGTCCACTGAGGACCCACGGTCCGTGCATTCACAGCCAATGCCCAGCCCACTGAGGACCCACAGTCCGTGCATTCACAGCCAAGGCCCAGTCCACTGAAGACCCACGGTCCGTGCATTCACAGCCAAGGCCCAGTCCACGTCCACTGAGGACCCGCAGTCCACACATTCACAGCCAAGGCCCAGTCCACTGAGGACCCACGGTCCGCACATTCACAGCCAAGGCCCAGTCCACTGAGGACCCACGGTCCGCACATTCACAGCCAAGGCCCAGTCCACTGAGGACCCACGGTCCGTGCATTCACAGCCAAGGCCCAGTCCACTGAGGACCCACGGTCCGTGCATTCACAGCCAAGGCCCTGTCCACTGAGGACCCACGGTCCGCACATTCACAGCCAAGGTCCAGTCCACTGAGGACCCACGGTCCGTGCATTCACAGCCAAGGTCCACTCCACTGACGACCCACGGTCCACACATTCACAGCCAAGGCCCAGTCCACTGAGGACCCACGGTCCGCACATTCACAGCCAAGGCCCAGTCCACTGAGGACCCACGGTCCGTGCATTCACAGCCAAGGCCCTATCCACTGAGGACCCACGGTCCGCACATTCACAGCCAAGGTCCAGTCCACTGAGGACCCACGGTCCGTGCATTCACAGCCAAGGTCCACTCCACTGACGACCCACGGTCCACACATTCACAGCCAAGGCCCAGTCCACTGAGGACCCACGGTCCGCACATTCACAGCCAAGGTCCAGTCCACTGAGGACCCACGGTCCGTGCATTCACAGCCAAGGCCCTGTCCACTGACGACCCACGGTCCGCACATTCACAGCCAAGGCCCAGTCCACTGAAGACCCACGGTCCACACATTCACAGCCAAGGCCCAGTCCACTGAGGACCCACGGTCCGCACATTCACAGCCAAGGCCCAGTCCACTGAGGACCCACGGTCCGTGCATTCACAGCCAAGGTCCAGTCCACTGAGGACCCACGGTCCGTGCATTCACAGCCAAGGCCCAGTCCACTGAGGACCCACGGTCCGTGCATTCACAGCCAAGGCCCAGTCCACTGAGGACCCACGGTCCGTGCATTCACAGCCAAGGCCCAGTCCACTGAGGACTCACGGTCAATGCATTCACAGCCAAGGCCCAGTCCACTGAGGACCCACGGTCCGTGCATTCACAGCCAAGGCCCAGTCCACTGAGGACCCACGGTCCCTGCATTCACAGCCAAGGCCCAGTCCACTGAGGACCCACGGTCCGTGCATTCACAGCCAAGGCCCAGTCCACCGAGGACCCACGGTCCGTGCATTCACAGCCAAGGCCCAGCCCACTGAGGACCCACGGTCCACACATTCGCAGCCGAGGCCCAGTCCATGACGACCCACGGTCCGTGCATTCACAGCCAAGGCCCAGTGCACTGACGACCCACGGTCCGTGCATTCACAGCCAAGGCTCAGTCCACGGAAGACCCACAGTCCGTGCATTCACAGCCAAGGCCCAGTCCACTGAGGACCCACGGTCCGCACATTCACAGCCAAGGCCCAGTCCACTGACGACCCACGGTCCGTGCATTCACAGCCAAGGCCCAGTCCACTGAGGACCCACGGTCCGTGCATTCACAGCCAAGGCCCAGTCCACTGACGACCCACGGTCCGTGCATTCACAGCCAAGGCCCAGTCCACTGAGGACCCACGGTCCGTGCATTCACAGCCAAGGCCCAGCCCACTGAGGACCACGGTCCGTGCATTCACAGCCAAGGCCCAGTCCACTGAGGACCCACGGTCCGTGCATTCACAGCCAAGGCCCAGTCCACCGAGGACCCATGGTCCGTGCATTCACAGCCAAGGCCTAGCCCACTGAGGACCACGGTCCACACATTCACAGCCAAGGCCCAGCCCACTGAGGACCCACGGTCCGTGCATTCACAGCCAAGGCCCAGTCCACCGAGGACCCACGGTCCGTGCATTCACAGCCAAGGCCCAGTCCACCGAGGACCCACGGTCCGTGCATTCACAGCCAAGGTCCCGTCCACTGACGACCCACGGTCCGCACATTCACAGCCAAGGCCCAGTCCACTGAAGACCCTCGGTCTGCACATTCACAGCCAAGGTCCAGTCCACTGAGGACCCACGGTCCGTGCATTCACAGCCAAGGCCCTGTCCACTGACGACCCACGGTCCGCACATTCACAGCCAAGGCCCAGTCCACTGAAGACCCACGGTCCACACATTCACAGCCAAGGCCCAGTCCACTGAGGACCCACGGTCCGCACATTCACAGCCAAGGCCCAGTCCACTGAGGACCCACGGTCCGTGCATTCACAGCCAAGGTCCAGTCCACTGAGGACCCACGGTCCGTGCATTCACAGCCAAGGCCCAGTCCACTGAGGACCCACGGTCCGTGCATTCACAGCCAAGGCCCAGTCCACTGAGGACCCACGGTCCGTGCATTCACAGCCAAGGCCCAGTCCACTGAGGACTCACGGTCAATGCATTCACAGCCAAGGCCCAGTCCACTGAGGACCCACGGTCCACACATTCACAGCCAAGGCCCAGTCCACTGAGGACCCACGGTCCATGCATTCACAGCCAAGGCCCAGTCCACTGAGGACCCACGGTCCGTGCATTCACAGCCAAGGCCCAGTCCACTGAGGACCCATGGTCAATGCATTCACAGCCAAGGCCCAGTCCACTGAGGACCCACGGTCCGCACATTCACAGCCAAGGCCCAGTCCACTGAGGACCCTTGGTCCGCACATTCACAGCCAAGGCCCAGTCCACTGACGACCCACGGTCCACACATTCACAGCCAAGGCCCAGTCCACTGAGGACCCACGGTCCGCACATTCACAGGCAAGGCCCTGTCCACTGACGACCCACGGTCCGTGCATTCACAGCCAAGGCCCAGTTCCCCGAGGACCCACGGTCCGTGCATTCACAGCCAAGGCCCAGTCCACTGAGGACCCACGGTCCATGCATTCACAGCCAAGGCCCAGTCCACTGAGGACCCACGGTCCGTGCATTCACAGCCAAGGCCCTGTGCACTGACGACCCACGGTCCGTGCATTCACAGCCAAGGCCCAGTCCACTGACGACCCACGGTCCACACATTCACAGCCAAGGCCCAGTCCACTGACGACCCACGGTCCACACATTCACAGCCAAGGCCCAGTCCACTGACGACCCACGGTCCACACATTCACAGCCACGGGTCAGTCCACTGACGACCCACGGTCCGTGCATTCACAGCCAAGGCCCAGTTCCCCGAGGACCCACGGTCCGTGCATTCACAGCCAAGGCCCAGTCCACTGAGGACCCACGGTCCATGCATTCACAGCCAAGGCCCAGTCCACTGAGGACCCACGGTCAATGCATTCACAGCCAAGGCCCAGTCCACTGAGGACCCACGGTCCGTGCATTCACAGCCAAGGCCCAGTCCACTGGCGACCCACGGTCCACATTCACAGCCAAGGCCCAGTCCACTGACGACCCACGGTCCATGCATTCCATACAATAGCAAAATACTGCGGATGCTGGAAATCTGAAATAACAACAGAAAATGCTGGACACACTCAGCAGGCCAGGCAGCATCCGTGGAGAGAGAAACAGAGTTAACGTTTCAGCTCTGGGACCCTTCATCAGAACTGGAAAAAGCTGGAGATGTAACAGATATTAAGCAGGTGCAGAGACAGGGAAAGGGGGGAGGGGAGGAAGGAACAAGGCACGGTCTGTGATAGGGTGGAAGGCAGCAGAGATTAAATGTTGCAAATGAAAATGGCAGAATAATCAACAGCTGCCGCCTGAAAAAATAGGGGCAGGGGTTCTAGTCTGAAATTGTTGAACTCAATGTTGAGTCCAGAAGGGTGGAGCTGTTGTTGTTTGACGAACCGACTTCTACCATGTGGAGGCTGAGCGCCAACTCTCCGGCACCTCCTCCTACCTCCCCCTGGACTATGACCCCACTACCAAACATCAAGCTATTGTTTCCAAGACTGTCACTGACCTCATCTCCTCTGGAGATCTTCCCTCCATGGCTGTCAACCTCTTAGTTCCTCAACCCCGCACAGCCCACTTCTACCTCCTTCCCAAGATCCACAAACAGGGCTGCCCTGGTAGACCCACCCGTTTCAGCCGGTTCTTGCCCCATGGAACTGATTTCTTCCTATCTTGACTCTACTTTTTCTCCCCTTGTCCAGTCTCTTACCACCTACATTCGCGACTCTTCCGACGCCCTCTGCCACTTTAACAGTTTCCAGTTTCCTGGCCCCAACCGTCTCCTTTTCACTATGGATGTTCAATCCCTCGACACCTCCACCCCCCACCAGGACGGCCTGAGGGCGCTCCGCTTCTTCCTTGAACAGAGGCCCAACCAGTCCCCATCCACCACCACCCTCCTCCGCCTGGCTGAACTTGTTCTCACATTGAACAACTTCTCCTTTAACTCCACTCATTTCCTCCAAATCAAAGGTGTTGCTATGGGTACTGCATGGGCCCTAGCTATGCCTGCCTTTTCGTGGGATATGTGGAACATTCTTTGTTCCAGTCCTACTCGGGTCCCCTCCCTCACCTCTTTTTCTGGTACATTGATGACTGTATCTATCGGTGCCGTTTCCTGCTCTTGCCCTAACCTAGAAAATTTCATTCACTTTGCTTTCAATTTCCACCCTTCCCTCACTTTCACATGGTCCATCTCCGACTCTTCCCTTCCCTTCCTTGACTTCTCTGTCTCCATTTCTGGCAATAGGCCATCGACAAACATCCACTACAAGCCCACTGACTCCCACAGCTACCTGGACTACACTTCCTCCCACCCCACTTCCTGTAAGGACTCTATTCCATTCTCCCAGTTTCTCCATCTCCGCCGCATCTGTTCTGACGATGCCACCTTTCATACTAATGCTTCCGATATGTTTTCCTTTTTCCTCAACGGAGGATTCCCCTCTACCGTGGTTGGCATGGTCCTCGACAGTGTCCATTCCATTTCCCGCACTTCTGCTCTCACCCCTTCTCCCTCCCAGAACCACGATAGGGTTACCTTTGTCCTCAGCTTTCACCCCACCTGCCTCCACATTCAACGGATCATCCTCCGCCATTTCCAGCACCTCCAGCGTGATCCCGCCACCAAACGCATCTTCCCCTCCCCTCCCTTTTCAGCATTCCGAAGGGACTGCTCCCTCCGTGACACCCTGTTCCACTCCTCAATCACCCCCAACAGCCCCTCTTCATGGCACCGTCCCGTGCAAGCACAGGAGATGCAACACATGCCCTTTAACCTCCTCCCTTCCCACTGACCAGAGCCCCAAACACCCCTTCCAAGTGAAACAGCAATTTACTTGTACTTCTTGCAATTTAGTATACTGTTTTCACTGCTCACGGTGCGGTCTCCTCTACGTTGGAAGACCAAACGCAGATTGGGTGACCATTTTGCAGAACACCTCTGTTCAAGTCTGTCAGGGTGACCCTGAGCTTCCGGTCGCTTGTCACTTTAATTCTCCGCTCTGTCCTCGGCCTCTTACACTGTTCCAATGAAGCTCAACGTAAGCTCGAGGAACAGCACCTCATCTTTCAATTAGGCACTTTACAGCCTTCTGGACTCAACATAGAGTTCAACAATTTCGGACTATAACCCCTGAACCTACTTTTTCAGGCGGCAGCTGTTGATTATTCTGCCATCCCCATTTGCAACATTTAATCTCTGCTGCCTTCCACCCTATCACAGGCCGTCCCTTTTGTTCTTTCCTCCCCTCCCCCCTTTCCCTGCCTCTGCACCTGCTTAAAATCTGTTACATCTCCAGCTTTTTCCAGTTCTGACAAAGGGTCACAGACCTGAAACGTTAACTCTGTTTCTCTCTCCACAGATGCTGCCTGGCCTGCTGAGTGTTTCCAGCATTTTCTGTTGTTACCATGCATTCCAGATGTGGACCAGGTACTTCCCCATAGCCCTGCAAATTTCTCCTTTTCAAATATATATCCAACAATACCCTTTTGAAAGTTACTACTGAATCTGCTTCGACTACCCTTTCAGGCAGTGCATTCCAGATCATAACAACTCGCTGTGTAAAAAAATGTCTTCTCACCTCCCCACCGGTTCTTTTACCAAATATCTCAAATCTGTGTCTCTCCTGCCAGTAGAAACAGTTTCTCCCTATTTACTCCATCAAAACTCTTCATCATTTTGAACACCTCTATTTAATCTCCACTTAACCTTCTCTGCTCCAAGGAGAACAATTCCAGCTTCTCTAGTCTCTCCACATAACTGAAGTCCCTCATGCCTGGTACCATTCTAGCAAATATATTGGGAGCATATCACAGGCCAAACAGTGGAAAGGAAATAGAGGAAAAGATATGTAGACAAATTAGATACAAATGCAGGAGCAACAGGGCATAGTAATGGGTGACTAATTATCCAAAGGTAGACTGGGGTAAGAGTGATAAGTGACAATGATGGGAGGGGCCTCTACAATGTGTCCAGGACTGCTTTCTAGATCAGTATGGTTGTTAGCCCAACAAGGAAGGAGGCTGTGCTGGATCTAGTTCTGGAAATTAAGTGCGGCAACCAGTTAACATACAGGTTTGGGAATAACCTAAGAAACAGCAACTGTAGCATAATTAGGTTCAATATAAAAATTAAAAGGAAAGGGAAGACTGAAAGATAAAGGCGCTTGACTGGAAAAAGACCGTTTTAAAAAGGTAAAAAAGGAACTAGCCCAGATAAACTGGAAGGAAACAATAGGAAATGTTCAACCAGGAGATGATTCGGGTACCATGCAGATATATCCGCAAAAGGAGTAAATGTGGGGCAGCAAAAGCTGGAGATCCTTGAATGAGTACAGAAACAAAAATTTAAATGAAACGTAAAATGAGGTAAGTCATAAATCTAGGGCTACTAATACAAAAACAAAATCAAGCCAAATATAGAAAACATCCAAGGAAGCAATAAAAAGTTAGAAAGACCAAGAGGAAGCATGAAGACTGGAAATGGCAACTGCAAGGATTTTATAAACAAAAAAACAATAGTTTTCCATGAGCATCCCCATCCTCAGTGAAGGCCGAGTCCAGCACATGAGTGCAAAAGACAAGGTTGAAGCGTTTGCAACCATCTTCAGCCAAAAGTGCTGAGTGGATGATCCATCTCAGCCTCCTCCTGAAGTCCCCACTATCACAGAAGCTAATCTTCAGCCCAGCCATCTTCAGCTGCTTCATCAATGACCTTCCCTCCATCATAAGGTCAGAAATGGGGATGCTCGCTGATGATTGCACAGCGTTCAATTCTATTCGCAAGTCCTCAGATAATGAAGCAGTCCATGCCCTCATGCAGCAAGAACTGGACAAGATTCAGGCTTGGGCTGATGTGTGGCGCGAATGTTACTTGCCACTTAAGTGCCAAGCAATGTCCATCTCCAACAAGAGAAAGGCTAACCACCTCCCCTTGACATTCAATGGCATTACCATCATTGAATCCCCCACCATCAACATCCTGGGGGTCACCATTGACTAGAAACTCAACTGGATCAGCCAAATAAATACTGTGGCTACAAGAGCAGGCCAGAGATTGGGTATTCTGCGGCAAGTGACTCACCTCCTGACTCCCAAAAGCCTTTCCAACATCTACAAGGTACAAGTTAGGAATATGATGGAATACTCTCCACTTGCCTGGATGAGTGCAGCTCCAACAACACTCAAGAAGCTCGGCATCAAAGCAGCCCGCTTGACTGGCACCTCATCCACCACCTTAAACATTCACTCCCTCCACTACCGGCGTACCGTGGCTGTAGTGTGTGCCATCTACAAGATGCACTGCAGCAACTCGCCAAGGCTTCTTCGGCAGCATCTCCCAAACCCGCGACCTCTTCCACCGAGAAGGACAAGGGCAGCAGGTGCATTGGAACACCACCACCTCCAAGTTCCCCTCCAAGACACACACCATCCTGACTTGGAAATATATTGTTGATCCTTCATCGTCGCTGGGTCAAAATCCTGGAACTCCCTACCTAACAGCCCTGTGGGAGTACCTTCACCTCATGGACTGCAGCGGTTCAAGAAGGCAGTTCACCACCACCTTCTCAAGGGCAATTAGGGATGAACAATAAATGCTGATCTTCCAGTGACACCCACATCCCATGAATGAAAAAAAAGTTAGAGAAAAGATCAGGCCAATTAGTGATGAAAAAGGAAATATTTTTATGGAGGATAAAGGAATGGTAGAGATAGTGCGCGAGTACAGTAATTTCAGTTTTCACTTCAGAGCATGATAGTGGGAGTGAATGGGTACAAGAGGAGGTGGCGGAGCAATTAGATAGGGTACTTGTAGATAAGGAAGTAGTACTAGAAAACATTGGTGGAACTCACAGTGGAAAAGTCACATGGCAGCATCCGGGAATACATAGAAACATAGAAGATAGGAGCAGGAGTAGGCCATTCGGCCCCTCGAGCCTGCTCCGCCATTTAATGAGATCATGGCTGATCATCCAAACTCAGTACCCTGTCCCTGGATCCCTTTAGCCTTAAGAAATATATCTAACTCCTTCTTGAATATATTTAATGAATTGGCCTCAACTGCCTTCTGTGGAAGAGAATTCCACAGGTTCACCACTCTCTGGGTGAAGAAATTCCTCCTCATCTCTGTCCTAAATGGCTTACCCCTTATCTTTAGACTGTGACCCCTGTTCTGGACTCCCCCGCCATCAGGAACATCCTTCCTGCATCTAGTCCTGTTAGAATTTTTATAAGTTTCAATGAGATCCCCTCTCATTCTTCTAAACTCCAGTGAGTATAAGCCCAATCGATCCAATCTCTCCTCATACGTCATTCCTGCCATCCCAGGTATCAGTCTGGTGAATCTTCACTGCACTCCCTCCATGGCAAGAACAATCTTCCTCAGCTAAGGCGACCAAAACTGCACACAATACTCAAGGTGTGGTCTCACCAAGGCCCTGTACAACTGCAGCAAGACATCCTTGTACCTGCACTCGAATCCTCTCGCTACGAAGGCCAACATACCATTTGCCTTCTTAACCGCCTGCTGCACCTGCATGCTTACCTTCAGCGACTGGTGCACAAGGACACCCAGGTCTCGTTGCACTTCCCCTTCTCCCAATCTATTGCCGTTCAGATAATAATCTGCCTTCCTGTTTTTGCCACCAAAGCGGATAACCTCGCATTTATCCATATTATACTGCATCTACCATGCATCTGCCCAATCACCCAACCTGTCCAAATCATACTGGAGTTTCTCGGCATCCTCCTCACAGCACACACGCCCACCCAGCTTTGTGTCGACTCCTAAAGGAAGTTAGACAGGAACAGTAAAACTGCTGACTATAACCTTTCAACATCCTTAGATATGGAAGGTGTGTCAAAGGACTGGAGGATTGCCAATGTAACACCTCTGTTCCAAAAGAATGGGATAAAGCAGGTAACTATAGACCAGTCAACCTAACATTCGTAGTTGGTAAACTTCTAGAGGCCATAAAATGGGATAAAATTCATACTCACAAAGAAAGGCACAGCTTAATTAAAGACAGAAAACATGGATTTGTAAAAAGCAAGTTGTGTCTGACAAACTTAATAGTTCTTTGAGGAAATAACAGAGTGTATTGATAAAAGAAATGGAGTGGATATTGTGTATATAGATTTTCACAAGATTTGATATGGTGCCACATACAAAGAAAGAAAGCCTTTCACAACCTCAGGATGTCCCAAAGCACTTTTGAAGTGTAGTCACTGTTGTAATGTAGGAAACGTGGCAGCCAATTTGCGCACAGCAAGCTCTCACAAACAGCAATGTGATAATAACCAGATAATCTGTTTTATAGTCATGTTGATTGAGGGATAAATATTGGCCAGGACACTGGGGAGAACATCTCTGCTCTTCTTCAGAGTGCCATGGGACCTTTTACTTCCACCTGAGAGGGCAGATGGGGTCTTGGTTTAATGGCCTGTAATTTCCGATAGGAGGCTTCCTGCGTGCGGATACCTCCTATCGGAAAAAAATCTACGCACTTACCCGAGGACTCCCGAGGTCCGGACACTTCCACTCCTGGGCCTCTCCAAAGTCGAAATGTGCAGGGCCCACGTATCCCAGAGGCCCATGCAGTTCGCAAGCATCCCTGGGATCACGTGGGCCAGGCCAGCCAATAGGAGAAGGGAATCTCCCTTCATACTTTTGACAGATAGACCTGTCAAATATATGAATGGAGATCACCCCAAAAACACAGTAAAACATTAAATATTTTTTTTTTAAACCATCACGTTTTTAAAATGAATTAAAATTACAGTAAAAATTTTTAAACAAAAATTTAATTTTTTGAAAAAAATAATTAAAGTTTTTAACAGGGCTAAAAATAAACACATTTTAAAAAAAAATTTAAATTATAAATGAGTGAAAAAAATTTATTTTAAAAACTTTTTTCAACTCTTATGCTGGTAAAAGCAGGCCTTACGTCTGCTTTTACCAGGCGTAAGATTTCTAAGGGTTTTCAGCGGGCGGAGGTTCTGCAGAAAGCGGAACTCTCCCCCCCGCAGAGGCCCTTCTCCAGGGCAGGCGTCCGATCTGTCAAGAGCACGTGTACACAGCCCGTACACACCCGTAGGCATCGGAAAATGCAGGCCAATGTCTCATCCGAAAGACAACACATCCGACAGTGCAGCACTCCCTCAGTCTCTCACGAAAACAATTTCTTATATTAATTTCTTCATTTTCTTCTCCAGCCTTCTCCCGATCTCTCCTTGTGGTGCTGGCTCATGTTGGGGTATGGTGGCAATTAACATTGGCAGCTCTCCAGTACCTTGGGTCAAGTGGGTGTTCTTCACTGGTGAGCCTGAGCAGGGACTGCTTTTAAGTCCCTGCAGGTGGGGACATGCTTTGGGTCTGCACCTAGTGCTCCACCTCACTGTGTACGTAATGTTAGAATGTGGCCGCACATGGAGAGTTCACAGTGTCAGTTATGGGTTAACACTGAAGGCTAAAGACCTCCCTCACAAGGAGGAAGGGAAAATGCAGAGGCTTGGGGTATTATGGTTGGCCGCTCTTTAGTGCCTCCAAGTGGCTAGTTAAATGATAAGCCAACCTGTGTTCCTAGTTAGGAATAGCGCACGGCACAGAAAGAGTGGGGTTACACGATAATAAATCTCTGGTGCAGTATTTTTCTAACTTTTTAAAATTTGACATTCATCCGTAGAAAATCTATGTCATATCTGATGGTAAAAAGAGAGTTTACATGCACTGTAAAATCTTTAAAGTATATGGAGGCCCAAAGAGTTAAAAGCACAAGGCTTTTTGCATTACAAAGAACAAAATCAACCGAGTCTTACCACAGCTGCCATTATATGGTATTGCTGGATAAGAACCATAGACCCTTAACACAGCTACAATTATGCTTTAACCCCAAATTAGTTTCACGTTGAGGTGGATTAATTCAAATTTGCTTGCTATGGAAAGCCACTCTGGTCTTTTTAGTGAGCTGCGTAGATGGGACTCAATCATTTGCCCTCAGTTTCCACCTGACTAGTCAACCACCGAGGTGGGCAGTTGCAGTGGGGATGGATCGCAAATCTTTTTGAGCGAAGCCCCAGGGAGCTACGCTTGCTGAGCACACGTGACTATGTTCTGAGTCGCACAAAGCTAGCACTACATCCAAACTTGTGTCACGATGAGCGTCTGGTGACAGTTCCAGTATGCCAGTGGGAAATGAGGTGGCCTTTTGTTATCAATGCAAACATGATTTTTTTTTTTTAAAAAGCAATGAAAAATATAAAGAATTCTCATTCTGACATGCTGTCGTAATGTAATGTCAATCCATTGACAGACTGCAAATTTTTATACTTGGAAGTTTGTCATCAATTTTAATCTTTGCATCTGACATGCATCTTTCCTTTTCCACCTGTGGATTTAGTTCACCTGCTTTTAATTTTACCTCTACAAATGTTTGTGGCTTAGCACTCATTCTTACACATCTTCCAAAGGCTGTGCAAGTACAAGAAACATGGGAGTTCAGGAGTAGGGTTCGCAAATGCATGTGAGAGAAATTTACTATCCCACTGACTGAAGCTGTATTACACAGGATAACTTTTCCAAGTAGTTGTCAGCCGTGGCTCAGTCGATAGCACTCTCACCTCTGAGTCAGAAGGTCGTTGGTTCAAGTCTCCTCCAGAGACTTGAGCACATAAGCACTGGCTGACACTCCAGTGCAATACTGAGGGTGTGCCGCACTGTCCGAGACGTGGTCTTTTGGACGAGACATTAAACCGAGGTCCCGTCTGCCCTCTCAGGTGGACGTAAAAGATCCCACAACACTATTCAGAAGAAGAGCAGGGGAGTTCTCCCCAGTGTCCTGGCCAATATTTATTTCTCAACCAACATCACTAAAACAGATGATCTGGTCATTATCACAGTGCTGTTGGTGGGACTTTGCGGTGTGCAAATTGGCTGCCGTATTTCCTACACTACATCAGAAATAGGAGCAGAAGTAGGCCATTCGGCCCTTTGAGCCTGCTCTGCCATTCAATAAGATCATGGCTGGCCTTCTACTTCATCGCCACCTTCCCGCACTATCCCCTTCAAGTCCATTATATCCAAAAATCTTTCTATATCAGTCTTGAATATACTCAATGACTGGGCATCCACAGCTCTCTGGGGTAGAGAAATTCAAAGATTCGGAATCCTTCGAGTGAAGAAATTTCTCCTCATCTCAGGTGTAGGCCATCAGGCCCAGGGGATTTGTCAACTTTTAGTCCCATTAATTACAACAGTGGCTAAACTTCAAAAGTGCTTCATTGGCTGTAAAGTGCTTTGGGATGTCCGGAGATCATGAAAGTCGCTATATAACTGCAAGTCTTTCTTTTATATATGTGATATAAATCATTGGCTAGAGTCACTTGATGGTTTAGCGGGTTAATGTACTGCTTACTGTGGCCCTGAACCACGCACATCTGGAACATCCTAGGTTTAACGCTGGACATGCTGCATTAACTGATTTCAGCTGGGGCAGTGGCAGGGGCACGGAGTTGACCTCAGCACCCCTGAACTAGAGAGTCACGGGTGGGGTGGTGGTGGGGGAGGTGGGGGGGGGGGGGGAGAGGGGAAACACAGTCTAAAATTCTGCTCCTCTTCATTTTGCGGTGTGTCCTCCTGGAGATTATGGCAATGTAGATGCCCAGTGAGGACAGGATCAGTTCAGCTCAAACTTCTTCCCACAGCTGAACAGCCAACCAATGGTCAAGGCTCATCCAGCAGGAATGGCCACTTGGGCAAGGTATCCAAGGCCTGCAGACATCCATGGAATTGTACCCCAGCGCCAGGCACCACCTTTGGGAGAGGAGTGAAGAAAACTGAAGTCCTTAGTCAGAGCAAAATGGAAGAGGGAAAGTGCTTGGTTTTTGGTATGTGCAGTCAGACAACGGAGTCAAAGTTATTGGCCAGCTCACTAACTGCTAAATAATGTCCAATTCTACAGTGCTCCACATATACAGGCTGAGGTTTCAGGGGCATTTTACATTATGGGATTACAGTGCACAACAGGCATTCTCTCCTTAATTTACTTTCAAATCATGCTGCTGATCTTCTTGTGAATCACTGGCAGAGGGAATGTAAATCCCGAGGTTGTCTGTGACATTTTACTGCATGTGCAGAGGAATGATATCATGATCCCCTGTATGGAGATAATAATAGATATATTCATGCACACGGGGAGAGGAACAACCCGGCAAATACAGGCCAGTCAGCCTAACATCGGTGTTGGGGAAGCTGTTAGAGACAATAATCCGGGGAAAAATTAATTGTCACTTGAAAAATTATAGGCTAATAAATGAAAGTCCACAGGAATTTGTTAAAGGCAAATTGTGTTTGTTTAACTTGATTGAGTTCTTTGCTGAAGTAATGGAGAGGGTTAATGAGGGTAGTGCGGTTGATGTTGTGTATATGAAGTTTCAAAAGGCGTTGGATAAAGTACCACATAATAGATTTGTTAGCAAAATTGAAGCCGATGGGATTAAAGGGACAATGACAGTGTGGGTACGAAACTGGCTAAGTGACAGAACCCAGAGAGTAGTGGTAAATGGTTGTTTTTCAGACTGGGGGGAAGTATACAGTGGTATTCCCCAGGGGTTGGTATTCGGACCACTGCTCTTTTTGATATATATTAATGACCTGGACTTGGGTATACAAGGCATAATTCCAAAGTTTGCAGATGGCATGAAACTTGGAAATGTAGTAAACAATGAGGATAGTAACAGACATAGACAGAGTGGTGAAATGGGCAGACACATGGCATGACATTTAACACAGAGATACATTTTGGTAGGAAGAATGAGGAGAGGTAATATAAACAAATTGGTACAATTTCAGAGGGTGCAGGAACAGAGAGACCTGGGGGATGTATGTACACAAACCTTTGAAGGTGGCTGAACAAGTTGAGAAGGCCGTTAAAAAGGCATATGGGATTCTTGACTTTATAAAAGAGGCCTAGAGTACAAAAGCAAGGAAGTTATGCTAATCCTTTATAAAACACTGGTTAGGCCTCAGCTGGAGTATTGTGTCCAATTCTGGACACCACACTTTAGGAAGGATGTCAAGGCCAAGGAGGGACTTCAGTTATGTGGAGCGACTGGCGAAGCTGGGGTTGTTCTCCTTAGAGCAGAGGAAGTTAAGAGGAGATTTGATAGAGGTGTTCAAAATCATGAAAGGTTTTGAGAGAGTAAATAAGGAGAAACTGTTTCCAGTGGCAGGAGGGTTGGTAACCAGAGGACACAGATTTAAGGTGATTGGCAAAAGAACCGGAGGCAACATGAGGAAGTATTTTTTTACAAAGCGAGTTGTTGTGATCTGGAATACATGGCCTGAAAGGGTGGTGGAAGCAGATTCAATAATAACTTTCAAAAGAGAATTGGACAAATATTTGAAGGGAAAAAATTTACAGGGCTATGGGGAAAGAGCAGGGGAGCAACTGGATAGCTCTTTCAAAGTGTCTGCACAGGCAAGTTGGGCCAAATAGTCTCCGACAGTGCTGTATCATTCTATAATGGTGTCACCAAAGAAGTATGGTGATGTGGAATTCCCTCCTTAAACCTCTCTGTCTTTCTACAGGAAACTTTGTTATATCCGGCACCAACGGGACCGAGCTGTTGCCGATCTATCAAAACTGCCGGACATACAAAGTTAATGTTGAAGCATATGGAGGTTTTCATCTCCGTATCTGACAACAAACACTGTTGCTTAGCAACAGCTTCAAACAGTCGGCCTGTACCTTGGAAGCGTCTCTGTAGCTTAGCAACAGCTTCAGAGAGACTTTCCAAAGCCTGACTGTTGGAAAAAAAAGCCACAAGAAGAAAAAAAACCTAACAAAACGGCTCCTGATTTCTGCCGGTAGATCGAGGTTTCCGGACATACAACCTCCGGATAAACCAAAGTCTCCTGTACTTCTTTCTCCTCCTTTAAGATGCTGCGCAAAATCTACCTCTGACCAAGCTTGTCCTAATATCTCCTTATGTGGCATGGTGTCAAATTTTGTTTGATTACACCCCTGCAAAGTGCCTTGGGACATTTCACTAGGTTAAAGGCGCTATATAAATGCAAGTTGTTTTTGTGGTGCTTACTGTAAGGCTGGTGGTAGCTAAGAAGGCCCAGCAAAAATGTTGTCTTAATTGCAGCAGGTAAACATTGATGTGGCCATCAGCTGTGGGAGATTTGCGCTACAGAAACTGGCAGCCCATATAAACACTCAGGGTGGACGACAAGAATGGACATTGAGCAGGAGTGAGAGGGGCATAGAAAGGTTGTAGAGGCAAATGCAATGTCAAATAGAGAACCTTTAAGGAGACTTTAGAAAAGCTGGTAATGTGGAGGTGTCTATGAGTCTCAGATGTCAATGACTAAAGAGCGGTGCTGATGGAGGAGCAACAGGAGTGAGAAGTAAGCGGATGTGGTAAACGGGGAGGGCGATGTGGTACATGCAGCTGGAGGAGATCCAGCACCACGAGGCCATGGTGGGGAAGACGAGGATCATGAAATCAATACGATGCAGCATAGTGAGCATGTGAATTGGTCACAAATCAGCACTCAACGGAGGAATGAAGCCGGTCTGACCAGGATCAACAGCGAGGTCAGCTTTGGGCAATAGTGAGGTGGCTCCCATTAGTATCCCTGGGCTAGGTTGGGAAAAGGAATCCAGCCAGGATTCCTACTGGGAAATGGATAAGTGAACAGTAGCATAATGGTTATGTTCCTGGACTAATAATCCGGAGAGGTGAGTTCAAATCCCACCACGGCAGCTAGGGAATTTTAAATCAGTTAATTAAATAAACCTGGAATAAAAAAGCTAGTAATGATTACCATGTAACTACCGGATTGTTGTAAAAACCCATCTGGTTCAGTAATGTTCTTTAGGGAAGGAAATCTGTCGTCCTCACCCGGTCTGGCCTGTATGTGACTCCACTATAGGTGCCAAAGTGTCTGTGGAATTTATGTCTCCAGCACAAGCCAGCACCTTCAGGGGTTGGGAGAAAGTAAAAGCAAATGGTTTTCTCTGGATTTGGATCTTTCCCCTGTACAAATGGACAAATTTGGGCAGTGCTTACTGTAACTGAACCCATTGCTTCTTGCACATAATAGCTGGCAGCCTGTTGCACCACCTGCAATGGGACAAGGTGGGAACAGTAACGAGGCTGCATTGTGCACCTGCGCTCATCCCAAAGGGAGGTCACGCCTAGGGACTGGCAGCCATTCGTGGAAAAAATTAATGTCCAATTCCTGTTAAACAACAAAAAAAAATCAGCACAGATTACATCTTTTTTCACTTCCATTTTCTGTCTGCCTCTTCTGAAGACGGTCACTCATGTTAAGACACAGTTCCATTGGCACTGGTCGTCCCCAGTATCGTGCTGATCTGACTAATCCTTCACGCAAGTCTAATCAGTGTACGTTGGCGTTTATTTGATTGTTGGAATATCATAGCCAAACCTTTTAATAAAACATCCATTTGGTGGAAAAATGGTGACCCAGCAGAATAAGCTGATAGAGAATCAATGCACTAACTAGAATTCCTTTCTTTCACGGGTCTACAATCTGTCCATACGAATAGGGCAAAACCACCTTTGCACATGTGCAGATTGTGAATGCCTTTTATCACATATATGAAATACAAATCACTTGTCTCAAGTGATGTTTCTGAGAGACACTGACCTAGATATTTCCAGTGCGAGAAACTTGCCTTTACATCCACTCTGCTTTTTACCCTCCGAATATCTTTCTACCTATGTGGCTATATTCCCCTTCATTCCATATGCCACTATCTTTGCCATAAGTATCTTGTATACCTTATCAAATGATGTTTAAACATTTATATATACACCTGCTGCATTGGAGGGAGTGCAGCGTAGATTTACCAGAATGATACCTACACTCCAACGGTTAAATTACAAGGGATTTAGAAGGTTAAGGGGTGATTTGTTCGAAATTTTCAAGATATTAAGGGGAATTGATAGGGTAGATTGTTAGAAACTATTTCCGCTGGTTGGGGAGTATAGGACTAGGGGACAGCCTAAAAATTAGAGCCAGGCCTTTCAGGAGTGAAGTTAGGAAACACTTCTACACACAAAGGGTGGTGGAAGTTTGGAACTCTCTTCCGCAAACAGCAGTTGATGCTGGGTCAATTATTAATTTTTAATCTGAGATTGATAGATTTTTGTTAATCAAAGGTATTAAGAGATATGGGGCAAAGATGGGTATATGGAGTTAGGTCACCGATCAGCCATAATCTCGCTGAATGGCGGAACAGGCTCGAGGGGCTAAATGGCCTACTCCTGTTCCTATGTATTTACTTTATTTGTCTTGTTATTTGGTCAAAGAATTCTATAAGGTTGTCATGAGATGAGGGAAAAAAATTTACGCAGTGAGTTATTATGTTCTGGAATGCACTGCCCGAAAGGGTGCTGGAAACAGTTTCAAAAGTAACTTTCAAAAGGAAATTGGATAAATACTTGAAGGGGAGAACATTTGTAGGGCTATGGGGAAAAATCAGGGGAGCGGGACTAATTGGAGAGCTCTTTCAAAGAGCTGGCACAGGCACAATGGGCCTAATGGCCTCCTTCTGTGCTGTTAGATTCTATGATTCTATGTACGACATGCCCTTTCAAAATGCATGCTATTAGACATGATTACCTCATGTTTCGCCAAGTGCTTGGTAATTTTATCCCATATGACAGACTCTAGTAGTTTGCTAACAACTTTAGTCAGACTAACTGGCCTATAATTTCCTGGCTTGTCTCTGTTTTTGAAGAGGGTGGTCACATTTGGCAACCTCTGACATACTTTGCCTTTCCAAAAAATTTTGGCAAACTATAGTCAGACTCTCTTTATCTGAATAATAATCTCCAATAACTGTTCCATACCTACCTCTGATGGTTCTGCAATCCCAATTTCCATCTCCTCTGTGAAAAGTGAGGCAAAGTACTTATTTAGTGTATCGGTTAGTCCTTCAACTCCAAGTCTGCTGCCTTCATCCCTACCCTTACCTTAACTATTCTTTTACTACTAATGTTTCTATAGAAAGCCTTGCTATTTTTTAAAAACTCATTTCCTCTCATACTCCCTCTTAGCCTTTCTAATATTCCTTTTTGTAGCTTTCCTGTATGTTCCTTATATTTGTCCTGTTTTTCATTTTTATTATCTACCCTGTAAGCACTAAATGCTTCCTTTTTTGGTTTCAAATTTGATCCAATCTTTCGATATTCCACACATAAAAAACTACCCTTTATGATCATGAACATTTTCTCTATCCTGGTCTATTTTTGAATCATTAATCTCTCCTCTTAATATGTGCTTCTTCAATTTGTCTGCAAATTTCATCCTCAATTTCTTTTCTGCTATATAATATGCTCCCAGTAATGTGACCAAACTCTTGCTATTCCTCAGCTCAATCCAAAGGGATTTGGTTTGAAACATTTCTCTTTTAAATGCTTTTACTCTAGTACTGTGATATTGTCTCAAATTAATACCGTTTCTCTTCCTTCCCTACTGTTCCTGAATACAAAATCAAGGAGATAATGTAAAATTTGTATACAACCTTGGTTAGACCACACTTCGAGCAATGTGTGCAGTTCTAGTCACCCTACTACAAAAATGACATTGAAGCACTGGAGAAAGTGCAGAAAAACAAGGATGTTACCAGAATTGAGAGGATGCAACTACGTGTATCATGAAAGATTGAGCAGGCTGGGTCTCTTTTCTCTGGAAAGGAGAAGACCAAGTGGAGACCTGATACAGGCCTTTAAAATTATGATGGGGAAGATAGGGTGGTAGTGGAGACACTTTACACTTGTGGGCAAATCCAGAACAAGGGGGTATCAATACAAGATAGCCACTAACACATCAAGTAAAGAATTGAGGAGGAATTCCTTGAGAGAGAGTGGTAAAAACTCTCTGCCACGTGGAGTGGTTGAGGCGAATAAGGGGAGGCATGATGCATACATGAGGGAGAAGGGAATAGAGGGATACAAAGGCAGGTTTTTTATTAAATTCGTTCACGGGATGTGGGCGTCACTGGCAAGGCCAGCATTTATTGCCCAACCCTAATTGCCCTCGAGAAGGTGGTGGTGAGTCTCCGCCTTGAACCGCTGCAGTCTGTGTGGTGAAGGTACTCCCAACAGTGCTGTTAGGTAGGGAATTTAGGGTGGGGAAAAGGGCAATTAGTTGTGGAGTACAAACACCAGCATAGAGCAGTTGGGCCGAATGTCTTATTCCTGCACTGTAGATTCTATGCCCAGGAATATCTGAAAGATGACTGCAAGCTGGCTCAGGATTATCATTCAGTTTTTGCCATTCTGTCATAATTTTCCATTGTAATCAGTGATACAGGACTCCCCCTATTGTTTCTTGTACTGTGCATTAATACACATACATTTACTGTATTTTGGCTTCCCTTGGTTTGACAATTTCCTTTGTTTTTAGCTTCCCAACCCTGATTTCTTCTTTACTAACTTGCTCTGTTTAACCTCTTTCAATCTGTACACATCCTTATTCCCTATACACCTGAACAATGTTCCCATTAAGCTGCGTGACCACGCAGCGGTCTGGAGGTCCAGCGTAGCCGGCTCACCGGCTTTTAAATGGTAAAACCACGCATGCGCGGAAATTTGAATGGGCCGTGCAGCCCGTTAAAGGGGCCACGCACCCAAAAAAATATTAGAGGGAACATTGCACCTGAAGCCTACTTTGCCTTCCAAGCTGCCTACTTTATTTTTATGCTCCCTACCATTTAGTTTAAACTCTACCACACAGCTAATCTAATCTCCCTGCAAGTATATTGGTGCCAGCTCTGTTCAAATGTAGGCTGGTTCACTTCTGCCCCAGAATTGGTCCCAATGCCCCAAGAATTTGAACCCCAAAATATGTCTCTAGCCATGCATTTACCTCTCTAATGTGGCTAGCAAGTGGCACTGGTAGTAATCCTGAGATTAGCTAACCCTAACTGATTTTTGATCCCCATTCATTCATAGCCCTAAGAGCAGTGGCGTTCTCCCTTGGCCAATATTTATCCCTCAATCAACATCACTAAAAAACAGATGATCTGGTCATTATCACATTGCTGTTTGTGGGACCTTGCTGTGTGCAAATTGGCTGCCATGTTTCCTACACGACAACAGAGACTACACTTCAAAAGTGTTTCATTGGCTGTGAAGCGCTTTGCGAAGCCCTGAGGTCGTGAAAGGCGCTATATAAATGCAAGTCTTTCTTTCTCATTTGTTGCACAATTGCTTGGACATAATTTTAACTTGTCTAAGCGAATGAATCTAAAAGCGTATTGCTCAATAGACCCTAAACTGATGGCTCAGTAGATGAATCACTTTGTGTGGTACTGAGCCACACATATTAGGAAGGTCCCCCAATTAAACTCCAGTCTGTGCCGAGTTAGCTTACCTCAGCCGGGGCCAGTGGTGGGAACGGAACCAGAGGCTTCATTGACCTGAGGACTATGAGAAAAGAAAAATCACTCACTTTTGATTGATATCCAATGACTCCGATTGGGGTGTATACGGGTGAGGTCAGAGTGCAATTCTTTCCAAGTGTCCAATATGCTACATAATGGTGTTGGAACTGTACAGTATAGTCAGACTATACTGTGTGAATGTCTGGTCACCAAGACAAAAGGGAAACACACAAGTCCTGGAAACCGTGCAGGAGAAAGTCACAAGGCCGATTCCTAATAGCATAATTGAAAGATTGGAGAAACAGGGACTCTTCAGCCTTGAAAAGAGGCAACTGAGAGAGGACATTAAAGTTATTCAATAGTATAGAACAGGTAAATTTGGAGCACTATTACACGGCCTGCCATGAAAGTAAAACAAGAGGGCACAGGTTCAAATTGGTGAAAGACATCATGGCCCAATATCAGGAAGTTCTTCTTCACGCAAATCACAATTAAAACTTGACTTAAGACTTCTGAGTAGTGTTGTGGGTCAAAAAGATTTGATCATTTTAGAAGCTATTGATTGCTGTAATGGGAGTAGGGGGACTAGTTTTTTTCTAGATGGGTGAGTGAAGATAAGCTGAATGAGTTTCCTTATCAGAATTTTTATTTCTACAATCCTGTGATGTATAAACTAGTCTGTAACTCACTCCTTGCTATCAAACACAAAGTGATAAGAACATAAGAAGTAAGAACATAAGAAATAGGAGCAGGAGTAGGCCATACGGCCCCTCGAGCCTGCTCCGCCATTCAATAAGATCATGGCTGATCATCGGCCTCAACTCCACTTTCCCGCCCGATCTCCATATCCCTTGATTCCCCTAGAGTCCAAAAATCTAACTATCTCAGCCTTGAATATACTCAAAGACTCGGCATTCACAGCCCTCTCGTGCAGAGAATTCCAAAGATTCACAGCCCTCTGAGTGAAGAAATTCCTCCTCATCTTGGTCTTAAATGGCCGACCCCTAATCCTGAGACGATGCCCCCTAGTTCTAGACTCTCCAGCCAGGGGAAACAACCTCTCAGCATCTACCCTGTCAATCCCCTTCAGAATCTTGTATGTTTCAATGATCAAAGGGCTTTTTCTGTGACTCAAACATAGTTTGAAATCCACAGAACAGAGATGTGCAGTGTAATAATTCAATATCTAATGTAGTATTTTTACTTGGCCAAATATCAGTCTCCAAGGGTTGATGGGGTACACGGCCTATGACCTCACTTATTCAGCACACATGGATAAGTTCGCTGCCTATTAAACACTGCAGCTTTGCAAATATCACAAATTAAAACAGTCATTTTAGGATTAAAGCCTGTGTATTTAAAAAAAACGACAATCATTGACTACTTTAGCAACAAAACGTTTTCCCATATTTGCTTCTTTGCAGCAGCTGGTCAAACATTGTCCTCCAGCACAGGAGGTTGGATGCCCAGTATCATGGAGCTCTCATCCACGAATACGATCCACCCCACTCCATGAACAGCCAGCAGGAGGCACAACTCAAGTGAGGGTCTGCTGGACAATGCTCTCTTTCCCCTTTCCTTCACCCCTTCCCCTTAGTTCCGCACAGTGTTCCATACATCAGCCCAGCTGAGAACTGATGAAAGTCACTCAGTCAAGGCAGGCAAGGAGTGGAGTGCAAACCTCGGGCACCCTCTGGTTGTGATGACGGAAACCTGACGGTAGATTTACAGGGAACCCAAAAAGGATTTCTGAACACATACATTTCAACTGACAGAAACGTTACAGTCACACTTGTGGATTATGCCCCAAATGAGAATCTGACTAATAATCACAATGAATACAAGGAATTAAAATATTTTAGGGAATAATGAGAAGATAGCAGGGAAAGAAATAAGGAGAAACTAGGCTTACACAAAAAGGTGGCTGGAACAGCCAATAATGAGGGATTTTTGCAGTCAGTCCACCCAGGGACTAGTTGTAGCAAAGGGACGAAGACTGCTTTGTGCGTCTGCCTGCCTCTTGGGTGCTAATTAGCGATGGATTTTATCTCCTTGTACTTCCAGAGCAACTCCACCAGTTTCAGCTTACCTCCGCCCCCAGCATCTGTTCGGGGGCGTGGGGCGGGTTGTAGTTTTATGGCACTGCTAGGTCTTGACACACATCAGGAAGGCACGCTGGGCAGTACTATCCAAGGGCATAAGAATTAAAGACTCAAAGCCTTGCGGCAAATGGACTAACTTTGGTTGGGGTAGATCCTGACTGTGTGCGATAGTGTAAAACCAGCGATAGCGAGCCGGCAGCCCCTTTTACACCTCTCTTGATTGACTTTAATGGGAATAATAATTGGGAGAGCTGTAAAGCTGGCTAACAATTTGCTATCACCTGTTTTACACTATCACACAAAGTCAAGATTTACCCCATCAATGCAAGATGTTGTTGTTGATGCTGTCATAAATGAAACATCCAGTATCGTGTCCTATAAAAAGCAAATGGCATCCTGTAGCAAAGTATTTAATCTTCACTGATTATTTGCTGTAGATACACACATTACAATCAATATCTCCCTTATCAGCAAAAGGACAGGGTTTAAAACTCCCAGCAGTCCACATGTAAGACTTCCCAATATTCCCTTTGGACCTCACATCGATCCGACTCCGTCAGTTCTGAGCGCTCAGCTCTAACATTGCGGTAACATGCGAGGTGGCAGAGACCTGGGCTGACCTAATGAACAATTATTGACTGGAGGGGGAGCCCATGTGGAAACCAAAGCACGAGGTTCAATGTAGTCGGACTCAGTACACAGTAAATTAGAACATTCTTCTGCCAGTTCTCATGGAGGTCTAATTTAAAGCAAAATACAATCTGAATCGTCACTGCAGGCACCAAAACACAAGACAACAACAACTTGCATTTATGTAGTGCCTTTAACATAGTAAAATGTCCCATGGCGCTTCACAGAAGCGTCATCAAAAAAAAAATTGACACTGAGCCACGTAACGAGACAGGTGACCAAAAGCTTGGTCAAAGAGGCAGGTTTTAAGGAGGGTCTCAAAGGAAGAGAGAGGGGGGTAGCGAGGCAGAGAGGTTTGGGGAGGGAATTCCAGAGCGTAGAACCTGGGCGGCTGAAGGCACGGCCATCATTGGTGGGGCGAAGGGAGTGGGGGTTGCACAGGAGGCCAGAATTGGATAAACGCAGAGATCTCTGAGAGTTGTAGGGCTGGAGGAGGATATAGACAGGTTTGAGCTACTTGATACAGCCTTAAATTGTATGCTTTAGATAAAAGTTCTTTCTGAAATTAAAATATTTAGCAAAATATGTTTTCTTTTAATCAATTATCTCAAGCTGTCACTTGCTTGCGGCTTCTTATGTCAAGGGATAAAACATTGAACAGGGGTGAGGCAAGTTCCTTTGGGAGAAAAAAATAATTCAATTAAAAAGATGTCAATCTGAGCTGATGTGCATCATTTAGCTGCCAGTTACAAAGAGGCACTGGCAGAGGCCTGGCAATAGGTTTACTGCCCAATCCTTTAGTCATAAAACTATGTTGGGCAGAAACTGAAGGCAGATTGTATGGCTGATTGGGTGACTAAATGTGTAGCCTGATGCAGCATGGGCTACACAGCGAGAGATCACTGGGCCAATATTGAGCTACCCACTGAGCGATTACCCCTCCAACACGGGATTCCCAGTGAGAGATTACTCCTCCAACACAAGATTCCCAGTGAGAGATTACTCCTCCAACACAGGATTCCCAGTGAGAGATTACCCCTCCAACACGGGATTCCCACTGAGCGATTACTCCTCCAACACAAGATTCCCAGTGAGAGATTACTCCTCCAACACGGGATTCCCAGTGAGAGATTACCCCTCCAACACAAGATTCCCAGTGAGAGATTACTCCTCCAACACAGGATTCCCAGTGAGAGATTACCCCTCCAACACAAGATTCCCAGTGAGAGATTACTCCTCCAACACGGGATTCCCACTGAGAGATTACCCCTCCAACACGGGATTCCCACTGAGAGATTACTCCTCCAACACAGGATTCCCAGTGAGAGATTACTCCTCCAACACGGGATTCCCAGTGAGAGATTACCCCTCCAACACGGGATTCCCACTGAGAGATTACTCCTCCAACACAGGATTCCCAGTGAGAGATTACCCCTCCAACACGGGATTCCCAGTGAGAGATTACTCCTCCAACACAAGATTCCCACTGAGAGATTACTCCTCCAACACAGGATTCCCAGTGAGCGATTACCCCTCCAACACAAGATTCCCACTGAGCGATTACTCCTCCAACACGGGATTCCCAGTGAGAGATTACTCCTCCAACACAGGATTCCCAGTGAGAGATTACTCCTCCAACACGGGATTCCCAGTGAGAGATTACTCCTCCAACACGGGATTCCCAGTGAGAGATTACCCCTCCAACACGGGATTCCCAGTGAGCGATTACTCCTCCAACACGGGATTCCCAGTGAGAGATTACTCCTCCAACACAGGATTCCCAGTGAGAGATTACTCCTCCAACACGGGATTCCCAGTGAGAGATTACTCCTCCAACACGGGATTCCCAGTGAGAGATTACTCCTCCAACACAAGATTCCCAGTGAGCGATTACTCCTCCAACACGGGATTCCCAGTGAGAGATTACTCCTCCAACACGGGATTCCCAGTGAGCGATTACCCCTCCAACACAAGATTCCCAGTGAGAGATTACTCCTCCAACACGGGATTCCCAGTGAGAGATTACTCCTCCAACACAGGATTCCCAGTGAGAGATTACTCCTCCAACACGGGATTCCCAGTGAGAGATTACCCCTCCAACACGGGATTCCCAGTGAGAGATTACTCCTCCAACACGGGATTCCCAGTGAGAGATTACTCCTCCAACACGGGATTCCCAGTGAGAGATTACTCCTCCAACACGGGATTCCCAGTGAGAGATTACTCCTCCAACACGGGATTCCCAGTGAGAGATTACCCCTCCAACACGGGATTCCCAGTGAGAGATTACTCCTCCAACACAGGATTCCCAGTGAGAGATTACTCCTCCAACACGGGATTCCCACTGAGAGATTACTCCTCCAACACAGGATTCCCAGTGAGCGATTACCCCTCCAACACGGGATTCCCAGTGAGAGATTACTCCTCCAACACAAGATTCCCAGTGAGAGATTACTCCTCCAACACAAGATTCCCAGTGAGAGATTACCCCTCCAACACGGGATTCCCAGTGAGAGATTACCCCTCCAACACAGGATTCCCACTGAGAGATTACTCCTCCAACACGGGATTCCCAGTGAGAGATTACTCCTCCAACACGGGATTCCCAGTGAGAGATTACTCCTCCAACACGGGATTCCCAGTGAGAGATTACTCCTCCAACACGGGATTCCCCCAGTGAGAGATTACTCCTCCAACACGGGATTCCCAGTGAGAGATTACTCCTCCAACACAAGATTCCCAGTGAGAGATTACTCCTCCAACACAGGATTCCCAGTGAGAGATTACTCCTCCAACACAGGATTCCCAGTGAGAGATTACCCCTCCAACACGGGATTCCCACTGAGAGATTACTCCTCCAACACAGGATTCCCAGTGAGAGATTACTCCTCCAACACAGGATTCCCACTGAGAGATTACTCCTCCAACACAGGATTCCCAGTGAGAGATTACTCCTCCAACACGGGATTCCCAGTGAGAGATTACTCCTCCAACACGGGATTCCCAGTGAGAGATTACTCCTCCAACACAAGATTCCCACTGAGAGATTACTCCTCCAACACAAGATTCCCAGTGAGAGATTACTCCTCCAACACAAGATTCCCAGTGAGAGATTACTCCTCCAACACAGGATTCCCACTGAGAGATTACTCCTCCAACACAGGATTCCCAGTGAGAGATTACTCCTCCAACACGGGATTCCCAGTGAGAGATTACTCCTCCAACACGGGATTCCCAGTGAGAGATTACTCCTCCAACACAGGATTCCCAGTGAGAGATTACTCCTCCAACACAAGATTCCCAGTGAGAGATTACTCCTCCAACACAGGATTCCCAGTGAGAGATTACCCCTCCAACACGGGATTCCCAGTGAGAGATTACCCCTCCAACACAAGATTCCCACTGAGAGATTACCCCTCCAACACAGGATTCCCAGTGAGAGATTACTCCTCCAACACGGGATTCCCAGTGAGAGATTACTCCTCCAACACGGGATTCCCAGTGAGAGATTACTCCTCCAACACAAGATTCCCAGTGAGAGATTACTCCTCCAACACAAGATTCCCACTGAGCGATTACTCCTCCAACACAGGATTCCCAGTGAGAGATTACCCCTCCAACACGGGATTCCCAGTGAGAGATTACTCCTCCAACACAAGATTCCCACTGAGCGATTACTCCTCCAACACAGGATTCCCAGTGAGAGATTACTCCTCCAACACAAGATTCCCACTGAGCGATTACTCCTCCAACACAGGATTCCCAGTGAGAGATTACTCCTCCAACACAGGATTCCCAGTGAGAGATTACTCCTCCAACACAGGATTCCCAGTGAGAGATTACTCCTCCAACACAAGATTCCCAGTGAGAGATTATTCCTCCAACACAGGATTCCCAGTGAGAGATTACCCCTCCAACACGGGATTCCCAGTGAGAGATTACTCCTCCAACACGGGATTCCCAGTGAGAGATTACTCCTCCAACACGGGATTCCCACTGAGAGATTACTCCTCCAACACAGGATTCCCAGTGAGAGATTACTCCTCCAACACAAGATTCCCAGTGAGAGATTACTCCTCCAACACAGGATTCCCAGTGAGAGATTACTCCTCCAACACAAGATTCCCAGTGAGAGATTATTCCTCCAACACAGGATTCCCAGTGAGAGATTACCCCTCCAACACGGGATTCCCAGTGAGAGATTACCCCTCCAACACGGGATTCCCAGTGAGAGATTACTCCTCCAACACAAGATTCCCAGTGAGAGATTACTCCTCCAACACGGGATTCCCAGTGAGAGATTACTCCTCCAACACGGGATTCCCAGTGAGAGATTACTCCTCCAACACGGGATTCCCAGTGAGAGATTACCCCTCCAACACAGGATTCCCAGTGAGAGATTACTCCTCCAACACAAGATTCCCAGTGAGAGATTACCCCTCCAACACAGGATTCCCACTGAGAGATTACTCCTCCAACACAAGATTCCCAGTGAGAGATTACTCCTCCAACACGGGATTCCCACTGAGAGATTACTCCTCCAACACGGGATTCCCAGTGAGAGATTACTCCTCCAACACAGGATTCCCAGTGAGAGATTACTCCTCCAACACGGGATTCCCAGTGAGAGATTACCCCTCCAACACAGGATTCCCACTGAGAGATTACTCCTCCAACACGGGATTCCCAGTGAGAGATTACCCCTCGAACACAAGATTCCCAGTGAGAGATTACCCCTCCAACACGGGATTCCCAGTGAGAGATTACTCCTCCAACACGGGATTCCCAGTGAGAGATTACTCCTCCAACACAGGATTCCCACTGAGCGATTACTCCTCCAACACAGGATTCCCAGTGAGAGATTACTCCTCCAACACAGGATTCCCACTGAGCGATTACTCCTCCAACACAGGATTCCCAGTGAGAGATTACTCCTCCAACACAGGATTCCCACTGAGCGATTACTCCTCCAACACGGGATTCCCAGTGAGAGATTACTCCTCCAACACGGGATTCCCAGTGAGAGATTACCCCTCCAACATGGGATTCCCAGTGAGAGATTACTCCTCCAACATGGGAATCCCAATGAGAGATTACTCCTCCAACACGGGATTCCCAGTGAGAGATTACTCCTCCAACATGGGAATCCCAATGAGAGATTATTCCTCCAACACGGGATTCCCAGTGAGAGATTATTCCTCCAACACGGGATTCCCAGTGAGAGATTATTCCTCCAACACGGGATTCCCAGTGAGAGATTACTCCTCCAACACGGGATTCCCAGTGAGAGATTATTCCTCCAACACAGGATTCCCAGTGAGAGATTATTCCTCCAACATTTCATAGAAGGATACAGCACAGAAGCAGGCCATTCAACCATCGTGCCTGTGCCGGCCCTTTGAAAGAGCTATCTAATTAGTCCCACTCGCCTACCCTTTTCTCATAGCCCTGCAAATTTTTCCCTTTCAAGCATTTATCCAATTCCCTTTTGAAAGTTATTACTGAATGTGCTTCCACCAACCTTTCAGGCCATGCATTCATGGGCTACCCAGCGAGAGATTACTCTGCCACTGTGAGTAGTAAAAAAAATAATCACAACAACATTTTATTTTCTAAAAATATGACTGGTAATGAAGGAATAACTAGAATACGATTTTCTCCCTCCAATTTTCTCTCCTCCTCTCCTGAAGGTGCTGACTCATGCTGAGGCCTGTTCCTCTGGTACTCGATAATACAAATAGATAGTATTAACTGTATTTATATAGTATCTTCACATTGAAACATTTCAGAACACTTTACACAAATTAATTACTGTTCAAGTGCCGTTAACTTAATCCATCTGGCCCGTTCTTCACGTGCTAGCCTAGACACTGAGTATCGGCAGGCCAGTCAATCACGTAGGGCATCACAGCTGAATCTGTTGCGTTTTTCCTCTCACTAGGCCATTCACATAGAATGACATAGAATTTACAGCATATACAGGCCATTTGCCCCAACAGGTCAATGCCGGAGTTTATGCTCCACACGAGCCTCCTCCCACCCCTCTTCATCTAACCCCATCAACCTATCCTTCTATTCTTTTCTCCCTCATGTGTTTATCTGGCTTCCCCTTAAATGCATCAAAACTGCAACAAAATACTAGAAGACAGTAATAAACTTGCAGAATAGGCATATAATTGGCAAATTAATTTCAATATAGATAAATGTGAGGTGTTACATTTTGGTATGTAGAATAAGGAGGCCACATAATTGCTAGGAAAATAAGAGTCTAAATGGGGCAGAGGAGCAGAGATGTAGGGGTACAGATACACAAATCACTAAAAGTAGCGACGTAGGTTAATAAGGCCATAAATAAAGCAAAGCGCTGGGATTCATTTCTAGATGGATAGAATTGAAAAGCGGAGAAGTTACGTTAAACTTGTACAGAACCTTGGTTAGACCACACTTGGAGCACTGTGCACAATTCTGGTCTCCATATTATAAAAAGAATATGCAGGCACTGAAGAAGGTGCAAAAAAGATTTACAACAATGATACCAGAATTGAGAGGTTACACTTATCAGGAATGGCTGAACAAGCTGGGGCTCTTTTCTTTAGGAAGGAGAAGGCCAAGGGGTGACTTAATAGAGGTCTTTAAAATTATGAAGGGGTTTGATAGGGTAGATGTAGAGAAGATGTTTCCACTTGTGGGGAGACCAAAACTAGGGGCCATAAATATAAGATAGTCGCCAATAAATCCAATAGGGAATCATAGAATGATACTGGACAGAAGGAGGCCATTCAGCCCATCATGTCTGTGCCGGCTCTTTAAAAGAGCTTTCCTTAGTCCCACCTCCCTGCTCTTTCTCTGTAGCCCTGCAATTTTTTCCCCTTTAAGTATTTATCCAATACCCGTTGAAAGTTATTATTGAGTCTGCTTCCACTACCCTTTCAGATGGTGTATTCCAGATTGTAACAACTCGCTGTATAAAAATATTCTTTTCATCTCCCCTCTGGTTCTTTTACCAATACCTTAAAGCAAGGATGTATTTAAGGACAGCTAGATAAGTACATGAGGAGAAAGGAGTAGAAGGATATGCTGATAGGATTAGAAGTAAGGTGGGAGGAGGCTGGAGCATAAATGCCGGCATAGACCAATTGGGCCGAATGGCCTGTTTCTGTGCTGTAAATTCTATGTAATCTATGCTATCCGTTTACAGTCCCCCACTATTGTCCTATCTAAGATAGGATAATTTAGCAAGACTAGGGATTAAACCAGGACCTTGCAGGTTTGTGCAGCTCCATGCCATATTGAGCAGTGCCTTTAATGGCTAAGCTATTGGGAGTGACGGAAATAGGTCATCTGAAGTCTCACTAAAAGTAACGTGACTTTAAGATAAAGTTGCACAATGGGTCTTTTACAGATCAATAATTAAGTTTGTAATCATTAGAAAAGAGGCAATCGGATAATTTGGGACAAATAAAAGGGAAGCTTTCATCTACAATTTATATAACTATACAGCTGATAGGAACTTTCTGAAATACAGACAAGAGACAGTCTTAGGGAGCAAGAGTTTTAAAGATAAATTTAATGTGCCATGACTTAATCATGCTATTTTTAACCCTTAACAATAATAAATTCAATTTTACATTAGGGAGAAACTATAGAGAACAATATGCAGCCAATTATAAACTTTAAGCAGCCCAGCTTGCGCTGATGGATTCCAACTAATGAATATGCATGGTTCATTTGGGATAAAAGAGATGACATTTGAACATCAACAAAAGCACTGTAATCACCTATCTAGGCAATGTCTCGCAATCATTTTGGAAAGCAACAGGAGTGGATGTTCCAGTTCAACATGGATAGTTTAGTTCACATTTAGCAACATGTTTACAAAGATGATCCCAGAACTGAGAGGTTATAATCAGGAAAGACTGAACAGGCTGGGGCTTTATCTAGAAAAGCGAAGACTGAGGGGTGACCTGATAAGAGTTCTTGAAAATTATGGAGGGTTCAATAGGGTAGATGTAGAGAAGATGTTTTCACATGCGGTTGAGACTAGAAACTAGGGGCCATAAATTTAAGATAGTCACTAATAAATCCAGTAAGGAATTCAGGAGAAACTTCTTTAGCCAGAGAGTGGTTAGAATGTGGAACTCGCTGCTACTTGGCATGGTTGAGGTGAATAGCATAGATGCAGTTAAGGGGAAGGTAGATAAGTACATGAGGGAGAATGGAATAGAGGGATGTGCTGATAGGGTTAGATGAAGTAGGGTGGGAGGAGGCTTGTGTGGAGCATAAACACCGGCACAGACCAGTTGGGCCAAATAGCCTGTTTCAGTGCTGTATATTCTATGTAATTCTATATTGGACTGCAGACTTCCAACGTGTCCTAGACTTTTCTTCTGTTCTTATTTCTCAAATAACAGGAAACTGCAAGGAACTGGTGTAACAGCTTTAAAGAGCGCGCCGCATAAACCACAACAAATGAGAGGGGGCAATTACACTATTAGGTTTCAAGGAAGCCGCGGACTGAAATTACAAGCTACACTTATCAAAGATATAATTGTTTAACCCACCAGCACTTAGGATATCCAACAGCAATCTAATTGTTTAAACGCAGCTGCCAAAGCCACCAGCTTTACATAAAATAAACCCTCCTAAACAGTGTTACTGGAGAGTTACTGTACAGCCTTTATCAAGAACAAAGCCCAAAGAATGGCCAAATTGTCAGAAAACACAATTTCTTTTGGCAGTCAGGTGAGGAGGTGGAGAAGAGAAAATGGGCCTGTAAAAAATTTGAAGAAAAGCTGCTCCCTTGGATACTATCCATTTTCCTACAGCTTTTCCCACAAAAGACTTCCTGGTGGCTTGATGTTCTCGCTGTTCCTTGATCACCCTACCATGCTCAGCAAAAGACATGCCCGCTCTGTACAGCTCCTGTTCCCTCCCAGGGTCCATCCACTCCAGACCTCGAGGACTGACACTACATTGTATGGTGTGCTTGCATGTAAAGGATTTCCCTTTCTTTAAATCATTCTTTTCCAATTTTCTTCCCTTTCTCTCCCAAATGTGCTAACTTTTGCTAAGAGTACAGTTCCACAAGCCACAATAACCCTTTGGCATCTTGCCAATTCATCATTCTTGTGTGAGTGTTGGCACATTGGTTTACTGTGGAAGACATGACAGTCAAATCCAAAGCTTTTTGCACTTAACAACTCCACAGGCTCATTTTCCAGCAGTGGACAGTGATCAGAAATGGGCAGCTGGCTGATTTTCCTTTCTCACTCCCTAGCACAGGGATGCTGATATCGGCTGGATATACCCTGCACCACATCTGCCTTTGGGATCAGGAAACAAACCTGTGACTTTCTGCTCTATATGGCTTTGTACCATATTGTCTTTCATCACTAAGGGATAGGACCAGGAGTAGGCCAATCTGCCACTCGGGCCTGTTCCACCATTCAATTAGATTACGGCTGATCTGTATCTTAACTTGGTTACATATCCCATGATACCCTTACCTAACAAAAATCTATCTATCACAGTCCTGAAAGCTCCAATTGTCCCAGTATCTACAGCCTTTTCGGGAGAGAGTTCCAGATTTCTACTGCCCTTTGTGTGAAAAAGTGCTTCCAGATTACCCTGATAATTTAAGGTTATGTCCCCTGATTTTGATTTCTCCCACCAGAGGAAATAGTTTCTCTGTATCTACACTGTTGAATCATTTTAAAAACCTCAATTAGATCACCCATCAACCTTCTATACTCAAGGAAATACAAGCCAATTTTATGCATAATTAACACTCTAAACCCTGATATCATTCTGGAGAATCTGGGCTGCACCCCCTCCCAAGGCCAATATAGTGCGGTGCCCAGAAATGAACGCAAGAGTGAATGAAGCTCATTTTCAGAAAGTTATTTAAAACAAAGAAGCAAAATGAACTTGAAACCACTTTGATTATTTGCTAGTGCTCTCCATGTTCCTACTTCACACACCATTCCTCAGCTGGGGGAACTGGCAGTCTATCTGCTTCCACGAGTTCTGCCAATGCCATTCTATAATGAGCCTCCCAAGAGTACTCCTGGGAGAACTCAAAACATCAATTTTCATTTGCACTATATGCACTTCCTGATGTCCCGGGGAGCAAGCTGCCTGCCCTCTTGTGGACTTGGACCGATATCCACCCAAACCTCTCCTAAATGGGGATACAAACCAAGTTTAAGTGGACTCCTTGTATGCTGCATGTTTAATAAGCTATACTTGGAGTCAACTCCCATATAGGTCAGAGGGTAAATGCACTATCCAGTGGGCAACTCAATCACACAGACCAGGAAGGTCCTAAGTTTGATCCTGGAGTTAGCTTTTAATGAGGCTAAAAGGTTAAATTAGGACAGGTTGCATAAACTAGGCTTGTATTCCCTCGAGTATAGAAGATTAAGGGGTGATCTAATTGAGATAGAAACATAGAAACATAGAGATAGGAACAGGAGTAGGCCATTCGGCCCTTCGAGCCTGCTCCGCCATTCAATGAGATCATGGCTGATCTTCGTCTGAGATCATAGCTGATCTTACCAGTTCAGTACCCCGTCCCCGCCTTTTCTCCGTAACCCTTAATCCCCTTAGCCTTCAGAAATATATCCAATTCTCTCTTGAAAATATTTATTGAATTAGCCTTCACAGCCCTCTGTGGCAGGGAATTCCACAGGCTCACCACTCTTTGAGTGAAGAAATTCTTCCTCATCTCTGTTTTAAATGATTTGCCCGCTATTTTTAGACTGTGGCCCCTGGTTCTGTGCTCCCCGGCCATTGGAAACATTCTCTCTGAATTCAGCCTGTCCAGGCCTGCCATAATTTTATATGTTTCGATGAGATCCCCTCTCAATCTTCTAAACTCCAGTGAGTACAAGCCCAAACTATTTAATCTCTCTTCGTAGGTCATTCCCGCCATTCCAGGTATCAGCCTGGTGAATCGCCGTTGCACTCTTTCCATGGCAAGAACATCCTTCCGCAGATGGGGCGACCAAAACTGTACACAATACTCCAGATGCGGTCTCACCAGCACCTTGTACAGCTGTAGTAAGGTATCCCTATTCCTATACTCGAACCCCCTTGATATGAAGGCCAACATACCATTTGCCTTCTTAATCGC
The DNA here is from genome assembly GCF_052327205.1 of Somniosus microcephalus. Classification (NCBI taxonomy): domain Eukaryota; kingdom Metazoa; phylum Chordata; class Chondrichthyes; order Squaliformes; family Somniosidae; genus Somniosus; species Somniosus microcephalus. Next base: position 182,011,785 of record NC_140990.1, read on the forward strand.
CTGTTGCACCTGCATGCTCTCCTTCAGTGACTGGTGCACAAGAACACCCAGGTCCCTCTGCACTTCCCCATCTCCCAATCTATTGCCATTTAGATAATAATCTACCCTCCTGTTTTTACCCCCAAAGTGGATAACCTCGCATTTATCCACATTATAGTGCATCTGCCACGTATCTGCCCATTCCCCCAACCTGTCCAAATCGCACTGTAGCCTCCTGACATCCTCATCAGAGCCCACCCCTCCTCCTAGTTTAGTGTCGTCAGCGAATTTGGAAATATTGCATCCAATTCCCTGATCCAGATCATTTATATATATTGTGAACAGCTGGGGTCCCAGGACAGATCCTTGCGGCACCCCGCTGGTCACTGCCTGCCACTCCGAAAACGAGCCGTTTATTCCAACTCTCTGTTTTCTATCCGCCAGCCAGTTCTCTATCCACGTTAATACTTTGCCCCCAATTCCATGAGCCTTAATTTTGCATGATAATCTTTTGTGTGGAACCTTATCGAAGGCTTTCTGGAAGTCAAGGTACACCACATCCACTGGCTCTCCCCCATCTATTTTACCAGTTACTTCCTCAAAAAATTCCAGCAGATTAGTCAAACACGATTTACCCTTTGTAAATCCATGTTGACTCTGTCCGATCCTTTCCCCATTTGTCAAGTGCTCCGCTATTTTATCCTTAATAATGGACTCTAGCATTTTGCCCACAACCGATGTAAGGCTTACTGGTCTATAATTCCCTGCTTTCTCTCTACCCCCCTTTTTAAATATTGGGGTAACATTAGCTACCCTCCAATCCACGGGTACTGTTCCCGAGTCAATGGAGTTCCGGAAGATGATCCTTAGAGCATCTGCTATCTCCAGGGCCACCTCCTTAAGTACCCTAGGATGTAGTTTATCAGGCCCCGGGGATTTGTCGGCCTTCAGTCCCCTCAACTTACCCAACACCATATCCCTAGAGATACTAATTTCTGTCAGCTCCTCCCTCTCATTAGTCCCTATGTTTGCCGATATTCCTGGGAGGTTATTTGTGTCCTCCTTTGTGAATACAGAACCAAAGTATGAGTTTAATTGGTCTGCCATTTCCTTATTCTCCATTATATATTCTCCCGAATCGGACTGCAAGGGACCGACTTGGGATTTTACCAGTCTTTTCCTCTGGTGGGGGAGTCCAGAACAAAGGGACATAACTTTAAAATTAGAGCTAGGCCGTTCAGGGGTGGTGTCAGGAAGCACTTCTTCACACAAAGGGCAGTGGAAATCTGGAACTCTCTCCCCCAAAAAGCTGGGGGTCAACTGAAAATTTCAAAACTGAGATTGTTAGATTTTAATTAGGTAAGGGTATTAAAGGATATGGAACCAAGGCAGGTAAATGGAGTTAAGATACAGATCAGCTGTAATCTAATTGAATGGCGGAACGGACACAAGGGGCTGAATGACCTCCTCCTGTTCCTAATCTCAGTTGGGGTATCTCCATCCAGAATTCCCACTCATGGGCTCAGTCTGATGTTTCTTGCTGGAAAATGACATGTGGGCATCAGTTACAGGTGGAATCAATGTTCCCTTTAAGCTGCGCAGCGCTCTGGAGTTCACGCGCTTTTAAATGCAAAATCCGCAGATTTTTGAATGGGCTGCGCGGCCCCCCAAAAAATTAGAGGGAACATTGGATGGAATTACATTGGGCAGGAGTACATTGGGCTGTGATGCTCCTCCACCCCCCAAACCCACCCCCCAGTCATCTAGCCTGCTGGGACTCACTGTCTAGACTTGCACATGGAAAATGGTTGCTTGGGCGAGGTAAATTGAGTGTGTGGTGCCCATTGGCACAGTGCCATTGGATTCGGTCAGCATTCTGGAGAAGCAGAGAGGGGTCCGGGGGGGAGGGCGGAAATTGGAAAAACAATATTGAAATCTTTACTCTAATGAGACTCTACGTCTTCTCCTTTCCCTGTAACACTAAACCCCAGTAACATCCTACTGTAAAACTCCAATTTAGTACTAACATGCACATCTGCTCCACTGTAGCCTGGAGATCAGGCTCGCAACTGCACAGCTAGTTGCACACTTGCCACAATGACCTGACTACTGGGGGATGTGGTGGGGGGGGGGGGGCGGCAGGAACAGGCCCATTTATACCAGGAGACTTCAAATGGCAGCAGCAGACCGTCTTGAAGGTGGCCATTATTGACAGCATTTAAGTTACTGACATCTTTGACTGAACACGAAGGGGATACAGTGTTTTAAAATAGATTTCCATTATAAAATCTGATTTATGACCAATTAATAAAAAGGACAGAGTTATTTGTGTGACAGATGGACACACAGACACCAAATAATCACAGTAACCTCCTTCTTTATGTTTTATAGCTGCTAACGGGGCCAATAATCGAGTATTGCTGAAAGCGACGCCACTATCTCACGCTAAAGCCTGAAGATCGTGCGGTATTTCATTGGTCTCGCCCCCCAATCAATTCACAAACCACTGAGGGTGAAATGAAAACCATTAGCAAGGCCTTTACATCAGGCAGCTAAGGCATGCTCCTCAGTGCAAGAAATAGATTCTGTCAATACACCAGGGGCGTTAGCAGTTCCTGCAAACTCCTTGTACTTTATATTCCATGTCACTGACTCTCTGACGACAGGGGATTTTGAACTTCAGGGATTTAAAAATCAACTGAGAGGAAAAAAAATCTTCTTTGGGAGCCCACGGCAACCTATTGACTGTTCAGAACAAAATAAAATCAAACTTTACTTGTACGTTACATACCCATAAATGTCAGGATTAAGTCAAGAGCGTTTGTCCCCTTTTTATTACTTTCTACCAGTTTATTAATGTTCACAAATGGCACAATAAATTCAAATTGAAAGGTGAAGTAAGAAAATTACCTTTGCACCAAAAATATCAAGCACATTAAGGGGAAGGCCCACCGGTTTGTACTGGAGAATACAAATAGAAAAGGCAGGTCATGGGCCGATGGAAAAGAATGGCCCTGTTCACCAGTATTTTGCGTTCTGAATGTGCATAAATATATAGGCATGGGACCAGATGCGACAGGGAGAGATCAGAACGACAGGAAGCGGTAAGCGAACCAAGGGGAACACATATTAAGACCACAGCAATGCTTCCCCCTCCCCAGTAACTAACTTGGGCCCTACACCCACTTCTGCTTTGTCTGGCTAATGATATGTGGCCATTTTGCAAAGATGTTCATATTCATGGGAGAGATATGCTGAGCAAAGGACGGATGATCCCTCCTGGAGAAAGGGTGAGGGCACAAATATTGAGCAAGTCCCCCACGGCTATTGGATCAGGCCGAGCATTCCTGAAAGCCTGGGAATGTACAGGTTTTGGGGAAGAGCCAGATAAGCAGGTGGAGCATTAAGTTGGTTTTTGACATGCTATCAGTTAACAAGACTCTCCTATGGCTCAGCAAATTCACCCGCTGACTATTGGTCCACACAGACCAGGAAGGCTCCAGTTTAGGGTTGCCAACTCTGCCTGGTTGTACGTTTTCCTGGAGGCTTCATCACATGACCTCCTGCCTCCATTCGGCCCACCCAGTCCAACACACTTCTTCCGCCCCACCTCCCCCCATCTTCAATATTTTTATGACTAATAAACAGAAGTGTTCAAAGAAAATGAAAAAAGAAACACGGGGAATTTGAACCCCCAAAAACGGTCGGGTTTGGGTCGGGTGGGATATTCAAATGTTAAAAATCTGAAATCCGACCCCAACCCGCATACTTCCGGATTTAACAGAGGCGGGACGGGGGTGGGGGGGGGGGGGGGACAACCAACCCCCCTCCCAGATTTTCTGGGCCTCGGGAAACCGGCGGCTAAAGGGAGACGAGGATTCCTGGATCCAGGAAGTAAGCGCCTTTACACTTACCTGCTGGATCCAGTTTGCCTGCTTCACTGAACCCCTGCGATTGGACACCACCCTCGACCCATCCAATCTCACCCCCCGCCCTTCCGCTCTCTTCCACGAGGCCTCCGATCTCCGAGTTAATATCCAGCCCACAATTTTAGTTTAATGCCCCTATGATTTTTCTCCTGTGTTGCTTGAAACAGTGTTCTGGAGATTAATCTTTCATTCCTGGAGGGCTGGCAACACCTAATCCAGTTTCTTTCCCTGAGTTAGCTGATTTCAACCAAGAGCACACGCAAGAGTGCTATAATTGCCCTCGACACCCCTGGGTTGGGGAGGGCAAAATTGGCTAGTGGCCCTTGATCACTACCCAGCGACCCCGCTAGAAGTGCGTGAGTGAGGCTGTTAGGCAAAGAAATGTTTGGGCTCTCTTGTGATGCCCCTCTGTACAAATAGCCCCCTAACACATGCCGCCAAGACATTCACACCTATACCCATTTATTATATACTAGCTGGAGTGCCCGGCGGTGCCGAGGGTTTTTTGAGGGCATGTTGTTATGAAAAAAGTAGAAATAATTTTTATATACATATAAATGAGTTTGCCTGTCTGTGTGGGAAGGAGAGAGAGAGGGAAAGAGAGAGAGAGAGAGACTGGGGGGGGAGAGAGGGGCCCGGGGATCGAGAGAGAGACTGGGGGGAGAAGAGAGAGACGGGGGGGGAGAGAGAGACTGGGGGGGGGAGAGAGAGAGAGAGAGAGAGAGACTGGGGGGAGAGAGAGAGTGGGGGGAAGAGAGAGAGAGAGAGAGAATGGGGGGAGAAGAGAGAGTGTGGGGGGGGGAAAGAGAGAGAGAGACTGGGGGGGAGAGAGAGAGTGAGACTGACTGCGGGTGAAGAAGGGTGGCCGCCATTTTGGGAGGTCGGCGGTAAGTTCCCTCACCCTCTCTCTCTCCCTCCCCCCCTCTCTCCCTGCCCGTCTCTCCCCTCTCTGTCTCCCCGCCCCTCTCTCTCCCTGCCCCTCTCGCTCTCCCCCTCCCTCCCCGCTCGCTCGCCCTCCCTCTCTCTCCCTCCCTCCCTCCCTCCGACTCACCACGGTACCAGAACGGAGCACATCCGACACCGGGAGTCCGGGTGCCCATCGCTCCGAAGCGAGCCCGGGGTTCCTCATGGTTAACATGGCGGGCCTTTGGACCCGGTTGGCTGGGCGGCAGTGGAACGCCTTTCGCTCCGGACTCCCGTGTCAGATATTGGTCGGGGGCGGCTCGTGTGAAAGCCCCAGTTTTCCCGGTCCCGCACTCACGGCAAGAGACAGAGGGGGAAGGAGAGAGAGAGAGAGAGAGAGGGAAGGAGAGAGAGGGAAGAAGAGAGGGAAGAGAGAGCGAGAGAGAGAGGGGGGGGGGGAAGGAGAGAGAGAGAAATGTTTTAAGCTTCAGGCCCGGCCGGTCTGTAATGGCCGCCACTCACCTCAGTAACGGCAGTTTGAAGGATTAGGCCCCGCCCACATATGCCATGAAACGCCCCCCGTGACGCACCGATTGGTCAACCATCAGGTCACTGAACTGTAGGATTGGTCAACCATCACGTCACTCAACGCTAATGAGTGGTAGGATTGGTCAACTGCTAATGAGCGGATTTTTTTCCATTTTTGTCTACTGTCCGAACAATTTTTGTCTGACCAAAAATTAAAGATGCCCAGTAGACTCCCCTAATCATAAGCTATCTTTTGATATAACATATGTGTAGGTACGCTTGATAACTTTTGAGTGATGCCCGGACAGACAGACAAACAGACAGACAGAACTATCCTTTTATATATATATAAATAAATAAACTAGCTAGAGTGCCCGTCGGTGCCGAGGCTTTTTCGAGGGCATGTTGTTGTTGGAAGAGAGCGAGAGAGTGACTGGGGGGGAAGAGAGAGAGCGACTGGAGCGAAGAGAGAGAGCGACTGGGGGGAAGAGAGAGCGTGACTGGGGGGGAAGAGAGAGCGCGACTGGGGGGAAGAGAGAGCGCGACTGGGGGGAAGAGAGAGCGCGACTGGGGGGAAGAGAGAGCGCGACTGGGGGGAAGAGAGAGCGCGACTGGGGGGAAGAGAGAGCGCGACTGGGGGGAAGAGAGAGCGCGACTGGGGGGAAGAGAGAGCGCGACTGGGGGGAAGAGAGAGCGCGACTGGGGGGAAGAGAGAGCGCGACTGGGGGGAAGAGAGAGCGCGACTGGGGGGGAAGAGAGGGAGCGACTGGGGGAAGAGAGAGAGCGACTGGGGGGAAGGGGGGAAAGGGGAGGGGGGAAGGAAAGGGGGAGGGGAGGGGGAGGAAAGGGGGAGGGGGGAGGAAAGGGGAGGGGTGGAGGAAAGGGGGAGGGGTGGAGGAAAGGGGGGGGGAGGAAAGGGGGAGGGGAGGGGGAGGAAAGGGGGAGGGGAGGGGGGGCAGGAAATGATAGGGGGAGGGGGGAGGAAAGGGGGAGGAGAGGGGGGAAGGAAAGGGGAGGGGGGGAAGGAAAGGGGGAGGGGGAAGGAAAGGGGGAAGGAAAGGGGGAGGGGGAGGGAAGGGGGCAGGAAAGGGGGAGGGGGAGGGAAGGGGGACGGGGGCAGGAAAGGGGGAGGGGGTGGAAAGGGGAGGAGGGAGGAAAGGGGGAGGGGGTAGGAAAGGGGGGAGGAGGGGAGGAAAGGGGGAGGGGGAGGAAAGGGGGAAGAAGCGGGAGGGGGAAGAAGGGGGAGGGGGAAGAAGGGGGAGGGGAAGAAGGGGGAGGGGAAGAAGGGGGAGGGGGAAGGGGGAGGGGGGAAGAAGGGGGAGGGGGGAAGAAGGGGGAGGGGGAAGAAGGGGGAGGGGGAAAGAAGGGGGAGGGGGAAAGAAGGGGGAGGGGGAAGGAGGGGGAGTGGGAAGAAGGGGGAGTGGGGGAAGAAGGGGGAGTGGGGAGGGGGGGAAGAAGGGGGAGTGGGGAGGGGGGGGAAGAAGGGGGAGTGGGGAGGGGGGGAAGAAGGGGGAGGGGGAAGACGGGGGAGGGGGGAAGACGGGGAGGGGGGGAAGACGGGGGAGGGGGGGAAGACGGGGGAGGGGGGAAGACGGGGGAGGGGGGGAAGACAGGGGAGGGGGGGAAGACAGGGGAGGGGGGGAAGACAGGGGAGGGGGGGAAGACAGGGGAGGGGGGGAAGACAGGGGAGGGGGGGAAGACAGGGGAGGGGGGGAAGACAGGGGAGGGGGGGAAGACAGGGGAGGGGGGGAAGACAGGGGAGGGGGGAAGACAGGGGAGGGGGGGAAGACAGGGGAGGGGGGGAAGACAGGGGAGGGGGGGAAGACAGGGGAGGGGGGGAAGACAGGGGAGGGGGGAAGGGGGGAAGAAGGGGGAGGGGAGGAAGAGGGGGAGGGGGGTAGAAGGGGAGGGGAAGAAGGGGGGGTGAAGAAGGGGAAGGGGAGGGGGTGAAGAAGGGGAAGGGGAGGGGGGGAAGAAGTGGGGGGAGGGGGGAAGAAGGGGAGGGGGGAATAAGGGGGAGGGGGGAATGAAGGGGAGGGGGGAGGGGGGGGATGAAGGGGGAGGGGGGAAGAAGGGGGAGGGGGAAGAAGGGGGAAGGGGGAAGAAGGGGGAAGGGGGAAGAAGGGGAGGGGGAAGAAGGGGGAGGGGGGAAGAAGGGGGAGGGGGGAAGAAGGGGAGGGGGGAAGAAGGGGGAGAGGGGGAAGGGGGAGGGGGAGGAGCGGGAGAGGAGGAAGGAAGGGGGGAGGGGAGGGGGAAGGAAGGGGGGAGGGGAGGGGGGAGTCCCCGAGCCCCGCCCCCCGAAGTCCCGAGCCCCGATCTCACGAGGCCCGATCTCCCGAGCCCCGCGCCCCACCCCCCGATCTCCCGAGCGCCGATCTCCCGAGGCCCGCCCCCCGCCCGAGCCGGCTTCAAGAGCAGAGAGAGAGACGCCGCCGCGCAACCTACCGCGTGAGGCCCGGCCTGACTCAAGTCGCGCGCGCTGACTCCTGCCCCACCCGCCTTTACTAAGATGGCGGCGGTGGCGACACCCGGCTCAGGCCCGCCCCCTCCAGCCTTCACAAAGATGGCGGCGATCGCCAGCCGCTTGTTCAGCGCGACGGGAGGTGCCTAGCTCGGGCGTGGCTGGGCAACAGAGGCTCAGGCTTACAGGCCTGGAAAAACGGTGAAAGGTAGGAAAATTCTAGATGTTAGAGAAAAGATTTACAAATTAATGAACTTTTTTTTAAAACAATTTGTTTTTTAAAAGCAACTTTTTTTTTTGCTGGAAATGTAGATTTGAAAAGCAACACGCAGAAAGTGGGAAAAAGAAATGAAAAGTTTGGAATCAAGATGGCAGCGACTCACCTCGGTTCAGAACGATAAGGCCCGCCCACACACGCACCGATTGGTCGACCGTCAGGCCCCCGAAGTGTAGGATTGGTCAATCGTCCCGTCACTCGACCCTAGGAGTGCCCGCCCGCAGGCGCCAGGAACCCGCCCCTGCCACGCAGCGATTGATCGACTGTCGGGTCACTCGACCGTACGATTGGTCGACCTCGACGTCACTCGATGCTAATGAGTGGATAATAAGATGCTAATGAGCGGAATTTTGAATGTTTTTTGGATACCGCGGGCGCAATTTTTGTCCGGCCAAAACGTAAATACGCTTACGACCGTTCCGGAATCGTAAGCTTTCTTTTGATGTAACACACGTGTAGGTACGCTCTATAACTTTAGAGTGTATAGCTGGACAGACAGACAGACAGATGTATCCTTTTATATATATAGATAGATAAATAGGTAGATTATATATTAGATTTGGCACCTGGAGCCTGCTCATAAAGTACCTGCAGTATCTGTTACTCCTGTAGGTGGTGCTAGCATCGGCATTTACAATGTTAAATGTGTCACACTGTGTATCACAATAGCTGCTATTTTATAGTTGGTGCATATCACCCTGTGATTGGACAATCTGACAACTAGGTTCCTATAAGTTGTTCAAAATGACATCTGCATATTTTGTAATTTTCTCAGTAAGAAAACTTAAAAAAATTCAAAGGGCCTAAACATGTGGAGAAATTGCCCAGGATGCCACAGTATCAGTCAGCTGATTTTTCCTCACTTCTAGCACTTTCTGACCAGTAATTGTTCTTCAAATAATTCTACAGGACACAAGAACAAATTTCAAAAGCTTAATGAGGTAAAATTTAGACAGTTTTTCTTAGAATGAGAAAAAAAACTGACAGTGGCATGGGGAAGGGAAAGGTGGGGGAATGTGAGAGGGGAAAGGGAGGAGGGGGAAAGGAGGGAGGAGGAGAGGGGAAAGGGAGGAGGAGAGGGGAAAGGGAGGAGAGGGGAAAGGGAGGAGGAGAGGGGAAAGGGAGGAGGAGAGGGCGGAGGAGAGGGGAAAGGGAGGAGGAGAGGGAGGAGGAGAGGGAGGAGGAGAGGGGAAAGGGAGGAGGAGAGGGAGGAGGAGAGGGGAAAGCAACAAGGACATCAAAGGCTGAGGTGAGGGTGTGATTGAGCAGAATGATAGCTGCAAAAGTATCATGGTGCTCATGGTGAATGGAGGACCAAAGGCTAGACAGTTGGCAATTTGAAAGTGCCATTGTAAGTGACTTATGGGCAAGGGGGGGGGGGGGGGCGGCGGGGTGGCAGGGAATGAGTACTTTTTCCAGGGGTGGTGGCAAGGAAGTGGGTTTGGAAAGAGGCAGCGGAATGTGAGTGAAGAGGGACACAAGGAAGTGATCAGAGATGTCCTTGTCTGTGACTGAGACGATGGGAATAGAGGGGCACGGTCGAGGGGGTGGCGCTCTCTCCCTATAGCACTGCACCTTCCTCTGCTTTAAATATATATCCAATTTTTCCCTTATGAGATACAATGGTCTCTGCCTCATCCACACCCAGTAGCAACAACCCTCTGTGGAAAGGAAATTCTCTTAACCTCGCCGCACACACACTCTGACAATTTTAAATTGTGGATCCCTCATCTGTGCAAGAGAAAAATATGGGGATCCATTATTATCCATGAGTCCCATTATCATTGAAGGCATAGGGCAGCCAAGGAGGGAGGAGGGGAAATCCCCTCCATTACATTGGATAATAATAATTCCGTCAAAAGGTATTTAACATCAGAACATAAGAAATAGGAGCAGGAGTAGGCCATTCGACCCTTCGAGCCTGCTCCGCCATTCAATAAGATTATGGCTGATCGACCTCAACTCCACTTTCCTGCACTATCCCCATATCCCTTGATTCCCTTAATATCCAAAAATCTATCGATCCCTGCCTTGAATATACTCAACGACTGAGCATCCGCAGCCCTCTGGGTTAGAGAATTCCAAAGATTCACCACCACCTGAGTGAAGAAATTTCTCCTCATTTCAGTCCTAAATGGCCGACCCCTTATTCTGAGATTGTGACCCCTGGTTCTAGACTCCCTAGCCAGGGGAAACAGCCTCTCAGCATCTACCCTGTCAATCCCTGTAAGAATTTTGTATGTTTCAATGAGATCACCTCTCATTCTTCTAAACTCTAGAGAATACAGGCCTAGTCTACTCAATCTCTCCTCATAGGACAATCCCCCCATCCCAGGAATCAATCTGGTGAACCTTCGTTGCACTCCCTCTATGGCAAGTATATCCTTCCTTCGGCAAGGAGACCAAAACTGTACATAATACTCCAGGCGTGGTCTCACCAGGGCCCTGTATAATTGCAGTAAGATGTCTTTACTCTATTATACTCAAATCCTCTTATAATAAAGGCCAACATACCATTTGCTTTCCTAATTGCTTGCTGTACCTGCATATTAACTTTCAGCGATTCGTGTACAAGGACACCCAGGTCCCTCTGAACACCAACATTTCCCAATCTCTCACCATTTAAAAAATACTCTGATTTTCTATTTTTCCTACGAATGTGGATAACTTCATATTTCTGCACATTATATTCCATTTGCCATGTTCTTGCCCACTCACTTAGCCTGTCTATATCCCCTTGAAGCCTCTTCGCATCATCTTCACAACTTACATTCCCACCCAGCTTTGTATCATCAGCAAACTTGGATATATTACATTTGGTCCCCTCATCCAAATCACTGACATAGATTGTGAATAGCTGAGGCCCAAGCACTGATCCTTGCGGTACCCCACTACTTACAGCCTGCAAACCCAAAAATGACCCGTTTATTCCTACTCTCTGTTTTCTGTCCGTTAACCAATCCTCAATCCATGAGTCCTAATTTTGTTTAATAACCTCTTGTGTGGCACTTTATCGAATGCCTTCTGAAAATCCAAATACACCACATCCACTGGTTCCCCATTATCTATCCTGCCAGTTACAACCTCAAAAAATTCTAACAGATTTGTCAAACACGATTTCCCTTTCATAAATCCGTGTTGACTGCCCAATCCTATTATTACTTTCTCAGTGCCCTGTTACCACGTCCTTAATAATAGATTCTAGCATTTTCCCTGCTACTCATTTCTAATCATTTTCCATGATCACACATTATACTCTATCCCAGACATGAGGCTAGACAAGGAACCTATTGCTAGCCTTCCGTCATCCTACCCCCTTCCCCACCCCAGTAACATTTATACTTCTTTGAGAAAAGCCTGGTCCATCCCTCTCTGATTGTCCCAACCTCCCTGCGGGAGAACCTCTGCTTCTGCTGTGGACCTTCTCAAGATCAGGACGTTACTGCACAGTCAGTCAGAGGGGCAAGCCAGATCCTACTGCCTTGTGCGACAGTACCTTTTGGCACTGGCGTGTTGCACTATGACACGGTGTCCATAGTTTCAAGCATTCTCATCAGTTCAAGCATCCGAAAGCAGCTCAATAGAAATAGTGTCCAAATGAAAACTCTACAGCACTCTGCTCATTACTGAAACAGTATCAACATTTGCATAAGCAAAGCCACAACAACAACAAAAAAGTCTAACTTGTACATTTTACTGGATTAAACGAAAGGGCATTTTGCTCCTTTACTATTTGTAAATAAATGTTTTGCGTCAATACGTGACAAATTCATACATACACAGAGTGAGCGACTGAGTGTATACAAACTGCACTCTATTCAGGACTCAAGCACAGATTGCCCGCAGCACAAATGTTTTCAATTCAATTCCTCCATTTTCATTAATTTTCACGCTACCCTAAAAATTTCAATCAATTAAATATTATAACCATTCATTTCCAGAATGACTGTGCACTGCCTACTGCCATCCTGGCTACATGCCAGTGCACAGACAAATGCTATCAGTGTTTCTGACTATCACAAGTGCACAGAGGCCATGCATAATTGACTAAAAGATGGGCTAAAACTGTGGCCAATCAGTGTGTGATCAAAACCCGTGGAATATTCAGTGCTACTTGATTACAGAATACATATCCTTTGCTCTCCTCCCTTGAACACATCACGAAATCTCTTCAAGGTCCAGAGTGCCATAATATGATCATTACTGTCAAGCAGTATGAAGTGCAGACTATGGGTTTCAGGTTAGAGTCTCATACTTCACAAGAGCGATTTTCTTTTATTTTACTGTGTTTGAGATTGCACTCCATTAAAGCACGGAGGCAGAAGGGCTGCTTAACGATCATAGCAGAGCACACAAAGTAGAATGTGTGTTCTGGAACAGTAGATGTAGTTCGACAAGAAATAAAGCTATTTTTTTCTTCCCATTGTGTCTGCATTAAAACCTTTCAGTAGTAGATGATGAAACACCTGCACCCAGAATCTAGGTGGGGACAGACAGCTGAACCCACAAGCAGCTGATACCTGCGCGAAAGTCAGAACCCTTCTTTCATACCTTCTGGGCGAGAAGCTTCAAGGCAATCATGACCCATTCTATTGCCCATTAGGCCTCCCTAAACAGACTCCACTCAAGCCCAGGATGAGTTGCTTGCTTGATCTCTTGCTGTCTGCTGCACAGTAGGGCATTCAACTGATGTGACGCTGACGATTCGCCCCATGGATTCAGAGTCTATGGAACATGGGCCAATCAAAGAAATCATATTCACAGCAGGATGAGGCAAGATGCATTATCATCAACATAGTTCCCCCTTCCTAGAATACTCCAGCTATCAAAGATAAGACCACCCCCCCCAGCCCGCCTCTCCCTTCCAAAACTGAGCCAGCTCTGCTGGTCAAAAAAGGGAAGGGAGGTGAGGGGAGTCATTGTGAGGAACCGTTTCTTCACCCCTCACTGGGGATCCTTTGACTTATCTTGGTCAGTGACTCAGCAAATTTAGGGAGCCAACCACTCTTCCTGTTCTCCCTTCCCTTTTCTTACAGATGCGCTCCAACCCATCCTTGTGATATGACCAACGTTCCCTATAAGCTGCACGGCTGCACAGCTGTTTGCTGGCCCTGCGCAGCCCGGGACCAACTTATTCAATGTTAAATTTCGTGCATGTGTGAAACTGTGAATGGGCTGTGCAGCCCCTTAAAGGGGTCGCGCACCCAAAAAAATATTAGGGGGAACAGTAGATATGACCTAGAGATATAAGGGACTTGCCTGCCGCCACCTCTCCCAGGGCTTCAGCCATGGCTCAGTGGGTAAGCTCTTTTGCCCGAGTCAGAAGGTTGTGAGTTCAGAGATTTGAGCACAAAATCTAGGCTGACATTTACAATGCAGTACAAAGGAAGCTCTGCACTGTTGGAGGTGTCGTCTTTTGGATGAGACAGTAAACCGAGGCCCCATCTACCCTCTCAGGTAGATGTTAAAGATCCCATGGCACCATTTCAAAGAGGGGCAGGGGAGTTCTCCATGGTGTCCTGGCGCTTTGGGACGTCTTGAAGATGTGAAAGGCGCTGTATAAATGTAAGACTATTCTTTCTTTTATTTTTTAGAGCATCTTTTGACTTATCAGGTGTTTTCCCTATCTCCACCCAACAAGACAAATATCCAGGTGTCTCTTATTGCCTTATGTTATCCCTTTTATCCTATGTATATTTCAACGTACTGATAGAGATCTGTAAATGTGCCCTGATACAGAATACTCGGTTATATATACTTGCATTGGAGGCAGTTCAGAGAAGGTTCCCAAGGTTGATTCCGGAGATGAAGGGGTTGTCTTATGAACAAAGGTTGAGCAGGTTGGGCCTATACTCATTGGCGTTTAGAAGAATGAGAGGGGATCTAATTGAAACATATTAAGATTCTGAAGGGTCTTGACAGGGTAGATGCAGAGAGGATGTTTCCCCTCGTGGGGGAATCTAGAACTGGAGGGCATAGTTTCAGAATAAGGGGGCACCCATTCAAAATAGAAATGAGGAGGAATTTCTTCTCTGAGGGTCATGAATCTTTGGAATTCTCTTTCCCATTGAGCTGTGGAGGCTGGGTCATTGAATATATTTAAGGTGGAGATAGACAGATTTTTGAAAGGTAATGGAGTCAAGGGTTATGGGGAGCGGGCAGGGACGTGGAGTTGAGGCCAAGATCAGATCAGCCATGATCTTATTGAATGGCGGAGCAGGCTCGAGGGGCCAAATGACCTACTCCTGCTCCTATGTCTTATGTTAGTGCTGTTACTCCCTTTATTCGTTTTGTACACTTAGCTGATCCATTGCTTTTTAATGATAAAATCCTAAATAAGAAAGAAAGGAAAGAAGGAAAGAAACAGATAAGAGAGAAAGAAAAAAAGAAAGGAAATAAAATAATGATCTTGCATTAATATAGGACCTTTCATGATCTCAGGACATCCCAAAGTGCTTTATAGTCAATGAAGAACTTTTGAAGTGTCTAATCTAGAGCTATGGTGTGGAGATGCCGGTGTTGGACTGGGGCGGACAAATGTAAGAAGTCACACAACACCAGGTTATAGTCCAACAGTTTTATTTGAAATCACAAGCTTTCGGAGCGCTGCTCCTTTGTCAGGTGAAGTGGAGAGATGCATAAAAACACAGCTTATATAGTCAGAGAATAATGCCAGATGATTACAGGTAATCTTTCTAACTGCCATTTATCACACCTCAGCAGAGAGATAATCACAGCAATCAAAGGTGTGAATGGTCTTTACAGTAGAGGACAATAAAAATATCCCAACACTGGACAAACAGGGGGCAATGGGGGGGGAGGAGCTAAACACGATTAAAATCACTAAGGAGATGGTACTCAGTAAAATAATGGGACTTAAGGCGGATAAATCCCCTGGACCTGATGGCCTACATCCTAGGGTCTTGAGAGAAGTGGCGGTAGGGATTGTGGATGCATTGGTGATCATTTTCCAGAACTCCCTAGACTCAGGAAAGGTCCTGGCAGATTGGAAAACTGCTAATGTAACACCCTTATTTAAGAAGGGAAGTAGACAAAAAGCTGGAAACTATAGACCAGTTAGCCTACAATCTGTGGTTGGCAAAATGTTGGAGTCCATTATTAAGGAAACAGTAACAGAGCATTTGGATAAACATAATTTAATCGGACAGAGTCAGCATGGTTTTACGAAGGGGAAGTCATGTTTGACAAATTTGCTCAAATTCTTTGAGGACGTAACATACAGGGTGGATAAAGGGGAACCAGTGGATGTAGTGTATTTGGACTTCCAAAAGGCATTTGACAAAGTTCCACACAAAAGATTACTGATCAAGATAAGAAATCACGGGATTGGGGGTAATATACTGGCATGGGTGGAAGATTGGCTATCTAACAGAAAACAAAGAGTTGGGATAAATGGTTCGTTCTCGGGCTGGCAATCAGTAACTAGTGGTGTTCCGCAGGGGTCAGTGCTGGGACCCCAACTCTTTACAATCGATATTAACGATTTGGAGGAAGGGACCGAGTGCAACATATCCAAGTTTGCCGATGATACAAAGATGGGAGGGAAAGCAGTGCGTGAGGAGGACATAAAAAACCTGCAAAAGGACATAGACAGGCTAAGTGAGTGGGCAGAGATTTGGCAGATGCAATATAATGTTGGAAAGTGCATTATGCACTTTGGCAGAAAAAATCAAAGAGCAAGTTATTATCTAAATGGAGAGAAACTGCAAAGTGCTACAGTACAAAGGGATCTGGGGGTCCTGGTGCATGAAACACAAAAAGTTAGTATGCAGGTGATCAGGAAGGCCAATGGAATCTTGGCTTTTATTGCAAGGGGGATGGAGTATAAAAACAGGGAAGTCTTGCTGCAGTTATACAGGGTATTGGTGAGGCCACACCTGGAATACTGCGTGCAGTTTTGGTTTCCATATTTAAGAAAAGATATACTTGCTCTCGAGGCGGTTCAGAGAAGGTTCACTCGGTTGATTCCAGAGATGAGGGGGTTGGCGTATGAGGAAAGGTTGAGTAGGTTGGGACTCTACTCATTGGAGTTCAGAAGAATGAGAGGCGATCTTATTGAAACATATAAGATTGTGAGGGGGCTTGATCGGGTGGATGCGGTGAGGATGTTTCCACTGATGGGTGAGATTAGAACTAGGGGGTATAATCTTAGAATAAGGGGCTGCCCTTTCAAAACTGAGATGAGGAGAAACTTCTTCACTCAGAGGGTAGTAAATCTATGGAATTTGCTACCCCAGAGAGCTGCGGAAGCTGCAACATTAAATAAATTTAAAATGGAGATAGACATTTTCCTAGCAGATAAGGGAATTAGGGGTTACGGGGAGAGGGCAGGGAAGTGGACGGGAGTCTAGGTTCAGATCAGCCATGATCCTATTGAATGGCGGAGCAGGCCCGAGGGGCCATATGGCCTACTCCTGCTCCTATTTCTTATGTTCTTATGTTCTTATGGTGTCCAAACAGGAAAGTCAGGAAAACATTACATCAAAGAACAATGAGGTGGGGTCACAAGGGGTCAAATGTTGCAGATGCTGGGGTCTGTATGAAAAACAAAAAACAGACAAAAAAACATTTTGTTTGCTGGAAATCACAGCAGGTCCGGCCGCATCTGTGTAGAGAGAACAAGCCAATGATGACTAGAGTCTGGTGGGGTTACATGTAGCGTGACATGAACCCAAGATCGCGGTTGAGGCCGTCCTCATTAGTGCGGAACTTGGCTATCGGTTTCTGCTCTACGATTTTGCGTTGTCGTGCTTTCAGGAGAACAGCGACCATGACACCACACAACCCTGTCATGGCAACCTCTGCAAGATATGCCAGATCTTCAACACAGATACCATCATCACACGTGAGGACACCACCCACCAGGTACATGGTACATACTCATGTGACTCGGCCAACGTTGTCTACCTCATACGTTGCAGGAAAGGATGCCCCGGAGCATGGTACATCGGCGAGACCATGCAGGCACTGCGACAACGGATGAACGGACACCGTGCAACAATCACCAGGCAGGAGTGTTCCCTCCCAGTCGGGGAACACTTCAGCAGTCAAGGACATTCAGCCTCCGATCTTCGGGTAAGCATTCTCCAAGGCGACCTTCGAGATATACGACAACGCAAAATCGTAGAGCAGAAACTGATAGCCAAGTTCCGCACTCATGAGGACGGCCTCAACTGGGATCTTGGGTTCATGTCACGCTACATGTAACCCCACCAGACTCGAGTCGTCGTTGGCTTGTTCTCTCTACACAGATGCGGCCAGACCTGCTGTGATTTCCAGCAAAAAAAATGTTTTTTTGTCTGTTTTTTGTTTTTCATACAGACCCCAGCATCTGCAACATTTGACCCCTTGTGACCCCACCTCATTGTTCTTTGATGTAATGTTTTCCTGACTTTCCTGTTTGGACACCATTCACACCTTTGATTGCTGTGATTATCTCTCTGCCGAGGTGTGATAAATGGCAGTTAGAAAGATTGCCTGTAATCATCTGGCATTATTCTCTGACTATATAAGCTGTGTCTTTATGCATCTCTCCACTTCACCTGATGAAGGCTTGTGATTTCAAATAAAACTGTTGGACTATAACCTGGTGTTGTGTGACTTCTTACAATAATCTAGAGCTGTCTTTTGTCTCCACTAGTCCTATCACCATCTCGTCTCGTTTTGAATACCTCTTAATGTCGCCTCTTCTCTTTTGTTCTCTCCCAGCCCGGCCTCTTAATCTATTTCATTCCCTGTGCCTCTTTAGTCTTGATAAAGGGTTTTGACCCGAAACATTGACTCTAATTTCTCTCCACGGATGTTGCCTGGCCTGCTGAGTTTTTCCAGCATTTTCTGTCGTTATTTCGGATTTCCAGCATCTGCAGTATTTTGCTATCGTACTTTTGAAGTGTGGTCGCTGTTGTAATATAGGGAACGCAGCAGCCAATTTGGGAGTTAAACCCTAAACATTCTGACTCAGGGACAAGTGAGCTAACCGCTGAGTTCAGGCTGACATGTTTCACAGCTAGGGAGGGGAAATATAGCTAACCAGGTTTGCTAATCCTGTTCATTATGTATTGACCCCCAGCTGCAAGATACGTGTTTGGACCTCAGGTGAGGATTACTGTAATGTTCACCAATGGTCAGATATCCCGCCACCACTCGTCTCCTAAACTGACACATGAAGAGTGGTAATTGGGGTGAGCTACTAGAGAATTCCTGTCTTGGGAAACTATACCCTGAGCATGAGTCAACATCTTCAGGAGATAAGTGGGAACATTTGGAGGGGTTAAAAAAAATTACAACCAACTTTTATTATTGCAAATCTAATGAAAACCCGGGACGGTCCAGGCATGATCAGTACAGGCAATAGGGAGGGGGAGGAGAGGCAGACAGCTAGATGTTGCTGAAATGAAACAACAATAGTAACAAGAAAATGTGCTGTTCAGGCAGTATAGGTGGGTAGAATGGAAGATGAGAGCATGGATTGAAATATCAATCCAGTACCATCTTTTCTGTCACACTATATGCTGTTACTGCTGTTCTATCGCCATTTTGAACTCTCGAAGGAAATAACTCCTTTGATGAAGACACAAACCCTGACTTCTTTTGCTCTCGGGTTGGGGATATAAGTGAGAGTGATTGTGCAGCAGCAGCTGGCACAATCGTGTGAGGATATCTTCAATCAAATGGGGCTCTTTTCTCTAGAAAAGAGAAGGCTGAGGGGTGACCTAATAAAGGTCTCTAAAATTACAAAGGGGTTTGATAGGATAGACGTAGAGAAGATATTTCCACTTCTGGGGGAGAGCAAAACTAGGGGCCATAAATATAAGCTAGCCACTAATAAATCCAATAAGGAATTCTTTACCCAGAGAGTGGTTAGAATATGGAACTCACTACTACAGGGAGTGGTTGAGGCAAACAGCAGAGATGCATTTAAGTGGAAGCGAGATAAGTACATGAGGAGAAAGAAATAGAAGGATATGTTGATAGAGTGAGATGAAGTAGGGTGGGCGGAGGCTCGTGTGGTGCACAATTGCCAGCATAGACCGGTTGGGCCAAATGACCCATTTCTGTGCTGTGCATTCTGCGTAAATGTGAACGGTCACATACCAGAGCTGCTCAAAATTTGGCAACAGGTGGTAATTTCACTCAGAGTCTAAAAAGAAAAAAAAGGACTTGCATTTGTATAGCACCTTGCATGACCTCAGGATGTCTCAAACAGAACACTCCTGCTCTTCTTCAAAATAGTGTCATGGGATCTTTTACACCCACCTGTGAGGGCAGACGGGGCCCTTTGTTTAACGTCTCATCCTAAAGACGGCATTTCTGCCAGTGCAATACTCCCTCAGGACTGCACTGGGAGTGTCAGCCTAGATTTTGCGCTCAAATCTCTGGAGCGAGACTTGAACCCACGACCTTCTGACTCAGACGATAGAGTGCTACCAACTGAGTAATGGTTGACACCTGCAAGGACGATTGGTATTGGACATGAAACAAATTCCCAGGAGGGGTTTCTTGAACCAGAGTAAAGGAAGCTTTTCTGTACATACAGCTGTGCTGCACTTGATCTGAGAGAGCTAGACAATGATATTGAGTGCCAAAGACATAAAAGTGATCCATTCCCAGGACTGACAGCCCTCACCTTGATGAGCACAAAAAACAAAAAGAGATGTTCTCATCAGTTCTAGTAATGTTATTTCACCCATGATAAAATCTACACATTTACGTTCTTTGCCAACAAACCTGAATTGATCTCAAGCTGACTGGCTGAAGGCAGATCGTAATAAGAATACAAGTCATTCCTACTTATTAATGTAAGAATGGTTCCTGTAATAACACTATCTATCCAACTTATATGCGTAACAGGAAGTTCTACACTGGAAAAATACCCCAAAATTTGTAAGCAAAAAATTGCATTGTTAAAAACAAAAATCAGTCACAAACACAATCATGAAGAATTCTCATTATCCTACACATTCTTTCTTTTGTCAATTTTTTGAATATTTTTGTTTTGCAACGAGAACCAATGATATTACTGAAGAAACTAGCTGGGAGGAATTTCTGAGACCACCAGTGCGAGGGAGCTGATTTATATCAGTTGAGATCATTAACATGCGGCTGGTCAGGAGGAGTTACTAAGCCCGACATTCTGAGGGAGCTGGATCAGCTGCAGTAGAGATTTGGTCATTAATGGCAGGTATAACCAATCCGACAGGGGGACGGAGCATGATTAACATCAGTAGAGATACAGTCCATAACGCAGGAAGGTGGCTAGGAGGAGTAACTTGGTGAGGGAGCTGGTATGATCAAAGTTATTATTTGAGGTACTTCATGTAATTTCAACTGTACACATTGGGCCAGAAATTCAGGTCCCCACGGGTGAGTACGCGCTGTGTACTCACGCGTAGGGCCAACGAAAGTGCCGGTTTCGTGCATGCACTGCGCATGCGCTGGAAACCGGAACTTCCGTTACCTTGAAGGAAGGAGTTCAGAGGTCAAACGCGTGCGTCAGAGAGGCAGCGCGTACGCCTGGAACATCCGATTTTTTTTTTTTTACAGGTTTCTCCGTGCGGTTAAGTCCCTAGCAGCTGCACATAAAAAAAGCAGTCGCAAGGCCTGCTTTTAACAAGGTAAGAGGTTAATTAAGTAAAATTAAAACATTTTTTCCACAAGTTTATCATTTTAAAATACTTTAAAGAAACGTAAGTATATTTTTAGCCCCGTTAAAAACTTTAATTAATTTTTTCAAAAATTTAAATTTTTGTTTAAAATAGTTAATTTATGTAATTTATATAGTTATTTTAAAATTGTGATTAAAAAAAAAAATTATTTGAAGTTTTAGTTAGGTTATGGGGCCGATCTCTATTCATAGATTTGACAGGTCTTCCTGTCAAATTTATGAATGGAGGTTCCCTGCTACGATTGGCTCTCCATGGCCCACGTGATCCCAGGGGACGCTTCGAACTAACTGCGCCCCTGGGATACGCAAGCACTGCATGCCAGCAGCTGGAGGAAGCCCAGGATTGGAATCCCACGCGGGTCCACAACACAACGGCAGGCGCGCTAGGTAAGTGCAGGTCGGGGGCTTGCACCCGCGGGAAGCCTCCGACCCGAATTTCTGGCCCATTAATTTAGCCCTCTTGCACTGTCAAACTCAATACATCCCCCAGCCAGTTACTCCCCTCACCAATACCTGATGATGTCATCAGCACTGAGTGTTTAAACAGAACTATTCAAAACATAAAATCAATTGGAAGATTGTGTGCGCGTTTATATGTTGGGGTTGGGGGAAGGAAGTGAAAGTCGATGATAATTCTTTGAACACTGTTCTCAAAGGGGTCCCGATTGTGACACTCACTCTTTAGGCACTGGTTATGAATGACTGTAATTAGGCTGGAACTTATATGAATGGTTTCTTAATGTAAGGTTGTTCAAAATGGGTTTCCGCAACAACCAACCACTGCAATGAAAAATTAGGTAAGTACATTTTTATTAAAGCGTACTTTCCTTACTAAGCAATGAATGCAATCATCCAAAGAAACAAGTAAACAGGATCTCATCCTATCAGGAAGCTCTCATCCTGTCCTCCTGTAGTTTGTGTTGAGCTAAGAATGATTCCTCCCTCACCAGTGAAGGTTCAATAAGTCTCCTGACCTTCAGTGATTTATGGATTTTAAATATACCAGCTAGACAGCTTATTGAATTTGTATACTCGCATGCTCTTAAGGAGGCAAGTCAGTTGTGTATTTAACCTCACGCAGTTGGCAAATAATGAGGTAACAAACAGTCAATTCATATTGTGGAAGTTATTCCTCTGGTCAAAAATCGTCACTGATAAATGTTAACACGCGTGTCATTGAAACATTATTTGCTGCCAAGCTTAATACAGTTGTTTACCGGTTGTCACTAAAGGCTTTGGGAAGGCACCTGATGGGCCCTTGGGAATCAGTTATCCTGTCACCAACCATTTGCATAAATCAGTGGCTATTCATCTCTGAGCACAGCAAATCGAGATTACATGTCTAACCAGGAGTTTTAATCTGTAATTTATAATGAACCCTACAGCATTGTCCTGGACAGTCTCTGAAAATGGTTTATTAGTCACTGAAAACTGGGGTTAAAATCAAGAACAGAAATCAGAAGGTCAGTGAAATCCCATGGGAGAGATAACCTAAGGCAATGGAAGTCTGCACAAATCCTACAGGGAATGGATGCAAAATCTGCAAATGGGAGGGGGGGGGAACAGTGTGAGGATTCTTCATATCAGGAGAAAACCCCATAAGCATATGTTTGCTATTAGTAAAAACGTGTGGAGACAATACTACAGACATTCAGGAGTTTTATTAAACATCAACAACTTCAGCTTCCCCAGTGACTCAGTGTGGTACTAGGCCAAGCAGACCTGGGAGGTCCTGGCGGGATCCCTGATCTGTGTCAATTTACCTAATCTCAGCCAGGGTGGCAAGTGACCTCACTGTCTCTGCGTTGATAAGTGGATTAAAAAGCTTCCTTCTTGATCGCAACTTTTGGAAAAGGACTTGTGTGGACAGGACCTGGCTCATCTGTGATACCTGCCACAGTTGAAGAGCCTGCCTACACCCATGGTCAAGGCTCACATATGGCGAATGGCCATTTGGACAAGATATTGAACGGTAACCAACACGTCCCAACATGAATCAGCACCTTCAGGAGAGTCAGGGAGAATATCCTTTCAATTGAAGAATTTTTAAAAATCCACCTATTTTCTAATGGCCTACTTCTGACTAAGCAATTCAAATTTTCACTGCTGCACAGCAGACTTACAAACAAATGGGTTGGGTCAAAATAGTAGGCGGGCATTAAGAGGCGCTACAGATGATCAACGCCAGTGTCAGAATTTGAATTTCTGAGGGCACGGCAGAGCAAGCCACCTCATTCCTCCTGTTGATAATTTTAGTGAGTCAGAGTGAGTACAAAATAAGATTTCTCAAAGAAAAGGCTCACACAAATGCAAAGGGAAGTGGAAATCCAGCAGACTGGGAGAGCTATAAAAAGCAACAAAGGGATACAAAGAAAGTAATAGCTGTAACAAGGGAATACGGGCAACAAACCTGCAAGGAATATCAAGGCTAACAGCAAAAGTTTTTATAAATATATTAAGAGAAAGAGTGGTAAAGGGGAATGTGTGCCCATTAACAACAGATGCAGGCAAGGCTATAATGGACAATAAGGAAATGGCGGACTTGTTAAGTGAGTACTTTGTATCCGCATTCAGAGTGGCATAAAAATAAAATAAAAAAGGTGACTCAACCGTGGCTAACAAGGGAAATTAGGGATAGCATAAGATCCAAGGAGAGGACATATAAATTGGCAAGAAAAAGCAGCAAACCTGAGGATTGGGAGCAGTGTAGGATTCAGCAAAGGAGGACAAAGGGATTAATTAAGAGGGGGAAAATAAGAGTATGAGAGTAAGCTAGCAGGGAACATAAAAACTGACTGTAAAAGCTTCTATAGATATGTGAAGAGAAAAAGATTGGTGAAGTCAAGCGTAGGTCCCTTGCAGTCAGTATCAGGGGAATTTATAATGGGGAACAGAGAAATGGCTGACCAATTAAATACATACTTTGGTTCTGTCTTCACAAAGGAGGACACAAATAAGCTCCCAGAGATGTCGGGGAACATAGGGTCTAATGAGAGGGGGGAACTGAATGAAATCAGCATTTGTAGGGAAATGGTGTTAAGGAAATTGACGGGATTGAAGGCCGATAAATCCCCAGGGCCTGATAATCTACATCCCAGGGTACTTAAGGAAGTGGCCCGAGAAATAGCAGATGCACTGCTTGTCATCTTCCAAAATTCTATAGATTCTGGAACAGTTCCCATAGATTGGAGGGTAGCTAATGTTACCCCACTATGCAAAAAAGGTGGTAGAGAGAAAATGGGGAATTATAAGGGTAAGCCTGACATCAGTAGTGGGGAAAATGCTAGAGTCCAATATAAAAGATGTAATAGCAGAGCACTTGGAAAACAGTGACAGGATCGGACAAAGTCAACATGGATTTACAAAAGGTAAATTGTGCTTGACTAATCTACTGGAATTTTTTGAGGATGTAACTGGTAAAATAGAGAAGGGAGATCCAGTGGATGTGGTGTATTTGGACTTTCAGAAGGCTTTCGATTAGGTCCCACATAAGAGATTAGCGTGTAAAGTTAAGGCACATGGGATTGGGGGCAAGGTATTGACTTGGATAGAGAACTGGTTGGCAGACAGAATGCAAACAGTTGGAATAAACGGGTCTTTTTCCAAGTGGCAGGCAGTGACTAGTGGGGTACCGCAGGGATCGGTGCTCGGACCCCAGCTATTCACAATATATATTAATGATCTAGACGAGGGAACTAGATGTAATATCTCTAAGTTTGCAGAAGACACAAAGCTGGGTGGGCGTGTGTGCTGTGAGGAGGATGCCGAGAAACTCCAGTATGATTTGGACAGGTTGGGTGATTGGGCAGATGTATGGCAGATGCAGTATAATGTGGATAAATGCGAGGTTATCTACTTTGGTGGCAAAAACAGGAAGGCAGATTATCTGAACGGCAATAGATTGGGAAAAGGGGAAGTGCAACGAGACCTGGGTATCCTTGTGCACCAGTCGCTGAAGGTAAGCATGCAGGTGCAGCGGGCGATTAAGAAGGCAAATAGTATGTTGGCCTTCGTAGCGAGAGGATTCGAGTACAGGAACAAGGATGTCTTGCTGCAGTTGTACAGGGCCTTGGTGAGACCACACCTTGAGTATTGTGTGCAGTTTTGGTCACCTTATCTGAGGAAGGATGTTCTTGCCATGGAGGGAGTGCAGCGAAGATTCACCAGACTGATACCTGGGATGGCAGGAATGACGTATGAGGAGAGATTGGGTCGACTGGGCTTATACTTGCTGGAGTTTAGAAGAATGAGAGGGGATCTCATTGAAACTTATAAAATTCTAACAGGACTAGACAGACTAGATTGCAGGAAGGATGTTCCCGATGGCGGGGGAGTCCAAAACCAGGGGTCACAGTCTAAAGATAAGGAGTAAGCCATTTAGGACAGAGATGAGGAGGAATTTCTTTACCCAGAGAGTGGTGAACCTGTGGAATTCTCTACCATAGAAGGCAGTTGAGGCCAATTCATTAAATATATTCAAGAAGGAGTTAGATATATTTCTTAAGGCTAAAGGGATCAAGGGATATGGGGAGAAGGCAGGGACAGGGTACTGAGTTTCGATGATCAGCCATGATCTCATTGAATGGCGGAGCAGGCTTGAGGGGCCGAATGGCCTACTCCTGCTCCTATCTGCTCCTATCTTCTCTGTTTCTATGAAAGGCGGGAAACTCGAGCGGCAGAGCGGGGCTATAAAAAGCTCCAGAGACCAGGTGAGGCTTCAGAGCGTCGGCGGGAAACTCGAGCGGCAGAGCGGGGCTATAAAAGGCCCCAGAGCCCAGGTAAGGTTCACTAATCTCCAAACTCGTAACTCAAAGGGAAGGAGAGAGGTAAAAAATAATCGAAGTGTGACGTCACCAGAAAGCAGGTAAGTGATTGGTTGGTGAGTATTTCTCTCTTTTTAAACATAAACTCTGTGGTTTATAGTTTCTAAGGTGTGATATTCATCATCTAAAATCGGGGCAGAGGGTATTTAAAAATAATATTAATAAATTTAATTAATTACATAGAATGGGAGAGCAGGTGATGTGTTGCTGCTGCAATATGTGGGAGCTGGTGGACACCATTGATGCTCACGGTGATCACATTTGCAGTAAGTGCTGGCTGCTCGAGGAATTCCGGCTCCGTGTTGATGAGCTGGAGTCCGAGCTTCAAACACTGAGACACATCAGGGAGGGGGAGAGTTACCTGGACTCTGTTTCAGGAGGTAGTCACGCCAATTAGAGTAATTAATTCAGATGTAGTCCGTGGCCAGGGACAGGAGGGTGTGACTAGAAGTGAGGCAGGTACGGGGATCCAGGAAGTAGTGTTGGAGGAGCCGCAGCCCTTGCTCTTGTCCAACAGGTTTGAGGCTCTTACTCCCTGTGAGGATGGGAACGGGGACTGCGGGGAGGATGAGCAACCTGGCCACAGCACCATGGAGCAGGGGGTCATTCAAGTGGGGGGAGTTAAAAGAAATGTTGTAGTGGTAGGGGATAGTATCGTTAGGGGGATAGATAGGGTTCTTTGCAGCCGAGAGCGAGAGTCCCGAAGGCTGTGTTGCCTGCCCGGTGCCAGGGTTAAGGACATCTCCTCTGGGCTGGGGAGAAACTTGGAGTGGGAGGGGGAGGACCCAGTTGTCGTGGTCTGTGTTGGTACCAACGACATAGATAGGACAAGGAAAGAGGTTCTGCTGAGGGAGTTTGAGCAGCTAGGGGCCAAATTAAAAAGCAGAACCACAAGGGTAATAATCTCTGGATTACTACCTGAGCCACGTGCAAATTTGGCTAGGGTAAATAAAATTAGAGAGTTAAATGCGTGGCTCAAAGACTGGTGTGGGAGAAATGGGTTTTGCTTCTTGGGACACTGGCATCAGTACTGGGACAGGAGAGAGCTGTTCCGTTGGGACGGACTTCACTTGGCCAGTGCTGGGACCAGAATCCTGGCGAATCGAATAACTAGGGCTGTAGAGAGGGCTTTAAACTAATTAGTGGGGGGGAGGTTTTAAGAGAGCGAAAAATAAAAATGACAGAGGAGAAGGCAATAGAGCAAGGTAGCAGTGGGGGAATTAAAAACCAGAGCATGTCAGGAAGGGACAGAATGTATAATGATAAAGGTAAAGTAGTAAAAGGGGTAAAAGCAGGAATACATTGTCAGAAAACATATTTGAAAGTTCTTTATCTGAATGCACGCAGCATTCGTAACAAAATAGACGAGTTGACGGTACAAATAACTACACATGGGTATGATCTGGTGGCCATTACGGAATAGTTGAGGCTTGTAATAAGGGAACAGCTATAATCATGGGGGATTTTAACTTTCATATTGACTGGACTAATCAAATTGGGCATGGCAGCCTTGAGGAAGAGTTCATAGTGTATTAGGGACGGGTTCCTTGAGCAGTATGTAACTGAACCAACCAGGGGGCAGGCAATCTTAGATCTGGTCCTGTGTAATGAGACAGGATTAATAAAAAATGTCCTAGTAAAGGATCCCCTTGGAATGAGTGACCATAATATGGTTGAATTCCAAAGTCAGTTTGAGGGTGAGAGAGTTGGATCTCAAACCAGCGTACTGAGCTTAAATAAAGGAGACTATGAAGGTATGAGAGTAGAATTGACTAAAGTGGACTGGGAAAACAGATTAAAGTGTAAGACGGTACAAGAGCAGTGGTCTACATTCAAGGAGATATTTCACATCTTTCAAGATAAATATATTCCACTGAGGAAAAAGGGGAGTAAAAGAAAAGACAGCCATCCGTGACTAAGTAAAGTAATAAAGGATAGTATCCGACTGAAAACAAGGGCATATAAAGTAGCCAAATCTAGTGGGAGGATAGAAGATTGGGAAGCATTTAAAAGCCAGCAAACAATAACTAAAAGATTAATTAAGAAAGGGAAGATAGATTATGAAAGTAAACTAGCAAAAAATATAAAAACAGATAGCAAGAGTTTCTACAGCTATATAAAAAGAAAAAGGGTGGCTAAAGTGATCGTTGGTCCCTTAGAGGATGGGACCGGGAAACTAGTGGTGGGGAACATGGAGATGGCAAAGACGCTGAACAAATATTTTGTATCAGTCTTTACAGTAGAGGGCACTAAAAATATCCCAACACTGGACAAACAGGGGGCAATGGGGGGAGGAGCTAAACACGATTAAAATCACTAAGGAGATGGTACTCGGTAAAATAATGGGACTTAAGGCGGATAAATCCCCCGGACTTGATGGCCTACATCCTAGGGTCTTGAGAGAAGTGGCGGTAGGGATTGTGGATGCATTGGTGATTATTTTCCAAAACTCCCTGGACTCAGGAAAAGTCCCGGCAGATTGGAAAACTGCTAATGTAACACCCTTATTTAAGAAGGGAAGTAGACAAAAAGCTGGAAACTATAGACCAATTAGCCTAACATCTGTGGTTGGCAAAATGTTGGAGTCCATTATTAAGGAAACAGTAACAGAGCATTTGGATAAACATAATTTAATCGGACAGAGTCAGCATGGTTTTATGAAGGGGAAGTCATGTTTGACAAATTTGCTCAAATTCTTTGAGGATGTAACATACAGGGTAGATAAAGGGGAACCAGTGGATGTAGTGTATTTGGACTTCCAAAAGGCATTTGACAAGGTTCCACACAAAAGATTACTGATCAAGATAAAAAATCACGGGATTGGGGGTAATATACTGGCATGGGTGGAAGATTGGCTATCTAACAGAAAACAGAGAGTTGGGATAAATGGTTCGTTCTCGGGCTGGCAATCAGTAACTAGTGGTGTTCCGCAGGGGTCAGTGCTGGGACCCCAACTCTTTACAATCGATATTAACGATTTGGAGGAAGGGACCGAGTGCAACATATCCAAGTTTGCTGACGATACAAAGATGGGAGGGAAAGCAGTGAGTGAGGACATAAAAAACCTGCAAAAGGACATAGACAGGCTAAGTGAGTGGGCAGAGATTTGGCAGATGGAATATAATATTGGAAAGTGTGAGGTTATGCACTTTGGCAGAAAAAATCCAAGAGCAAGTTATTATCTAAATGGAGAGAAACTGCAAAGTGCTACAGTACAAAGGGATCTGGGGGTCCTGGTGCATGAAACACAAAAAGTTAGTATGCAGGTGCAGCAGGTGATCAGGAAGGCCAATGGAATCTTGGCTTTTATTGCAAGGGGGATGGAGTATAAAAACAGGGAAGTCTTGCTGCAGTTATACAGGGTATTGGTGAGGCCACACCTGGAATACTGCGTGCAGTTTTGGTTTCCATATTTAAGAAAAGATATACTTGCTCTCGAGGCGGTTCAGAGAAGGTTCACTCGGTTGATTCCGGAGATGAGGGGGTTGACGTATGAGGAAAGGTTGAGTAGGTTGGGCCTCTACTCATTGGAATTCAGAAGAATGAGAGGCGATCTTATCGAAACATATAAGATTGTGAGGGGGCTTGATCGGGTGGATGCGGTGAGGATGTTTCCACTGATGGGTGAGATTAGAACTAGGGGGCATAATCTTAGAATAAGGGGCTGCCCTTTCAAAACTGAGATGAGGAGGAACTTCTTCACTCAGAGGGTAGTAAATCTATGGAATTTGCTACCCCAGAGAGCTGTGGAAGCTGCAACATTAAATAAATTTAAAATGGAGATAGACAGTTTCCTAGCAGATAAGGGAATTAGGGGCTACGGGGAGAGGGCAGGGAAGTGGACGTGAGTCTAGATTCGGATCAGCCATGATCCTATTGAATGGCGGAGCAGGCCCGAGGGGCCATATGGCCTACTCCTGCTCCTACTTCTTATGTTCTTATATTTGTGATACAAAGGAACCTAAAAATGCCATAGGAAGGAACTTAGTACAAGCAAAAAAAACGTAATGGAGAAAATAATGGGACTTAAGATAGACAAATCTCCAGGACCTGATAGTTTCCATCCCAGAGTATTAAAGAAATAAGGAAATTACAAATGTGTTAGTCATAATTTTTGAAAGTTCTCTAGATTCAGGAATTGTGCCTTTTATTGGAAAAGAGGGAAAAATCAGGAGACAACAGAATGTCAGTTTAACGTCATTTACGGGGAAGTTATGAGCATCTATCATCAAGGATAGTAGCGAGAAAGGATCTTGGCTCGGAAGATCAAGAAGTAGAATCAGTATGAGTGGAGATAAGGAATAACAAGGGGCAGAAAACACTGGTAGCAGTAGTGTATAGGCCCCAAAACAGTAGCTATACCGTTCGATAAAATATTCATCAAGAACTAGTAGGAGCTTGCAACAAAGGTAATGCACTAATCTTGGAGGACTTTAATCTTCATATAGACTGGACAAATCAAATTGGCAAAGGTAGTCTGGAGGACGAGTTCATGGAATGCATTCGGGACAGTTTCCAAGAACAATATGTCATGGAACCAACCAGGGAACAGGCTATTTTAGATCTTGTATTGTGTAATGAGACAATTAGCAATCTCATAGTAAAGGATCCTCTGGGGCAGAGTGATCATAATATGATAGAATTTCACCTTAATTTTGAGAGTGACTTGCCTAAAAACTAGAGTCTTAAACTTAAATAAAGCCCATTACATCAGTATAAGGGGCAAGTTGGTTAAGGTAGATTGGAAAAATAGATTAAAAGGTATGGCGGTAGATAAGCAGTGGCTAGCATTTAAAGAAATATTTCATAATTCTCAACAAAAATACATTCCATTGAGAAACAAAAACTCCATGGGAAAAGTGATCCAACCATGGCTAACTAAAGAGTTAAGGATAGCATTAGATTGAAAGAAGAAGCTTATAATGTTGCAAAGAATAATAGTAAGCCTGAGGGTTGGGAGAGTTTCAGAAACCAGCAAAGGTTGACCAAAAAATTGATAAAAAGGGAAAAAATAGAATGAGAGAAAACTAGCAAGAAATATAAAAGCAGATTGTAAGAGCTTCTACAAGTATGTAAAAAGGAAGAGAGTAGCAAAAGTAAACATTGGTCCCTTAGAGGCTGAGACAGGAGAAATTATTATGGGGAATAAGGAAATGGCAGAAACGTTAAACACATATTTTGTATCTGTCTTCGCAGTAGAAGACACAAAAAGCATACCAAAAAATGGTGGGGAACCAAGGGTCTACTGAGGGTGAGGAAATTAACGTAATTAATATAAGTAGAGAAAAAGTACTGGAGAAACTAATGGGACTAAAAGCTGACAAATCCCCTGGACCTGACAGCCTACATCCTAGGGTTCTAAAAGAGGTGGCTGAAGAGATAGTGGATGCATTGGTTTTGATCTTCCAAAGTTCCCTAGATTCTAGAATGGTCCCAGCGGATTGGAAGGTCACAAATGTAACCCCGCTATTCAAGAAAGGAGGGAGAGAAAAAACAGGGAGCTACAGGCCAGTTAGCCTGACATCAGTCATCGGGAAAATGCTGGAATCCATTGTTAAGGAAGTGGTATCAGGGCACTTCGAAAATCATAATATGATTAGGCAGAGTCAACATGGTTTTATGAAAGGGAAATCGTGTTTGACAAATTTATTAGAGTTTTTTGAGGATGTAACTAGCAGGGTAGATAAAGGGGAACCAGTGGATGTAATATATTTGGATTTCCAAAAGGCATTTGATAAAGTGCCACATAAAAGGTTATTGCACAAGATTAGGGCTCATGAGGTTGGGGATAATATAGCATGGATAAAGGATTAGTTAACTGACAGAACAGAGAGTAGGGATAAACGGATCTTTTTCAGGTTGGCAGGCTGTAACTAGTGAGATGCCGCAAGGATTAGTGTTGGGGCCTCAGCTATTTACAATCTATATTAATGACCTAGATGAAGGAACCGAGTGTAATGTATCCAAGTTTGCTGATGATACAAAGCTAGGTGGGACAGTAAGCTGTGAGGAGAACACAAAGGGGTCGATTTTCCCGAAGCTGTCGGGAAGAAGGCGGGACTACAACTTTCGGGTTTTAGTCCCGCCTACATTGACGTCCGGCCAAGCCGCACGATTTTCCCTTGATTGACCTTGTTGAGCCCGCTCAGCGGGCTCAGCAGGCCAAACAAGGGACACCCAGCAACAGGTGACATCACAGACTGCAATTACATCTGTCAAGAGTTTTTGACAGATGAAATATCAGTGTTTCACAGCTGTTTCAAGCTGTGAAACACTGACAGTCTGAGTTCTGACATGAGTCCTTCTGCACAGACTCGGTTAGAACTCACACAGGCACTCAAAGCTGAAGGCTGTCACTTTTCACAGATCGCAGCCGTTCAGCTTTAAGTGCCAGGTGAGTGATGGACTCCCGACGGCTACAGGAAGAAAGGCTGTGAAGGTAAGTACAGGTAAGTAAAAGTTCTTTACACTTTAGACACACCAAACACACTTACCTTTGCACTCATGCACCCATCACTCACCTGAGCGCCGACATCGCGACCCCTCCAACTCCTTCAACCCGACGGCCTGCCTGCTCTAACCTGGCGTGGTTTGGAGCCGTCGGGAAACCCACACGAAACCCCTCAAAATAGTGATTAGGCTAAAAACTGCCTGCTAACTACCTGTTAACAGGCAGTTAATTGGCACTAATCCCTTCCCGCCTGGGGTCGGCGGGTCCCAGTGCGGGGCAGGTACCCGCTGCCTCTGAAAGTTGCGTGGAGCGGGGTTTTGAGCGGGATGGTGTCGGGACCCCCGAAATTGGGATTTCCCCCCCACACACGCCTGAAACCCCGCCTGATGGCTCCACGAAAATCGACCCCAAAGAGTCTGCAAAGGGATATAGATAGACTAAGTGAGTGGGCAATAAAGTGGCAGATGGAGTATAATGTAGGGGAAATGTAGGAAGAATAGAAAAACTGCATATTTTTTAAATGGTGAGAAACTTTCAAATGTTGGTGTTCAGAGAGATTTTGGTGTCCTTGGGCAAGAAACACAGAAAGCTAGCATGCAGGTACAGCAAGCAATAAGGAAGGCAAATGGCATGTTGACCTTTATTGCAAGGGGGTTGGAGTATAAGAGTAAGGAAGTCTTGCTACAATTGTACAGGGCCTTGGTGAGACCACACCTGGAGTACTGTGCACAGTTTTGGTCTCCTTATCTAAGGAAGGATATACTTGCCTTGGAGGCGGTGCAACAAAGGTTCAATAGATTGATTCCTGGGATGAGAGGGTTGTCCTATGATGAGAGATTGTGTAGAATGGGCCTATACTCACTGGAGTTTAGAAGAATGAGAGGTGATCTCATTGAAACATACAAGATTCTGAAGGGGATTGACAGGGTAGATGCTGAGAGGTTGTCTGGAACTAGGGGGCATAGTCTCAGGATAAGGGGCCGGCCATTTAAGACTGAGATGAGGAGGAATTTCTTCACTCAGAGGGTTGTGAATCTTTGGAATTCTCTGCCCCAGAAGGCTGTGCATGCTGAGTCTTTGAGTATGTTCAAGGCTGAGATAGATAGATTTTTGGACTCCAGAGGAATCAAGGGATATGGAGATCGGGCGGGAAAGTGGAGTTGAGGTCGATGATCAGCCATGATCTTATTGAATGGCGGAGCAGGCTCGAGGGGCCGTATAGCCTACCCCTGCTCTTATTTCTTATGTTCTTATCAGAGGCAGAGTGACTGAGCACTTGGATAAGAATGAGCTGATCAAAGAATGCCATCATGGATTTGTGAAGGATAGATCACGTCTGACTAATCTAGTCACATTTTTTGAGAAGGTCACTAGCATGGTGGATAGGGGAGTGTCTACAGATCTTGTCTATATGGACTTCTAGAAGGCATTTGATAAGGTTCTACACAAGAGATTATTAGCAAAAATTAAAGCGCATGGAATTGGAGGTAACCTAGTGACGCGGGTTAGTAATTAGTTGGGAGTTTGGAGACAGAGAGTAGGCATTAAGGGAACGCTATCTGATTGGTGGGATGTGACAAATGGTGTTCCCCAGGGATCTGTACTGGGCCTCAGCTTTCACCTTACATATTAATGACTTGGGTGAAGGAAGAGAGAGTTGCATATCCAGTGTTGCAGATGATAAAACAGTAGATTGTGTAGATGGGAGAAGGAAGTTACAAAAGGGACATAGACAGACTAATTGAGTGGGAAAAACTATGGCAGATAGAGTTCAATGTGGTGAAGTGTGAGGTCATTCCCTTTGGAACTGAGAAAGAAAAAGCACAATATTTTCTTAATGGTGAGAGACTAGGAGCTTGCATTTATGTAGTGCCTTTCACAGCCTTAGGATGTGCGAAAACACTTCACAGCAAATGATTTATTTCTGAAGTGTAGTCACTGTTGTAATGTAGGTTAGCAGTAGCTAATTTGCACACAAGGTCCCACAAACAGCAATGAGATCGGTGTTTTTGGCCAGGACACTGGGAGAATGCCCCTGTTCCTCTTCGAATAGTGTGGTGGGATCTTTTAAATCCAGTACTGCACTGGAGTGTCAGCCTAGATTTTGTGCTCAAGTCTCTGAAATGGGCTATTGAACCCACAACCTTCTGACTCAGAGGCGACAGTGCTACCACTGAGCCACAGTCACATCACATTGCACTGAACTAAAATAACTACATGTTTCATATCGGCATTTGTTGGAATTACTTGAATAGGACTTTGGGCACCTTTGCTCAGTATCCAGAACTTTAAATAATGACTTAGTCTTGGTACTACGCTCAATGAAAGCTTTCCACTGAAAGAGGTTTCAAATATCTGGAAACAATAGTGAACTTTAAAGCCTTGCGAGTTAACGATTGATTAGCTGATCTGAGTGATGTGTGAAATGGAAATGCAAAAAAAACATGATTTCTTATCAATTTAATATTTTGGGTTATGCCTGCTGATTTAATCACCTATACTAGTAATTGCAATTTTTATGGTTAAGAAAAAGACTTAATATTTTTTCATTTGCGACTCTTCTGACAGTTAGATTACTTGCAGGTCACATCCATTTGATCTGCTCCACAGAACAAGTGTGAAGTAGTTAGGCAGCACCGACCAATTCAGGAAATGTCTTGTTGGCGTGGTATCATACCCTACAAGATTCCAAAAGGGAAGATGGGATGGGAGGAACTGTTTACCCCTTTTAGTGGTAAAAGGACCAAAGTGCTGGCATTTAAAGAAAGAGAGCTTGAAGATTTACAACATCTGTGATTGTCGCCCCCCCCCCCCCACCCCCCCACACTGGTTGACAGGATGTGGAATGTAGACATTGTAAATCTGGTATCACAAGCAACAACTTTGCCATTTTCTAAAACACTGGTATTTTGGCGAGTGCTGCTGACAGTTAAATGCCATGAGACTGCGAAGTATCACACTACAAACACATAAGCTGCATAGGAACTTGAGAAGGCTGATCTAGCCCTTTGTGCATGCAGTACTCATGAGGAAAATTGTGCTTGACTAATCTACTGGAATTTTTTGAGGATGTAACTGGTAAAATAGAGAAGGGAGAACCAGTGGATGTGGTGTATTTGGACTTTCAGAAGGCTTTTGATAAGGTCCCGCATAAGAGATTAGCGTGTAAAGTTAAGGCACATGGGATTGGGGGCAAGGTATTGACTTGGATAGAGAACTGGTTGGCAGACAGAAAGCAAAGAGTTGGAATAAACAGGTCTTTTTCCGAGTGGCAAGCAGTGACTAGTGGAGTACCGCAGGGATCGGTCCTTGGGCCCCAGCTATTCACAATATATATTAATGATCTAGACAAGGGAACTAGATGTAATATCTCCAAGTTTGCAGACGACACAAAGTTAGGTGGGCATGTGTGCTGTGAGGAGGATGCCAAGAAACTCCAGGATGATTTGGACAGGTTGGGTGTTTGGGCAAAAGCATGGCAGATGCAATATAACGTGGATAAATGCAAGGTTGTCCACTTTGGTGGCAAAAACAGGAAGGCAGATT
This sequence comes from Somniosus microcephalus, assembly GCF_052327205.1. Taxonomy (NCBI): domain Eukaryota; kingdom Metazoa; phylum Chordata; class Chondrichthyes; order Squaliformes; family Somniosidae; genus Somniosus; species Somniosus microcephalus. Next base: position 182,047,367 of record NC_140990.1, read on the forward strand.
ATTATCTGAATGGCAATAGATTGGGAGAAAGGGGAGTGCAACGAGACCTGGGTCTCCTTGTGCACCAGTCGCTGAAGGTAAGCATGCAGGTGTAGCAGACGGTTAAGAAGGCAAATGGCATGTTGGCCTTCGTAGCGAGAGGGTTTGAGTACAGGAACAAGGATGTCTTGCTGCAGTTGTACAGGGCCTTGGTGAGACTACATCTTGAGTATTGTGTGCAGTTTTGGTCGCCTTATCTGAGGAAGGACGTTCTTACCATGGAAGGAGTTCAACGAAGATTCACCAGGCTGATACCAGGGATGGCAGGAATGACATATGAGGAGAGATTGGGACAATTGGGCTTGTACTCGCTGGAGTTTAGAAGAATGAGAGGGGATCTTATTGAAACTGATAAAATTCTGACAGGACTAGACAGACTAGATGCAGGAAGGATGTTCCCGATGGTCGGGGAGTCCAGAACCAGGGGTCACAGTCTAAGGATAAGGGGTAGGCCATTTAGGACAGAAATGAGGAGGAATTTCTTCACCCAGAGAGTGGAATTCTCTACCACAGAAGGCAGTAGAGGCCAATTCATTAAATATATTCAAGAAGGAGTTGGATATATTTCTTAAGGTTAAAGGGATCAAGGGGTATGGGGAGAAAGCAGGGACCGGGTACTGAAATTGGATGATCAGCCATGATCGCATTGAATGGCGGAGCAGGCTCGAGGGGCCGAATGGCCTACTCCTGCTCCTATCTTCTATGTTTCTATGAAAGAAAAATAATTTTGCTCCATCACACTGACATCATACAGCAACTTTCACTGATTTTCCTCAATTGATTAAAATCAACTGTTTCTTGCAGTTGAAATTCGACCACATTTATAGGTACCAATATGATATTTTGATAAACACCTGAACTTTTCAGTTACCCAGTCAGCACCACCATGACACATATCACAGGACCATCTCCTCATATATATACAATTAAACAGCATATAAGCACATCACTCACATGTCAAAGCATCAGGAAATTATTTTAGGAATGTACCAGACCAATGGCCAAACCCAACTTCCATTCAAGTTCACGCCAGTGTCAAGGACCCAGCATTGGGAGATAGGCTTGATGATCATCTGGGACCATTTTGAAATGGTTCATATGTGGCCTCAGCAATCATCTCCTGTCAACGCAATGCTAGCAATTAAAGAGCCAGTTTATAGACAAACTGTATTGTTGCAAAGGATGTTTGCTGTTCAGAACTGCATCTCAAATCCACTTGCTCTGTAGCTGGAAACTCAGGGCACAGTTTGAGGGAAGTGGCAAAGAAGCATCAGATCCTGGTGAGTTCTAATCTTCTTAAGGCAGGCAAAACTTGCTCGAAGGGACACTGCAAAAGTAAAATACTAACAAGGCTTGTGGGGAAACATCCTTTGCTGGTGTCTCTGGATCTGTTGTTATAACTTGGGGTGTGGGGATTCACCCAGGGAGTAAATGCACCACCTAGCATGGTGCTGTGTAGACTAGGAAGACCTAGCTTTAAAGCAACTTGAGACGTTTCTGTCTACATTAAAGGCACTAAATAAATGGAAGTGGTTGTTGCTGATTGTGCTGAGTTTGTGATTTCAGGTGAAGCAGCAATGGAGGTCCTACAACTGGCCAGAATATGAGCACGGTTATTGAGAGAGAAAGAAAACAACTGGGAATCTAGTACTTGATCATTCCCTAGTGCCCTCCACTGGGATTTCTTGAGTGTGGAGTAGGGCAAGGATAGGATCACGAGATGCCTTCTACCTCCAAATGGTCTGCTGACTCTTGCTGTCCCACAAGAAGAACGACCACTTGGGCAATGTTGTCTCTTGAGAGTCAGCACTGACAAGAGTAATGGAGAAAAGCATAGTTTCCCTGCACTAAACAGTATCCAATCAAGATGAAGGAAAGTTGACCTACTTCCCAGCCTCTGCCAAGTGGAAGTGTGCAAGAGTAATGCAGAGTGATTCACCATTTGCTTTCTCAAGAAAAACACGGGTACCTGCACTCTCAGCACAGCTGTTTTCAGAAACCTACCACTGGATGAATATTTGAAGCACAAACCTATGTCCAGCCTTCCTGTGCAAGCAACATTGCCAATGCCAATAACCAAACTGAATCAATCCTGGTGTAACCACCACACAATCAAACTTACAAACAGGCCGTACTTGCAATGCAACAAATTTGGGAAACCTTTCAAAATGGAGCACAGACGCACACAAGTAGGCATCTGAATGCTTGAGTGCCCTTTCCTTGAATCAATGACCCCCTAAACAATCTAACTGTAGTCAATGGTAAACACTATTAAAGAACGATAAAGTATAAACACAGTGGGTTACCTTCTGCCGTGCCCGAGATGCCATCTGCTTTGAAATTACTGGTGCTCTTCTTCCTGCGATGTTTCTTCCTGTTGGCATGGGGTGAAGGTGGGGGCTCTAGCTTGGGACTGGTGGTGCTTGATATACTGGGGCTTGAACATACAGAGTCTCCCAGGCCAGTATCTTCAAAAGAAAACCCCCAAAAAAACATCATGAGAAATGATTCAGTGCAATGATTTTTGAACACTTCCAACACATGAACAATACATGCTCTAAAGGCAAATCCTAACTCCAGCTACTGGGCTTGACATATAGAATACTGGCATTATACACATGGCTTCAGTCCTCCAAAGTATTTTATATGCATATGGGAAAATAATGAATGATTTTTTTCACAGCCTTCCTGGAGTCAATAAAGATGCGGAAGGTTTTGAGTGGCCAACTGTGCTTGGATGTATTCCTGGGGTTTCATCACATGACCTCCTGCCTCCAACCGCCCTGCCCCCATGCTCCCGTCATTGGTCGCCCACCATGTCCTTGCGGCACATCGCCTTCCCAGGCCAACTGGAAGGCAAACAGGCTGTTAATTACCTGGTTGGATGATGCTCGGCTGTCCGTCAAACAGCCTTTTTAGCCTGTCTCCAATACTTTTATAACTAATTAATGTTCAAAGAAAATGAAAAAATATATATTTTTAATGTCCCTACGGTTTTCCTCCTGGGTTGCTCGTAGTAGTGTCGTGGAGATTCATCTTCAATTTCCAGAGACTTCAGGACAATCCTGGAGGACTGGCAACCCGAGGAAGATTTGAAAGGAGTTAGGGTAGCGGTCCTGCCACCTCGTGTAGATTCCAGTACATGGTTGCCACTGTAAGCCTATAGCTTCTTTGTTTTATATTGTAAGTTGGCTGAAGAATAGGGGATAGACCTACAAGTGGGGGACAACATGCAGTTGCTTCATTCAGATGCACAGCTATAGGCCTGGCAGGCTAGCAACAGCAGCACTCCTCAGGGTCTAATTACCGCAGAATGTTGTGTAAAAGTGTGAACTTCATGCGGATTTTTACAACCAGTAAACTTGGGGCTGAGAGTTACCAAGAATCTTTTGGTGGCTGCTGTAATATGTGGCTTTCATACTGGCCACGATCAATGCAGCACACTTCATGATAACTTACAACAAAGACACATGTTGGTACTAAGCCATGCAGGAACTGAAGAACCCAGGTTCAGTCTCTGGTCTCTGCTGGTCTTAGTCAAGGTGACAGTGTAGGCACCAAAGTTGGCCTCAATCTTTCCAGGGGGGCAGGGAATAAGAGGACAGTTTGTGTCAAGTTTGTTGTAAAATCATATCCTCACTGAGACAACGTTATGTTGAAACCATCATTCCTTTAAATAGGCATCACCTATTATTTTCAAATCATTGTGCATTACACAGTATGCTGTGTAATTATCAATTTCTAGACTCAGTACTGATATATCAACCTGGTTTGAAGCCAAAGAAAATGTTAGCTATAATTGGAAGTATATATAATCTTACACACAAAATGTGCACATAATTTACAAAGAAAAGGAACATACAGCCAAAAGGCCAGGATTTGCTATATAGTTCTGCATTAAACCGAGCCAGAAACCTTGAAAATGGCCCTGATGAAACAAGCACAGAACAAGGAAAGATTACCAGACCCACCACTATAAGTTCAGCTAAAAGCTTGTTTATTAGCTAAACCTGTACTGAAAACTCCAAATACTGTCTTTAACAGTCAATTAGCTCAATGAGAAGTTGTACAACTTAAATCAGTTAAGTTAGACGGATGACCCTAAGCTTCTGCAGAGTCCTCCCACTCTCTGCTTGTTCCAAAGTTTCCTTTCAGATCTCTCTTTAGGCGGTCCTACCATATCAGCTTGGTCTTCCTTCCATGTCGCCTTTTCACAGACACTGGTGGGGGAGAGCTTGTTAATCTGGGCAATACTTGAGCTGGTATAGATAGTCAAGTATGTATTGGCCATTGGTCATGTAATTTTCGGCACAAGTATCCATGGGCATTGGCCATTTCTTTCCCAAGGCCTTAGTGTCATAGTAATCCTTTGGACTATGGTTGAACCTGAGATCACAAAGCATTATGAAACCTTAGAATTCATCCCCATGATAAGGAAGTTCAAAACCAAGGAGACCTACATCTTAAGCATCCATGTAATGTACAAATATCTCAAGAAAACAGGTCGCAATCATATTCTCGCAGAGAAAATAGGGAAGGGTCATACAAGATTGGCTTGATGGATCAGAGTGTTCATAGGTCAGAACATTGACATAGAACATATACTTGGACCTGCAAATCCCTATAGGGCAAGTCCCCCAACTCACATCACCGAAGGGGGAAGGTAGCAGCAGGCTCAAGACTGGCACAGGCAGAGGCTTGGGACCTTCTGGTTGGGAATGGTGCTTGGCATATATTTCTGGGCAGGGAGCTGGTGGATTGCAGAGGAAACAGAAAGAAGGAAACTAAAAATAGAGAAAACAATATAATTCAAATAGTTTGATATCATAAGGACATTTATTTAAAGTCGATGATTACAATGGTAAGCTATAAATCCCAGCACTCAAGAAGTGACTCTTAGTCACCAGGTATTAAAATACTACAGAATAGATTCACCCATCTAGTGTTCTCAATGGGGAGCCATGTTCAGAGAGAGCAGGGAGAATTGGAACTCCAACGATGCTCTCTTTGAGCGTGTTTCCCCAGTAGGAGAGCAGATTGGTGAACTTACCCTCACAGGTCACTTCTGGATGGGACCCCAACAGCTCTTCAGACACTATGCCCACCTTCTGTATTGTGTATTGCTACTGATGAAATCTCCCATTTGAACTGTAACACTCTTATATTACACACACTCGTATGGCAACCAAGCTCTCCCCTTCCCCCAAGTCTTGCATCACATGTTATGAAGAGGGCGTGGACAGCATCCTGTCACTCACGTTCTGATGAAAGGTCATCGACCTGAAACGTTAACTCTGTTTCTCTCTACACAGATGCTGCCTGACCTGCTGAGTATTTCCAGCATTTTCTGTTTGTATTTCGGATTTCCAGCATTCGCGGTATTATGCTTTTGCTATCCTCTTACTCACTCCTGGGTAGTCATTATTCCATTTGTGAACTACCTGAACCCCTCAATTACATTACACAAGTCACTCACTGCTCACTGTATTGTCTGAAGGGATTCTCCTAAGAACAGCACTGACAACTGACACAGAAAATGCATTACTGTTCACTGGCATTGTATTCACTGAACCCCAAGCTGTGCGGGATTTGAAATATGTACATTGCTTGGAACTGATGTGGAGGATTATTTTTAAAAATTGTGACAAGGTGATGTTGAGTTGCAATGAATCTTTACATCACTTACGATAATATCTCCTCAAAGTGTTTTGCTGTATTTCATAGTGAATGATATTACAATTTGAACAGATCAAAGGAGAAGGATGATTCACAGGGGAATTATTTTTGGAATCCATTTATCGACAAACTACTTATTCAAAATGTTTACGTCTAATTGAAAATAATAATTAGATTTTTTAAAACTATTTTCCTAATATATGCATTATAAATAAATATACAAGAAGTTATCAGATCAGAGCCCCAAGCCCCAGCACAGTGAGTGTATTATTATTCTCTATTAATACAGAACACCATAGACAAACTTTGATCCTGTTCAGAAACAGTTGAACAATTGTGTCTCTCTGGGTGTTTTGTTGATCTCCATTATACTCCATTTAAGCTCTAATGACACTGCAGTCAAATAATTCCCACTAGTCCCCTCAAAAAAATTCACAAACGCTACGTGCTTTGATACCTCCCCTCCAATTGAAAACATGCATTTACCACTGCCCTAAACGATTATCACTCAGTGTAGCATTTGGGTGGTGCAATTCCATTCTTTAAATGCCCTTAGGGGCTGCGTTCTACACCTTACAAACACTGCTACACTCAGGACTTGGTTGTATGTACAGCTGGAAGCAAGAAATGCGTTGGCATAGAGGCTTGAAGCACATCCCTGGAGTTGCCACATATGAGCACCAAGATGTTATCTTTCCATGCAAGATTACTTTTATTACACATTACAGCAGGAAAGATTCACTCTTCTAATGGACTGCATTGGTAGGGCTACACAGAACAGATCATTCATTTTTTTTTAAACTTGCTACAATTTCCTTTTAGGGGTACGTTACCCTTACTATAGTCAGCCATGGCTCAGTGGCTAGCACTCTCGCCTTGGAGCCAGAAGGCAGTGGGTTCAAGTCCCACTTCAGCACTTGAGCACATAATCTAGGCTGACACTCCCAGTGCAGTACTGAGGAAGTGCTGCACTGTCGGAGGTGCCATCTTTTGGATGAGACGTTAAACCGAGGCCTCGTCTGCTCTCTTAGGTGGATGTAAAAGATCCCATGGCACTATTTCGAAGAAGAGCAGGGATGTTCTCCCTGATGCCCTGGCCAATATTTATCGCTCAATTACATATATTACAGATAATCTGCTTTAGTCACTATTGTAATGTAGGAAAGAAGGCAGCCAATTTGCTGTTTGTGAGAGTACTTCATTGACTGTAAAGCACTTTGGGACATCCTGAGGTTGTGAAAGGCACTATATAAATGCAAATTCTTTTTTTTATATAGTATAGAGGCTTTTAATTGAAATTATAGCTGTTATGAGAACTCTGTCTCTCCAGTGTTTGATCCTCAGATGAGGAAATTAATCCTAAAGGAGTAACTTGTATTTGTCGTCCTTTTGATTCTGTTCTGTCAGGTCTGGGCAGATAGTTCTAAAACTGATATCCCATTTATGTTACCCTACTGCCAGTGCAGCCCTGATCGCAGTGGCAGTGTTATAAGGTGGATGAGTGGCTCTGACATTAAAGATGTGGTTTATGCCAGCAATTCTGATGACAGCACTGTCCTCCCCTCCTCTCCCCCGTGACAATATAAATATTACCACTGGAGGTGCGGGCAGCCATCTTTGCTGTCCACCAGAGGGCCTCATACAGGCCAGTGATGTAAGCATCAGCCACAGGGTGAAGTACAGTGGCCAGAAACAAGGTTACAAACCGTAAAATAACTACAATGTGTACACTAGTAAGGAACATAGGAACAGAGTAGGTCGTTCAGCCCCTCGAGCCTGTTCCGCCATTCAATTAGATCATGGATGATCTGTATCTTAACTCCATTTACCCGCCTTGGTTTCGTAACCCTTAATACACTTACCTAACAAAAATCTATCAATCTCAGTTTTTAAACTTTCAATTGACCCCCCAGCCACAACAGATTTTTGGGGGAGAGAGTACCAGATTGCCACCACCCTGGTGGTCAGGAAGAAGTGCTTCGTGACATCACCACTGAACGACCTAGCTCTAATTTCAAGGTTATGTCCCCTTGTTCTTCTGCTGTTCCGGCTGACATCAAGACCGCCCCAACTCATACAAAGAAGACAGTTCCCACTGCACCGAGATCCTGAGGCACTATTCACAAGAGGTTCTGCGATGGAAATAGGCCAATAGATTAGCGTTTAGAGCTCACCACAATTAGATTGTGTTAATCATTGGGAGTCGGGAGAGAAACACAAATAGCAAAACAAACACTGGAACTGAAACAGAGCAGCAGCAAAGAGTTTAAGCAAGTCTTCGAGTCCAGAGTTTGGCACTGGTAAAGAAATCCTGAACCTTTCCATTCCAGTGCTTTTGTCCCTTTCCCCCCCAATTTTCTTCATTCCTCTCTTCAAGGCACTGACTTTTTCTGGGATATAGTTCCACGGACATCAGCTTCCCTCTAGTAGCTTACATGAGTGATCATTCTTCATCTGTGCATATAAACTGTGAGCATCGACAACATAAGAACATAAGAAACAGGAGCAGGAGTAGGCCAATCGGCCCCTCAAGCCTGCTCCGCCATTCAGTAAGATCATGGCTGATCCAATCTTGGCCTCAACACCACTTTCCCGCTCTCTCCTCACACCCCTGGACTCCCCTGTAGTTCAAATGTCTGTCAATCTCCGCCTTGAATATATTCAGTGACTCCGCCTCCACAGCTCTCTGGGGTAGAGAATTCCAAAGAGTCACGACCCTCCGAGAGAAGAAATTCCTCCTCAGCTCCGTCTTAAATGGGCGACCCCTGGTTCTAGATACCCCCACTAGGGGAAACATCCTCTCAGCACCCACCCTGACAATCCCCCCCAGAATCTTATATGTTTCAATAAGATCACCTCTCATTCTTCTAAACACCAATGAGTATAGGCCCAACCTGCTCAACCTTTCGTCATACGTCAACCCCTTCAAGTTGTTTAACCATGAGAGTCATCACAGCCAGCCCTGTCCTCACCTGATACTCGTACATGCACTTTCCTGCACAATGATCAGGAGCAGGTATCCTGAGTGGTTCCTTCACCACCCCTCCCCAAGGACCTGAAAGCAATTGCAGTGCCTCTTCTTATATCAGGTACTACAGCACAGATCAGGGATTGAACCTGTGACCTTCCTGGTGTTTACAGCTCAGTGCCACAGCAGCCAGTCTTTATATTTAATGTTTTATATGCACAGATCAAAGACAAGATCCCCATAGCTTACAGGTTGAATGCATGGTGTGGTATGGTACTGAGCAAAATAGACCAGGAAAGTTGCAAGTTTGATCCCCAGTTTGAAGTGCCCAGGTTGGTCTTCGTAATGGAGCTACAATTGGCTGCAGCTCACCGAGGATAGGCAGGGGGTGGAAAAAATCAGACCGCCCAATCAATGGCGATCCAGTGACTTGTGCTAGAAACTGTGTCAATGTTGGGCGAGGACAGAATGTGGCTCAGCTCTGATGCTTCACTCACTTTTGAAAAGCCTGCCTTGGTACTGTCCTCTCACACATGAAAAATGACTACTTAGGTGATGTATCAGAAGTTGACCAGACCCCACCATCTCAAAGCCTCCAAGAGAAGAGTGGTGGAGAAAAGCAGAAGAAAATTGTGAAGAAAATAAAAATCTAAAGTGTCAATCAATGTTTCTATTTTAGAAAAAAGATCTCTCCCCACTATCCTTTCTGCCATCGTATCTCACTCTTCAGTGGCATGGCCACGACAGACTGGACTTTGGACTCGAAGCTGCACTGTAACTGATGATAGAAAGTACACTTGTGGCATTGCTCTGTCCACGCAGTGGTAGGGATGGGGGAGGTTGGTGAAAGAGGGTAACAAAGCTTGCCTAGTGGGTCAACTGAAACATCCCTTAAGGCGAGATCTCAAAACATGGTCACCAAAATCAAAAGCTTGATGCTCTTGATACTTACAGGTAGCTCCCAGCTTTTCAGGAGAACAAGTCTGTCTCAGCTCGAGACTCACGGTAAGATCAGCATTGGTAAGATTTACACTGCAAGCTGCCGTACTCCAGTCACTTGCCGACTGACCATTCTTTACTTTCTAACAGGTGGAGCTCCATCAATTTTACTTTGTAACATTGAAAACAGCAGTAAAGACAGCCTAATTCAGAGACTGTAAATTAGTGTCTGCTCCATCTCCCTTTAAAGCAACGCATCTGACTTGGATTGAATATAAAATAGGCATCTGCCTTGTATCAATCAAAGTGTGAAAAGGTTGATTGCTACAAGTTATCTAAAAAAAGGGGCAGAAATTAGATGACTACACCATCATTTTTGCTTCTAAACCAGCTCTGACAGGAGCATTAAAACTCATAGGTTCCATTTCACAGGGGAGGGCCATTTGCGACCCTTTCATATATTCAGTGTCACATATTAGTTCTTCCCAATCGGGCATCAATGTTCAAAAAAAAATAATAATCTGCAATAGCTGCATTTCGACACTTGAAGTACGAGTTGGGAAAGTGGTTTCACTTTTCACTCTGGAAGCTGACAAGCATGACTAGAGGGGGAATAAAATAACATTCAGTTCACATAAATATCAAGCAGCCTGCCCGAGACTGATGGGACCAGAATGCGTTCTCAGCCATCATTCCCCAGACAGGCCCAAGGACACCCATAACTTATTTTACAATCATTTAGTTTCAGCTGAACTGGAAAAGTGACAACTTATCTCTGCTGACAAGATGCCATCTCAAACCTTACAATTAACTGTACACGATTAACGGCCCGCTCCGTCATTATCTTCGATCATGATCAACTGTGTGTGCAGCCCTCCATGCCAGGAGGCCATTAGGACTATGCAAGTACCCAAATATGTAGTTAGAAATCTGGCTGAAGCAGTAAGTGCCACTCCTGAGCAGCTTAGCACAAAAATAGACCGTAACAATAAAACCTATCGAATGGGAACTGGGTGCCGCAGTGGTTTAAGCAAACTGACCTTTCACCTTCAGGACGTGATTGGGATCAAAGTCTCTTATCAGCTGGCTATAAGGGCCCTATGTGAAATGAGTTGGAGCAGTTTCAACCCAATTCCTATGGGGCTTGGGCCACAGCACAAATCAGCACCAATGACACAAAGTCCTGCCGTTTCCTCCATTGGCAATCACACTTAGAGAGAGAAATGAAACATGTCACACCGGTGCAGTTGGCTGACCTTTTGAAATTAGGACAGAGGAGAGGGAGCTTCAATTTGCAACAGTTTTGAAGCGTGCAAGAATTTCAAGGCCCGAGAAATCTGACCTGGGAATGCGCGACACAAACACTCGTGCCCCAAACTGGAAGGCACGAAAATCACCAAAAATGCAAGTGAAGCATCAAACATCCAGAACGAATAGCTCCTACTTCACAAACACAACTAGTTCTATGGTCAATGCAACCTTGAGTTAGTCCCGTACCGTTACTAGTGTACATCCAAAACACCTGGGCACCTGTAGGTGCTAACCTCACCCACACTTCAGCCCGCAAAGATCAAAATCATCCTAATGACCAAGAGTTGCATTGGAAAACCTCTCATTTTTCTGAGCACAGCCACCGCATCACTGAAATCTACAGAAGCCACATTAACTTTCTAAATGATTCACTGAGGTTTGATCGGGATGTAGGTTTAGTTTTGGTAAACCTATGCTGTGAAGACAATTACACAAACAGTAACCTTCAGAACCTGATCCCCAGTATGAACTGCACCAGAATTATTTAGAACATTGCCCTGTGTTGTCACCAGTCTTACTGATGGCCTTTTAACTTTTCTGCGTTTTGATCTTAAAATCTGATTAAAATGTGGTACAACTATCATAGCATGTCACCTATCAGCACACAACTAACCGGCCTGTACATATTCCCATTAAAAGGTCTCATTCACTGAAATGTTTTGGAAATGCATGAGATTACTTTGAGAAATCATGGCGTGCTCTTACCCAAAATGGCTGCTGTTACTTGCTGGCTCAAGAACAGCCATTGCATTTTCTAAGTCTGTGATGTGCTTTGGGATGTCTCTAAGAAATGCATTGTGGCATTGTGCAGATGGACAGATTTCTTTCTGTTCACAAGTCCGACCATAGTGTAACTTGGTAAAAGTTACAGAGCGCACTTTACAAAGTCCCACTGAACATTTAACTTTCAAAACTAGTATTGAATTTATTTCAGCATCTGAGGGGATGGAAGAAGAACCAGCCAAGATTCTTTGTCATTTTCTCACACATTTGTCCTTTGAGGGAGCACTGCGACTGACCCTGTCAACACAACTTGGTGGCAGATGTCTTGTTTGTAGCTCTTAGTTTAGACAATTCTCTTGTCAAAACAAATAAATGTGTCACGTCAGATGGCCTTAACAAAAGCCGTAGCAGTCAAAGTTATACTCGTACTTATATTCCACACACTATGAGCACTCAATGATAAATCTAGGAAAATATAACCCTGGCTCTTTCCATTTGTTTTGTACATCTTCAGTATGTGGACACTCATAAAAGGGTACATTTGCAAACTGCAGAGATTTTCAGTTAGGAAACACTTCAAGACGACGTTCATTCTGCTGTGCAATATTTAAAAGCTATAGAGTAAAAACTACAAAATTTATACTGTCTCCTAGTCCTATCCCTCATCCGTTTATTTTGTGCTATATAGTGCAAAGCCAGTGGTCAGAGGCAGTCTGAGAGCAGATATTGGACATGGGCTCTTGTCCTCAGTGAAAACATTAAGCTCCCCAAATCTGGGAGCGTCATCCACTTGCCCTTCATCACCATTCCTAATGAGGAAGGACGTGTACGCGAAACCTGCTGTTATCAGCAACACTGAATTCCGTTTTGCGATAATGACCTGCGTGTTCTGCTCTCCTGCTAGGAGACAGAAGTGGGCACGCTACACCCTGCGGCCAATAAGAGAATGAACCCACAGGACCAACTCCCTGTATTTACATTGCTAAGTCTAGTGGCCTAACCCCCAAAGGCAGAATCCCAGTCTTACATCTTTGCAGACCGCAATGCTGTTAATTCCTGGAACCTGGCATTGTTTACAAAGTGGAGTGCGACCAATGGGAAAAAAACCCATGTCTCTGCATCTAAAATGGCAGCTACTAAGTTGCCTTTGACCAGTAATTTTGAAGTAATATAGGAAACGAGGGAATGGGAGGCAAGCATATAAGTAGCTTTCTCGACAGCCTTCAGGATTGTGTGACAAGTCAAACCAATATGCCTCCCCATTAATGAAAAGCTTCAAATACCTCGAGCTGAAATATGGGAAACGTTTGATCAATTCAACAAAATCGTTTCATTTCAAGTAACTTGATCTCACAAGGCTGCAACCTGTAATCTTTGGGCCTTGAAATTCTTGCACGCTTCAAATCAAAGACACCTGCACTGGCATGTTGCAGTCAGGTCTTGTTTCAGGCTCTAATACAATGAGATCCTTTATCCACAGGTTGCAGCTGCACCAACTCTTTCTGTCTCTATTATACATAGATATGATCATTTCACATTCTGGACACTACAGGCAGTTGACAAACATTAATGAGCAAGGGCCAACATCAGCAGACTTTTTTAAACAATCAGTAGCAAAGGAACATCTAGAACTTCAACATCCTTTTGTTCATGCCTGCTTTCAAACACTCTTCTTTACAAGAAGTCTTGACGAGATAGTAAAAAACAAACTTGCCAGAGTCATCAAGTCCCCATGATGTAAAAGAGATCAATCAACCTCATTAAACAGACATGGTCATTAATACAGCTCGCTGGCAGAGTGGAGTTACTGAGCTGGACAGTTTGTGGGAACTAGATCAAATTCAATAGAGTCAGTAACACTGGCTGTTAGACTGGGAGAAGCAACTGAGTCTGACAGCCTGAGGGAACTGGATTAGCCTGAGTAGGGATATAGTCGGTAATACAGGGTGTTGGGCTGGGAGAAGACTGCTATTCTGAAGAAGTGACATCCTAAATGGGCAGTATGACGTTATGTACTCAAAGTTCCTGTTAGCTGTGGCTCAGCTGGTAGCACACTCGCCTCTGAATCAGAAGGTTGTGGCACATAAATCTGGGCTGACACTCCAGTGCAGTGCTGAGGGAGTGCTGCACTGTCGGAGGTGCCGTCTTTCGGATGAGATGTTAAACCAAGGCCCCGTCTGCTCTCTCAGGTGGCCGTAAAAGATCCCATGGCACCATTTTGAAGAACAGTAGGGGAGTTATGCCTGGTGTCTTGGCCAATATTTATCACTCAAACAACATAAACAGTTTATCTGGTCATTATCACATTGCTGTTTGTGGGAGCTTGCTGTGTGCAAATTGGCTGCCGCGTTTCCCACATTACTACAGTGACTACGCTCCAAAAGTACTTCATTGGCTGTAAAGCGCTTTGAGACGTCCGGTGGTCATGAAAGGTGCTATATAAATGTAAGTCAGTCTTTCTCTCATGAAAGGCTGGTACTGAAACTGAAAATGGTGGGAATTCAAGGTAAAACAGGGATAGGGATAAAGAACTAGCTGAAGGAAAAGAAGCAACGGGCATTAGTTAGGATGGTGGTGGGAAATACTAACCGAGTGCCCCAAGGATCAATGCTGGAGTCCAGTGTATTTCCTAATCTACAGTAACACTTTGGATTCAGAAACCCGATGCAAAGAATAATAAACTAGGGGAGGCTGTTAATTCAGAAACAGCCATGGACTCAGCAAAGGAGGAAGATAAAATCTGCAAAATGGGCAAATCAGTGGCAGGTGAAATTCAATACCGGCAAGTGCAAGGTATTACCCACCGACAGTAAAAATGTCTCACAGGTATACAATAAAAGGTTTGGAAAAGATAAAAGTGAAGTGGACAGGAATCTGGGGTGTTTCTCAACAATTATATAAAACCACAAGCTCATTTTAGTAACTTAAACGGGGGTTCTGCTGATGATGTCATCAGTGTTTTCTATTTCAGAGGCTTTTTTAAGACAAGTACGCCAGAAATAAAGGCAGTGAAAGTTGATAACTCTCTACAGTGATTTTTCATTCTTTAAGCGACAGTTACTTTTAGTGCCATTTCAGAAGTGAATTATCTTTTTTTTTCATTTTCACGGATGAAATATTGCATCCAGTGGGCAGCAAAATCCCTGATCACCATGTCCACTGATATTGTGTTATTTCTGCATCCTTTGCCAGATGAAGTTCTACTGATCTAACCTTCATGGTGTTGTCAGGTTATTTAACCCTCTTATCAGGTTACTAAAGCATCTCTTTCAGTGCTGAGCTAGATTTTAAACAAGTGAAATGTAAATGGGACACCCTGTACTGCATTGCAGCAACCGGAAATCCTTGCAAACCTAGCTTCGCTTGATAACAACTCGTGACACCAACTCATCCCTACGATTCATTAATACACTGATTAGATATTGGAGGAGAACATTACTGAGGGGAAAGGATACTTTCAAGGGAAGGTTAACCCCCCTTTCAGGTTCCCATTAAATAGAAACATAGAAGATAGGAGCAGGAGTAGGCCATTCGGCCCCTCGAGCATGCTCCGCCATTCAATGAGATCATGGCTGATCATCCAAATTCAGTACCCTGTCCCTGCCTTCTCCCCATATCCCTTGATCCCTTTAGCCTTAAGAAATATATCTAACTCCTTCTTGAATATATTTAATGAACTGGCCTCTGTGGCAGAGAATTCCACAGGTTCACCACTCTCTGGGTGAAGAAATTCCTCCTCATCTCAGTCCTAAATGGCTTACCCCTTATCCTTAGACTATGGCCCCTGGTTCTGGACTCCCCGGCCATCGGAAACATCCTTCCTGCATCTAGTCTGTCCAGGCCTGACAGAATTGTATAGGTTTCGATGAGATCCCCTCTCAATCTTCTAAACTCCAGTGAGTATAAGCCCAATCGACACAATCTCTCCTCATACGTCATTCCTGCCATCCCAGGTATCAGTCTGATGAATCTGCGCTGCTCTCCTTCCACGGCAAGAACGTCCTTCCTCAGATAAGGCGACCAAAACTGCACACAATACTCAAGGTGCGGTCTCACCAAGGCCCTGTACAATTGCAGCAAGACATCCTTGTTCCTGTAATCGAACCCTCTTGCTACGAAGGCCAACATACCATTTGCCTTCTTAACCGCCTGCTGCACCTGCATGTTCAAAGATGTCTTCTATCTGAGTAAGGAATTACATAGAATTTACAGCACAAAAACAGGCCATTCGACCCAACTGGTCTATGCCGGTGCTTATGCTCCATGAGCCTCCTCCCACCATACCATTTCAACGCATTACCGGCACCCGGCTACCGACCATAGAGCACATATACCAGAAACGCTGTTTACGGAGGTCACGGTCCATCATCAAAGACCCTACCCACCCCAGCCACAGTCTGTTCGCCCTCCTGCCATCTGGGAGATGCTACAGATGCTTTCGCACCCGTACGACCAGATTTAGGAACAGCTTCTTTCCCAGGGCTGTCATCCTACTGAACTCCACAAATAAACTCTAAAGCCTGCACATCTGCCAATGCACTTTATTATGGTTATGTTTATGTTAATGTATTACAAGCCAAATGTATGTTGAATGTTTAAATGTCTTAATCTAAATGTACACTCTCGGGAGCCGCAAGCCTACATTTCGTTGTACTGCACTTGTGCACTAACAATGACAATAAAAGTTGATTTGATTTGATTTGATTGATATCCTTCTATTCCTTTCTCCCTCATGTACTTATCTAGTTTCCCCTTAAATGCATCTCTGCTATTCACCTCAACCACTCCATTTGGTAGCAAGTTCCACATTCTAACCATTCTTTGGGTAAAGAAGTTTCTCCTGAGTTCCCTATTGGATTTATTAGTGACTATCTTATAGTTTTCGCCCCTAGCTCTGGTCTCCCACAAGTGGAAACATCTTCTCTACATCTACCCTATCAAACCCCTTCATAATTTTAAAGACCTCTATTAGGCTACTCCTTAGCCTTCTCTTTTCTAGAGAAAAGAGCCCCAGCCTGTTCAGTCTTTCCTGATACAGGTAGTTGGAACCTCTCATTCTGATATCATCCTTGTAAATCCTTTTTGCACCTTCGCCAGTGCCTCTATATCCTTTTTTGTAATATGGAGACCAGAACTGTGCACAGTACTCTAAGTGTGGTCTAACCAAGATTCTATACAAGTTTAAACTTAATACATCATCTGATGGGATGGAGGCTTCCTCTCTCTGCTGGTTGCAAGGTTTCTTCCTGACTTTTAAGCAGTCTCAACCTGGCTCCAAGTGGGTGTGGGGCACAGCAGAAAGCTGTCCTGAGAACAAAGGCAATCTCATAAGAATGGCAGGCGTGAGATTGAAAAGGCAACAGTGATGCAGTGAGAGGATGCTCTCCAGGGAGTGAGGCATGGGAGAGGGAGCTATAGTCTGCAAAATATAATCTGAAATGGGAAAGTTCCATTTCCAAATGCTAATACCAATCACCTTGATGAACAGAAAAAACAAAAAACAGTATTACATATACAATGTGCACTGAATTAGCAGAGAGTTCTGCAACCTGATGCAACTCAGTGTTTTTTTTCAGTAATTCAGATTCCTGATGGGTATCCTATACACTTTGCATTCAAAAGTAAAATGTGATTGACTGCTAATAGGAAAGTAGAATAGCACAGTGGTTATGTTACTAGACTAGTGATCAAGAGGACCTGAATTTAAATCTCACTCAGAATTTGAATTCAGCTTAAAAAAAATCTGGAAATTAAAAACAGGTCTCAGTAAAAGTGACAATGAAGCTGTGGGATTGTTGTTAAAACCCAAGTATTTCACATATGTCCATCAGGGAACTTGCTGTCCTTACTGGGTCTGGCTTATATGTGACTCAGTCCAACACCAAGGCACTCAGTTGGTCCACCACCATCTTCTCAGGCCAAACTTCATTGGCTGTAAAGCGCTTTGGGAAGTCCTGAGGTCGTGAAAGGCGCTACAGAAATGTAAGATTTTTTTTCTTTAACTAGGGATGGGCAATAAATGCCGGCCTTGCCAGCGACACCCACATCCTCAGAATGAATTAAAAAAAATAAATGGGGATAAAAGAAGTTGAAGCAAATAATAGGCAGCAGATGAACGGTCTATAAAGACAGTTTAAGACTAATGCAAATTATTGATAACACTTCTAATTACTGCTAGTAGGCACGTGAATCAATACCAGGCAGGGTTTAGCTGCAAGAGATGCAGTATGTTGGAAACATGGATAGTTCAATATTACACAGTATATATTCTTGGCAATGTTTGAAACTTGGCGCCATATAACGTCAGAGCCTATGTCGGTATCCTACCTCGTGTTGCCTTGACGGCACACACAATGACCACTGCATAATGGTAAGGACTCCCAACTTTGAATGATAAAGCCTAGACTACACAATATAACAAACAACAAATGTTTGACAGCGAGTTTCAGGCAATAATTTATTTTCGCAGTTTTACAGATGTTTATGACATCATTAGAGGTGCTTGATTGAATTACTGCCCTCCAACACCCTGCCAGACAGCAGTTATCAGATATCTGTTATCTTGCACAGTGTCTGAAGCACTGTTGCCGCAATCATCAGCCCTGTGTATGAATATTCTTGTTTAAAGTGCTGTTACCTCAAGGAAGGCTTTACTGCACTGCTGCAACTCCATGGTAACCAGCTCAACGACAACAACAACCTGTATTTATATAGCGCATTTAACATAGTTAAAACGTCCCAAGGCGCTTCACAGGTGTATTATAAGACAAAAAATTTGACACCGAGCCACATAAGAAGCTTGGTCATAGAGGTAGGTTTTAAGGAGCGTCTTAAAGGAGAGAGAGGTAAAGAGGCAGAGAGATTTAGGGAGGGAGTTCCAGAGCTTAGGGCCGAGGCAACAGAAGGCACGGCCACCAATGGTTGAACAATTATAATCAGGGATGCTCAAGAGGGCAGAATTAGAGGAGCGCAGATATCTCCGGGGGGTGGGGAATTGTGGGGCTGAAGGACATTAGAGAGACAGGAAGGGGCAAGGCCATGGCGGGAAAACATTTCTGCTCACCTAGAACTGGATGTCGGACAAGCAGTCTGACAGTTTAGAGACCATGGAGGGGGTCGAGGTGGTGAGGTAGAGCTGGGTGTCGTCAGTGTACATGTGGAAACTGACGCTGTGTTTTCGGGTGGTGTCGCCAAGGGGCAACATGTAGATGAGAAATAGGAGGGGGCCAAGGATAGATCCTTGGGGGACACCAGAGGTAACGATGCGGGAGCGGGAAGAGAAGCCGTTGCAGGTGATTCCCTGGCTACAATTAGATAGATAAGAATGGAACCAGGCGAGTGCAGTCCCACCCAGCTGGACGACGGTGGAGAGGTGTTGGAGAAGGATGGAGTGGTCAACTGTGTCCAAAGGCTGCAGACAAATCAAGAAGGACGAGGAGGGATAGTTTACCTTTGTCACAGTCACAAAGGATGTCATTTGTGACTTTGAAAAGAGCCGTTTTGGTACTGTGGCAGGGGCAGAAACCTGATTGGAGGGATTCAAACAAGCTCTACTGATGCCTCAGTTTATAAGTGAACCACATGGCTACAGAGCCATACAGCCCAGAAGGGTTGTAGGTTTGCTCCTTAGTACAGGCAGGATTAGCAGATCTCAGTTGGGACAGTGGAAGGGAAATTGGGGCTTGGGAGGGTGGGCGGGGGGGGGGGGGGGGGAAGGAGATGAATAAATCAACCAGTGCATCTATTACCAATTGCTATTCATTGATCAAAACATGCTATGTGCAAACACTGTACAAAGAAACAATGACTTGCATTTAGAAGGCGCCTTTCACGACCTTAGGATGTTCCAAAGTGCTTTACAGTCACTGAAGTACTTTGGAAGTGTAAGTCACTGCTGTAATATAGGAAACATGGCAGCCAATTATGTACAAAGCAAAGTCCCACAAGCAGCAATGTGATAATGACCAGATAATCCGACTTAGTGATGTTGGTTGAGGGATAAATATAGACCAGGACAACGGGGAGAACTCACTCCCCTGCTCTTTTTCTAATTAGTGCCATGGGATCCTTTACGTCCATCTGAGGCAGACAGGGCCTCGGTTTAATGTCTGAACTGAAAGACAGCACCTCCACACTACTGCACTGAAGTATCAGTCTAGATTATGGGCTCAAGTCTCTCGATTGGGACTTGAACTCCCAACCTTTTGACTCGAAGGCGAGAGTGCTACCACTGTGCCACAGATGCTACTTAATATGCAGACACTGGTGTTATTTTTATTGGATGTAAAACACTTTGGGATGTCCTGAGGTCGTGAAAGGCACTATAGAAATGCAAGTCTTTCTTTCTTCAATAAGTCAAAATCTGTTGCATATTGGGGGGTGGGCGGGAACAGAGAAAACAAATAACTAAGTTGGAATTATTTTCAAATTTAGAAGACAACTGGATTGATTATGTGTGTCCAGTATGGACAAGTTTTCCAATTTTTGTCTTTTTTGTTTTTAAAATATCCTATTGGGTGCATATCATTTGGGAACATAGATTTGGAATTTTAGTATAATGTGACATCATCATCACAATTTTGATCATGCCTGGTTCAAAAAAAAAGTTTTGTGAGGAACTTCTCACAGCCAAGATCTGGCCTGTAACAGGATCTTTCACGTTAAAAGAACTGAAGAAAAATACGCACTGGGAGTGTGAACAGATTTGGTGAGGGCAAAAACAGCCCAGATTACTGTTTGAATATCTGAAACAATCTATCGATCGCCGGAAATAAGTGAAGCAGAGAAAGCATAGACGTGGGAAAGATAGCTTAAGCAGGAAGAGGAAATCTTGAAAACCGGAGGGGAAAAAACCCCACAAACCAGATAGCTAGCAGAGACACCAGTACTTTTCTTGCGACTACTGTCTTCCACCCCTCTCTCCCTCCCCCTATACACTCCAAAACATTAGTAGCGGCGCAAAATAATCATGAGAGCACCACGCTACCCTTAAAGCGGTGGGAGAGCTGTCTAATAGTCACCCCCAACAGCTCCACATCTTCACAAGCGTACAATCGAGCAAATTAACAGCGGGAAGGTCAATGTTCCTTTACACCTTGTGCCCCAGGTACACTGATGATGACACAAGATTTGCACCACTGACTCCCTGCTCTGCTCTTTATGAAAATTGTGCCATCATTTTATAGATGTGTGTGTTAGAGCAGCAACAATTCTCTGTTTAACAAGTGCAGAAACAAAACTGCTAGTATTAATTTCAGAGTCCTGTGTATTAAAGTGAAAAAGTTTAATTAATTTTCATATTGAAGGAAATTACTAGCATAGCTGATGACTTCTGCAGCATAACTCTGAACGTGTGCAAGGTACTGAGAGATGCACAAGCACCGAAAACCGGGCGAGCAATTAAGACGACAACTTAGAAGACTTGCATTTATATAGCGCCTTTCATGACCACTGGACGACTCAAAGCGCTTTACAGCCAAGAAGTACTTTTGGACTGTAGTCACTGTTATAATGTGGGAAACGCGGCAGCCAATTTGTGCACAGCAAGCTCCCACAAACAGCAATGTGACAATGACCAGATAATGTTTTTGTTATGTTGGTTGAGGGATAAATATTGGCCATGACACCGGGAATAACTCCCCTGCTCTTCTTCGAAATAGTCCCATGGGATCTTTTACGTCCACCTGAGAGAGCAGACGAGGCCTCAGTTTAATGTCTCATCTGAAAGACGGCACCTCCGACAGAGTAGCATTAAAATGGGCGCAGCAGGGTTGCCAACACGGGTTGGACATATTCCTGGAGGTGTCATCAAATGACCTCCTGCCTCCAACCACCCAACTCTCACCCTCCCGTCATTAGTCGCCCAATATGCCCATCCTCGCGGTGCCCCGCCTTCCCACGGCCAATAGGAAAGCGAACACACTCTTCATTACCCAATTGGATGATTCTTGACAGTCAGTCAAACTGCCTTTTTTCCTCATGTCAATGTTCAGCATTTTTATAACAAACAAAAGTCATAGTCATAGAGTCATAACGGCACAAAAGGAAGCCATTTGGCCCATTGAGTCCGTGCCAGCTCTCTGTAGAGCAATCGCTTTATCCCCATAGCCCTGCAAGTTTATTTCCCTCAAGTGCCTCTCCAGTCTCTCCTTGAAAACATTGAGGCCTAGAAATTCAGTTGGTAGCGCCAGCCGCTAGCGCCTTAAGAGGGCGGTAAGTGGGGCGCGAAGCGGCTAGCGCCCGGGCGCTGTGCGATCTGCGCCTCTCGCGAACTTGAGTGAACATTTAGCGACGGCACAAAACCGCAACGCCCGCTCAGCTGCGCGCGCAGATCCTGACGTCATTTCATGGTGCAACGCCCTTGGTGCGCCCCGAACCGGAACTTCAGTGGCGCCCCCCTTCTTTCCGCCTGGCGCTCCCAGCGACTGGTTGAGTGAAACGGTTCCCAGTCGCTGTGGGGGTGCTATTTAAAGGGGGCTCGTCCTGCATTCTTTGTGGTAGCCATTTTGAACCACTCTTTCTGTGTGAGAGAGAGAGAGATTTGCAGAGAGACAAAGGGAGAGAGCTTTCTGCATTGACTCAGCGCTCGCACAGGTACTTCTGGCTTCAGCCCAGAGCTTTGCAGTTGGATTGATTTTTCAGTGCCATAGCCTTGAGTGGCCACATATAATGGGGGCTGCAATGGGTGGAAACGTTGGGTTTCTCCATTGCATTGAGAGGGCTCAGAGACGCCGAGAGAGAGTGCCAATCATGGCCAGACGGAGGAGGGCCAACAGGCGTCGGCACAGGAAGCCTTACCCTCCATGGGTATACCGCCAGCACTTCTCCTACCTCAACATGTCTGAGGAGCAGTGTATTCGGAGGCTTCGATTCAGAAGGGAGGTGGTCACGGAGATCTGCCACCTGCTTCAGAGAGATCTGCAGCCTCAGCTGAGGAGCAGGACGTCTCTGTCGATGGCAGTGAAGGCGACAGTGGCTCTCAACTTCTATGCCACCGGCTCCTTCCAATCCGCTACTGGGGACATTGCCAATGTCTCCCAGTTTGCGGTGCATTGCTGCATCTGCCAGGTCACGAATGCCCTCTTCAAAAGGAGACGTCAGTACATTTCCTACCCCATGACCCTGGACAAGCAGCAGGAGCGCGCAATGGGATTTGCAAGAATAGCGGGCTTCCCCATGGTCCAGGGCGCCATTGACTGCACGCATGTGGCTTTGCGGGCGCCTCTAGAGAATGCCAAGGATTACCGCAACCAGAAGGGGTTCCATTTGTTGAACGTGCAGTTGCTGTGTGACCACAGGCAGCTAATACTAGCTGTCAATGCCCGCTTTCCAGGCAGCAGCCACGACGCTTTCATCCTGCGCCAGACTTCTGTGGCAGACATTTTCGAAGCCCCGGCCCACCCAGGAGGCTGGCTTCTCGGGGACAAGGGCTATCCTTTGTGCACCTGGCTGATGACCCCGCTCCGTGCGCCCAGCACCCCGCTGAACAGCGATACAATGACAGCCATCAAGCGACCAGGAACATCATTGAGCACACAATCGGCGTGCTAAAGCAACGGTTCCGCTGTCTGGACAATTCTGGGGGAGCCCTTCAATACTCGCCTGAGCGAGTCTCCCATTTCGTTGTAGTGTGCTGCATGCTGCACAACCTGGCTATTCTCAGGACTCAGCCACTGCCAGCAGACATTGGAAGGCCACCAGAGGAGGAGGAGGAGGAGGAGCACCAAGATGGGAGGGAGGCACAAAGTGCAAGGGCCATCCGTCAGCAGCTTATTGCAAATCGGTTCTAGGCCCCCTCTCAGGGAATGGCTTGTGCCATTGAAAGAACATGAATGGACCCGCTCCGCAAACCCTGAGCCGGTCAAGCCAACAAATAGTTCAAAGTGCAAACATACACAATCCGAATAAAGACAATTATTTATTTAACAAACTCTGTGCCCTTCCCGCATGACAGACAAATACAGAGAAACCCCCCAAAAAAGTCAAGACACATAACTGGCTCTCACAACCTGGAGACAATGAACAAAAGAGTTAAACAAAAATGACCATGATCCTCGGCCTTCACAAAAAAAAAACACAGCATTTTGCCACACCTCCTACTTTTTGGCCTGCGAGGGTGATCTGCCTCGCTTGCGAGATTGGCCTCTTCCCGCCCTGCAGCTCCTCCGCAATGGGACCCCAGTGGCTGCAGCAAGGCTGGGGGAAGGCGGCTGAGGGTCAGATAGTGAGTCGGCAGATGCCCTTGGGGGACGGCCTGGACCAGCTCTGGGCCTGGAGGGCCCGGCTGCTGACTGCTCCAAATCTGCTTGGGCGGCAGCAGTCTGTCCTACAGGTGGTGGCAGCTGCAGTGGAGGAGTGACAGTGTTGGCAGCAGGAATGTTGCCAACCTGACATAGCACAGGCACTCCCTGGTCGGACGAGACACTGGCACTCGCACGGGGCAGCACTGAAGCATGCGCAGCAATCTGCTGAAGCACAGACTGCTGGCCTGCTGTGGTGCGGCGAGTGCCCTGGCGAATCCTGCCCGATCCAGCAAGGGTGGCAGCAGTTAGTGCTCGTGTGGCCCTGATCTGTGTCTGCATCAGACCAGCCAGTGACTGCATGGCACGACTAAGCACTTGGCTGGAAGCTGCGTGTGCTGCACCGAAGTCCTGCAGACTCCTTGCCTGTGCTGCACCGAAGTCCTGCAGACTCCTTGCTTGTGCTGCCCCGAATTCCTGTACACTCCTTGCCAGTGACTCTATGGAGTCAGGCATCCTTGCCACTGCAGCCATGAGCTCAGTGTGCCTGCGCTCCGCCTGGGTGCCCATTTCAGCAAGGAGCCGCACCTCCTCTGCGCTCACTGTAGCAGGGCTGGAGGCCACACTCTCCCTCCAGGGAGAAGGCCGCCGAGCTTCCCTACCCCCCCCCCCCCCCGCGTTGCTGCAGCCCGCTGGGCCCGGGAGCTTCACCCTCCTCAGACCCTTCCCCCCTGCTCCCCTCCAGGGAAGGCGTGTCCCCATCATGGCCATGGGCTGCCTCGGCTGAGGGTGGCACTGATGTTCCGGCTTCCCCTTCCTCCTCCTCGCCTTCCGATTCACTCACAGTGGCAGCTTGAGGGCCCGCCTCCTCACGTGGCAAATCAGCATCTGAAAGCAGGGAGGTACAAGAGTTGCTTTAGCGTGAGGACAGGGTGGCAGCGAGGGAGGCAGGAGTGCTGCAATGCACTGCATTGGTTCGATAGTGGCAAAGGATGCTGGTGTGAGGCACAAGTGGAAAAAGAGAGGTCAAAAAGGTGATGACCTTACCATTGCTGTCCAGAACGGGGTCGGCATCTCCAGTGGCGACGGGGCCAATCAGCCGGCCTACCATAATCCGTTCCAGTCGCTGCTCCAGATCGCTGAGGTCTTTAAGTTCAGGACGGCCTCCCCCGGTCCGCTGCTGCTGCCTCCTATTGTGGGCCAGCTTGCCCTGCAAGAGAAAGGATGGGCTCTGAGTACAGTGTGAAGCCCTGATCTTGCCTGCACTGCCTCCCATGGTCGAATAGCCCTGACAGTGGCAAGCCCTGATCTTGGCTGCACTGCCTCCCATGGTGGAATAGCCCGACAGTGTTAAGCCCTGATCTTGGCTGCACTGCCTCCCATGGTTGATTAGCCCTTACAGTGTGTAAAGTGGTGAATGTGCATGTGCATGTGAGTTTCATGAGAGTCTTATAGGTGTTGGATGAGGGCTGGGCTTGGGGCTTTCAGGACCCTTTGGCCATAAAGTGAGGTGCACATACAGGGATGAAGAGGATACTGGAAAGGGTACTCACCCCGACAACCCGAGTGAGGTCGTTGAACTTCTTCCTGCATTGCGTTGGGGTCCTGGGTACCATGCTGCTGGAGGTCACTCTGTGTGCCACCTCCCTCCAAGCTTTTCTATATTCGTTGGGCAGCGGCCTCCTGCCACTGTCAGGAAAGAGGATAGGTCGCCTGCGCTCCACTACGCCAACCAGAACCTTCAGGGCCCCCTCACTGAAGCGCTGTGCTCGCTCCCTGGCCCTCTCCATGGTCATAGGCGTAACAATGTCACAGCAGGTCTGTCCAGGCCTAGAATCAGGGCTCCAATGTGCAAGGCGTGGCTGCAAGCCAAATCGACCCTCCCCCTTTAAGAGGTGACCGGCGCCAGCGTGTCTGCCTGCAATCGCTAACTGGCCGCACCTGCGCTGCGCCCGCCCTCGGTGGTAGTGCCTCGGCTCGCCAGCTTAGCGCCTTAGGATAGTCGTGCACCGCTTGCTTTAGCGCAGCAACAACCTCTTGGGGCGATGCAACTCAATTTCGCTGAAGGTGGCGCTAAGTTGCGCCGGGCGCTAAATTTAGCGCATGCTCGACTGTAGCGTCCCAAACATGGCGATACTGAATTTCTAGGCCTGAGTGTCTCCGCTTCCACCACTTCCGTCGGCAGCGAATTCCAGGTCATCACCACTCGCTGCGTAAAAAAGTTTTTCTTCACAGCCCCCCTGTATCTCTTGCCCAAAACCTTCAATCTGTGTCCCCTAGTCTTTGTACCATCAATTAGTGGGAACAGCCTTTCCCCGTCTAGCCTATCCAAACATGTCATAATCTTGTACACCTCTATCAAATCACCCCTCAACCTCCTTTGCTCTAATGAAAACAAATCCAGCTTCTCCAACCTGTCCTTGTAGCCAAGATCCCCCATCCCCGGAACCATTCTGGTGAATCTCCTCTGCACCCTCTCAAGTGCCTTCACATCCTTCCTAAAGTGTGGTGATCAGAACTGGACGCAATACTCCAGTTGTGGCCTAACCAGCACTTTATAAAGGTTCAGCATAACTTCTCTACTTTTGTACTCAATACCTCTATTTATGAAGCCCAAGATCCCATATGCTTTGCTAACCACTCTCTCAATATGTCCTGTCACCTTCAGGGACCTATGCACATTAACTCCCAGGTCCCTCTGTCCCTGCACAGTCTTTAAAACTGTGCCATTAAGTGTATATTGCCTCTCCCTGTTCCTTCTGCCAAAATGCATCACCTCACACTTCTCTATATTAAATTCCATCTGCCACTTGTCTGCCCATTCTGCTAGCCTTTCTATGTCCTGTTGCAGTCGATTGGTATCATCATCACTGTTTGCCACCCCCAAGTTTGGTGTCATCGGTGTATTTAGAAATTCTACTCTGTATTCCAATATCCAGGTCATTTATATATGCAAAAAAAGTAGTGGCCCCAGCACTGACCCTTGGGGAACACCACTGTCTACCATCCTCCAGTCTGAAAAACAGCCATTTACCACAGCTCGCTGTTTTCTGTCCTTAAGCCAATTCCTTATCCAAGCTGCCACTGGCCCACCTATTCCGTGAGCCTCAATTTTGTTAACCAGCCTTCTATGTGGTACTTCGGAAAATCCATGTAGACAACATCCATTGCATTCTCTTCATCAATCCTCTCTGTTACTTCATCAAAAAACTCAATTAGATTAGTCAAACATGATCTACCTTTTACAAATCCGTATTGGCTCTCCTTAATTAGCTTAAACCTCTCCAAGTGCCCGTTAATTTTTTCCTTGATTATTGTTTCTAAAACTTTACCCACCACTGATGTTAAACTGACTGGCCTGTAGTTACTAGGATTGTCCTTGCACCCTTTCTTAAACAATGGTGTCACATTTGCCACTTTCCAATCCTCAGGCACCTCCCCAGCGTCTAGGGAAGATTGGAAAATTATGGCAAGCCCTTCCGCTATCTCTTCCCCCAATTCCCTTAGCAACCTGGGATGCAAGCCATCTGGACCAGGCGACTTGTCCACTCTAAGCATACCCAGCCTTTCTAGTACATCCTGTCTATCAATTTTCACCCCTTCCATTGCTTCTACCTTTTCCACTTCTACCGATATTTTGTCAGCATCCACCTCCTTAGTAAACACCGATACAAAGTACTCATTGAGCATTCTAGCCTTGCCCTGCCCCTCTAAGCATATATCACCTTCTTTGTCTCTAACAGGCCCCACCCCGACTCTTACTACCCGCTTACTGTTTACATGCCGGTAGAAGATTTTTGGGCTCCCTTTTATGTTAACTGCCGTTCTACTCTCATATTCTCTCTTTGCCAATCTTATTTTCATCTTCACATCCCCTCTCAACTTATTGTATTTGGTCTGGTTCTCCCTTGAAGAATTCACCTGACATGCATCATACACCCTCTTTTTTTAAAATTTCATCATCATCTCTATCTCCCTCGTCACCCAAGGAACCCTTGCTTTGGTTCCCTTACCCTTCCCTCTTGTCGGAATGTACCTAGCCTGTACTTGGAACATCTCCTCCTTAAAGATCACCCATTGTTCTGTTGAAGTTTTTCCTGTCAGTCTTTGGTTCCATTTTACCCTGGCTAGATCCTTTCGCATCCCATTGAAGTTAGCCCTATTCCAGTTTAGAAGTTCCACTCTAGATTGTTCCTTGCTCCTCTCCATTGCTAATCTAAATCTTATGATACGATGACTCGTACCCAACTGTTCTCCCACAGACACTTGGTCGACCTGGCCCACCTCATTCCCCAACACCAGATCCAGCAATGCCTCCTTCCTAGTTGGGCCAAGAACATACTGGTCAAGGAAATTCTCCCGAACACATTTCAGAAATTCCTCCCCCTCCTTTCCCTTTACCCAAGCATTATCCCAATCGATATTTGGGTAATTAAAGGCCCCCAATATCACCACTCTATAGCTCTTACATGTTCAAAGAAAATGAAAAAAAACCCCAAAATTTTTAATGTCCCTATGATATTTCTCCTGGATTTAATTTTTTAATTCTTGGAGACTCCAGGGCAATCCGGGAAGGTTGGGAACCCTAGGCTGCAGCGACCAACCCGCCCACCCCATCCCACTGCCATCCTACAACTTTAACCCGCTCTTTTGAGCAGGCAAGAAGGACACCCGCCAGAAGGCAGCAGGGTCCTTCTTTAAATCTGCAGCTCGGGCCATGATGATTCCATCGAGGCCTGATCGCGATTCGAACCCGAAATCTGTGCGGGGCAGGGGGAGACCTGTCGTGCTTTCCCCGCCAGCCCAGCCTAGGAAACAAGAGCAGGCCCAGAAGAGGCCAGGAAATGCAAGTCATTTCTAATTTCTTTTTCTGTTTCCCTGTAGGCCAGGAGGAACGGGAAGCATCGGGCCTATCCCCGCCCAGGGCTTCTCTCCCTCACTCAAAATTCATTGCCAGCTGCAGCAGGCAGTTCTTGTACTTCAACCTGTAATAACTGGGTGAAAAGCAAACACTCTGAATACTATCATCTGGGCAACTGTAAAAAAGATCATTCGTCACCCTCTGAGTACAAAAAGATTCTCTTCCGCCTTTCCCGCCCCAATTTATTTCCCTCCTCCTTTAAAGGCACTAACTCATGCCAGGGTACATTTCATCACAACCACAGCAGGCTATTCCACCACAGAAGTTATCACAGCTGACTCTCAAAGAAAGAACTTGCATTTATATAGCGTCTTTCACCACCTCATGAAGTACTTTTTTTTAAGTGCAGTCACGGTTGTAATGTCAGAAACGCGACAGACAAATTGCACACAGCAAGATCCCACAAACGGTAATGAGATAATGACCAGACAATCTTTTTTTTTTTTTAAAGTGATGTTGGTTGAGAGATAAATATTGGACAGGACACCGGGGAGACCTCCTGCTCTTCTATGAAATAGTGCCATGGGATCCTTTACGTCCACAAGAAAGGACAGACGGGGCCTCGGTTTAGTGCCTCATCCCAAAGACAGCACCTCCGACAGTGCAGCACTCCCTCAGTACTGCACTGGGAGTATCAGCCTGGATTATGGGCTCAAGTCTCTGGAGTTAGTCACAGTTAACATCTGAAAGGAGGGAATATTCCCCTCTCCTATCACCATTCAACAAGGATACAAACACAGTATCCTGTCAACAGTTTAAGCTTGAGTGCTGTAACTATCTGCAATTGATAATAAACTGGTCAATTATAAATAAAATTGAAAACTCTCTCCCCCCACACGTAAAAAATGTACTTTCTAACCGATTTTTACATCGTTCAATTGCACCAATTAAAAAGGAGACGTCTAAGACTAAGTTCAGTAAGTCTATCCTGACCCCATTCATACAACAGCTGCAATTTGCATGATCTTAAGTTTACAGCTGGTTTAAATGAAATGCACCATCTGGATAGTGTAGTTCAAAGAATACAAATTCTGAACAGGGAGCCTGGTGGTGCAGTGCGCTGGTATCATGACACACAGTGCTATGGAATGGTAGGTCATAGGTCATGCCTAAAATTCTCCATGCAATAATCAGCAAATTTCCCAGTGTTGTCAAACGGGGCCACCAAGTTTTCCGCTCACTGAGCAAGTGGTTAAGGAACAGCATCATCAGAGGGTTCAGACCAGCTGATCCGCCCTCTCTAACCACCAGGTAAAGGTGTGCAGCCCCGGGGCATCTAAAAGTAATGAGATGGTATTAACGGTTTCACTCTCTTGCCAATTTTCTCCTCATCCTTGTTGGGTTAGAACTTCATTGCATCAACCCCTCCCTATCTCTGTAATCTCCTCCAGCCTTACAACCCTTTGAGAACTCTGTGTTCCGCCAATTTGGGCCTCTTGTGATTCCTCCATCATTGGCGGCCGTGCCTTCAGCTGTTTAGGCCCTAAGCTCTGGAATTCCCTCCCTAAACCTCTCTGCCTCTCTCTCCTCCTTTAAGACGCTCCTTAATACTTACCTCTTTGACCAAGCTTTTAGTCACCTCCTATGGCTCGATGTCCATTTTTGTCTGATAATGCTCCTGTAAAGCGGCATGACATGTTTTACTATGTTAAAGGTGCTATATAAATGCAAGTTGTTGTTATTAGCACTAGTTACTCTATAGCACCTGGCTCAAGTGGCCATTATTAATCTATGAGCCTTAACACCATGTACTGGCAAGCTATTCACCATCACTGATCACAGCTCAACCCAATACCCACAAACGAGCACTTCCACAAGGGGTCACTGGGTAACAGTTAGAAGCAAAAACCCTAGCTAATTGCCTCTCATTAACTCAAGGGCGCAGAGACCAATTGTAGCCTCTCTACTGCTGACCCAGCTCAGACCAACTACTTCAGCACAGACCAGGTATTCAATCCGGGATCTCCCTGGTTCAGCTAATCACCAAGTAACAAATAATTTTTTTTTTTTTTAAATCACCAAGTAACATTGCTGAGCCATCAGGAACATCATTGGTTTTTAAATAAATGCAAAGATTTACCAGAATGGTACCAGGGAAGAGGGGCTTCAGTTATGTGGAGAGACTGGAGAAGCTGGGATTGTTCTCCTTTGAGCAGAGATGATTAAGAAGAGATTTAATAGAGATGTTCAAAATTATGAAGGGGTTTTGCTAGGGTAAAAAGGGAGAAAGTGTTTCCACTGGCAGGTTGGTCGGTAACCAGAGGACACAGATTTAAGATAATTGGCAAAAGAACCAGAGGGGAGATGAGGAGAAATTTTTTTACGCAGCGAGTTGTGATGATCTGGAATGCACTGCCTGAAAGGGTGGTGGAAGCAGATTCAATAATAACTTTCAAAAGGGAATTGGATGAATACTTTAAGGGGAAAAATGTTCAGGGCTATGGGGAAAGAGCAGGCGAGTGGGACTAATTGGACAGCTCTTTCAGGCACAATGGGCCAAATGGCCTCCTTTTGTGCTGTAAGATTCTATGATTTTTGACAGCACTGTTGGCCTGCAGTGTTAAGCAGGATTTTTAGCAACCCATTGGATTGGCAATTTAACACTGCCATGCGGACAAAGAGAATCAAGTCAGACTTATTGCATAAGTCAAGAAATCATACTCAGCTCAGACTATCCAGTCTCAAACAAATGTCAGCTAAACGTGACTGCTGTATGGTGCCAGTTAGAATAGGTGTTCCTATGGGCAATCCTACTGGCTTGGAGACAAGCACTTCATGGGTGGCAAAAGGTTGACAGTTGCTTCTCACCGTCTACTAGTGGTGAAGCGGAAATTTTACTGTGCCTTAGGTTGGAATAATGGACAGTGAGTAGGTCAAAGCATTCAGCTGGAACCAGCTCCAGTTCCATCTGTTGGAACATCTATTCGAACCTTAATAGAAACACATTACAATGTCTCATTTCTGGACCACAACATTGTGGGTGGTGATAGGAGGTTGCAGGTGAGAGTATAACTGTCATCTCAGTCCATAGCCTACCTCAGAATGAATTACATAGAATTTACAACACTGAAACAGGCCATTCGGCCCAACAGGTCTATGCCTGTGTTTATACTCCACACGAGCCTCCTCCCACTCTACTTTATCGAACCCTATCAGCATAACCTTCTATTCCTTTCTCCCTCATGTGTTTCTATGGCTTCCCTTTTAAATGCATCTATGAATGAGATAAGGGGATCTGAAGTTCACCAGTGACTACAGTCCTATAAGCACAATTTACTGCATATGGTGCTATCAGAGACTGGAAATAATAACTAAAGATTAAACTCAATCTCACTCAGCCTTGCCACACAAGAACAATCCATCATTACTGCTTCATCCAGATCATTAAAGACTAAATGTGACTATGCCCATAATGGTTGCAGGAAAATCAACAGATAAGTATCACTGGCTATAGTTGTTAAACATCGCACGATGAAATCAAACTGCTTGTTCACTTAGGGACGAAGCAAAATCTCTTTCGGAAATTGTTATAAGTTGATACGCTCAGTCTGTGTGACACCATTAGCATGATAAACAGTTGAGCTTGTATCGGAGCCTGAGCCTTGGATCGAAGCGACCTGTGATAAATCTACACCAGCAGTTACTGGAGGCAGGCGTCTTGCTCTTGGCCCCATTTTCTCACAGTTTAACTAGCACCTCTTACTCCCCTGCTCTGCCTCCTACAGTGCAATTTATCTAATGATACAAGGCACCTCTTTAAATGGCCAAGACCCAGGGGATCCCCAATAGCTAGTTAATAAGGACAGTAAAAAGCCCCGGCATACAAAATGTCTACTAAATTTGGGAGCTACTCAAAGGCTCCCAGACACTAATGAAGACACAGTATTTTTTTTAAACTGTGTCAGGCTGCCGTGAGATCTGAGAAACATTTCCCCTGCTAGTATCTGTTAGTGCTGCTAAATGCTTAAGTTCCCGCCTTAAAATCATTCCACTGATTACCGGGGACACCAATTGCCAGCACACAACCAAGATGCCAACAGTACCAAAAAAGCAGAATCAAAATAATACACTCGTTAAGAAGGGACCTTTTAAAAAGGAAAATCTTCATCAATTTACAGCTTTCCCCCTCCCTGTGTATTTCTTAGCCTGTTTTCAAATGGATTCCATACAGCAACAATCTCTATTTATTTATTTTACTAAGTACAGTATTTACATATTATGGAGGTTATTTTTGACTGACAATCCCACTTTCAATGGCCCCATACATCAGTTGATTTTAACTCGGGTACTAACCTAGCAGAATACCTCTTATTGGACCATTTGAATGGATAGCATTACTTATAAGAGACTCCCTTTTTTTCTTGTTTAAATATTTAGTGCTCAGTTTAAGAAGTCCCCAAGTGGTCCCAAATTGGATAACAGGGAAATTTGTAAACTTTACTTTATATTCTTAGTGTTCAGAGAGAGATAGAGAGGCTCCATAAGTTCTCCTAACAATGGTCTTCACAGAATCACAGAAATCACAGAAACCCCACAGTGCAGATAGAGGCCATTTCGGCCCATCGAGCCTGCACCGACACATATCCCACCCGATCCCCGTAACCCCTACACCAACACATATCCCACCCTATCCCCGTAACCCCACGTATTTAATCCCCCTAACACTAAGGGTCAATTTATCAAAGCCAATCAACCTAACCCGCACATCTTTGGACTGTGGGAGGAAACCGGAGCACCCGGAGGAAACCCACGCAAACACGGGGAGAATGTGCAAACTCCACACAGTCACCCGAGGCCAGATTCGAACCCGGGTCCCTGGCGCTGTGAGGCAACAGTGCTAACCACTATGCCACCGTGCTGCCCCTTGTAACCAACATTCACAAACCAGGCTCTGCATGTGCACAGATCTTCACTGCTGCAGGGCAATAGTGATGCGGAAGCTGACAGTATAACCCTGGTCCTGCACTGCACTCTATAGGCATTATGCAAGCAGTATAAACGCCCCTTTCTTTTACAGACAGCCTGCTATATCCATGATTCCTTGAATCATGAACAAATTAAATTGGTTACGGTTGGAGGTTACAGTAGCGTTGTAACTACCAGAATGTAAATTCATCTGCAGTCAATGAGCTTGATCTGCATTCAATAATTCAGCAACACAAATGTATATTTTTTAAGCTGCTGACACTTTCAATGACTGATAAATGCATTTCCTTTAGAAACATATTACTGGCTTTCCTTCACATTCTTTCCAATTAAACCAAAATGAAAATATATACAACATCAATATCTAATTTCTCTTTCAGTTTGATATAAAGCCAGAGAGGTCTTGCCCAGTATCAGTAATACAGACTCGCCAATCCTTACTTATTG
The DNA here is from genome assembly GCF_052327205.1 of Somniosus microcephalus. Lineage (NCBI taxonomy): Eukaryota > Metazoa > Chordata > Chondrichthyes > Squaliformes > Somniosidae > Somniosus > Somniosus microcephalus. The sequence continues at coordinate 182,081,556 of NC_140990.1, forward strand.
GAATCAATAAAGGAGCAAGGCACACACCACTTCCTATTCTCCATTCCCCCAACCCCCATTTTATGCACTGATTCTCACCTCATGCATCCTTCTTTTGATTGCTAGAGACAAGAGATGCTGTGGAAACTGTTAATAATCAGCTCACCACAACTAACCCCTCCACTCGGGACACATATTTAACTACCAGCGGAAGTTCCAACTACAGCTACAATTCTCAGAACTCAGCAATGATGTTCAGTGGGCGATTTTCATCAATTCTGATACTACAGCATTTCGATTGAAGGAACATAAGAGCAGGAGTAGGCCATTCAGCCACTCGAGCCTGGTCCGCCATTCAATGAGATCATGGCTGATCATCCAGTACCCTGTCCCTGCTTTCTCCCCATATCTCTTGATCCCTTTAGCCTTAAGAAATATATCCAACTCCTTCTTGAATTTATTAAATGAATTGGCCTCAACTGCCTTTTGTGGTAGAGAATTCCACAGGTTCACCACTCTCTGGGTGAAGAAATTCCTCCTCATCTCAGTCCTAAATGGCTTACCCCTTATCCTTAGACTGTGACCCCTGGTTCTGGACACCCCCGCCATCAGGAACATCCTTCCTGCATCTAGTCTGTCTAGTCCTGTTAGAATTTTATAAGTTTCAATGAGATCCCCTCTCATTCTTCTGAACTCTAGCGAATATAAGCCTAATCGACCCAATCTCTCTTCATACGTCATTCCTGCCATCCCAGGTATCAGTCTGGTGAATCTTCGCTGCAGTCCCTCCATGGCAAGAACATCCTTCCTCAGATAAGGGGACCAAAAAGATGTGGTCTCACCAAGGCCCTGTACAACTGCAGCAAGACATCCTTGTTCCTGTATTCGAATCCTCTCGCTATGAAGGCCAACATACCATTTGCCTTTTTAACCGCCTGCTGCCCCTGCATGCTTACCTTCAGCGACTGGTGCACAAGGACACCCAGGTCTCGTTGCACTTCCCCTTTTCCCAATCTATTGCCGTTCTGTGGTAAACCACTGTTTGTTATTGTTGTTGTTGCACACTGTTGTGCCTATGCATGCCTCAGCTGACTCCGCCCCTGGCTCCACCCACATGCCCGGGTATAAAGGTGACTGCTCTGCAGCCCCCTGCCCTTTTGGATACCAGGCAACCACGAGAGGCATGCTCTGTTCTTTGCTAATAAAAGCCTGTTAATTAACTCTCTGTCTTTTATGAGGAATTGATAGTGTATCAATTTTATTAGCAAAGCAAAATGTCGGGTCCAAATGTTGAACAGCAGGAGCTGCATCAACCGACGGCGCCAAACGCTGAGCAGCAGGCGCTGCTGCGAGCCCTCAGGCCAACATGCCTGGACCTAGACCCACAAGAAGCGGGTTCGGCTACCAAATTCGCACAATGGCAGCGTTGCTTCGAGGCTTACCTGGAAGCCTCAACTGTGACCCTAGACGAAAACAAGCTGAAAATCCTGGCCTCAAAGGTGAGCCACCAAGTTTATACTCTAATCCAGGACGCGACGACCTATGCGGCGGCTATCGATCTGCTTAAAGGGCAATACGCACGCCCGGTAAATACGGTCTATGCCAGGCACCTCTTAAGATCCCGCAGACAGCAGCCCGGGGAATCGGTGGAGGCCTTCCTACGGGCACTGCGGATACTCGGCCGAGGCTGCAATTGCAAAGAAGTATCAGCCGCAGCACACACGGAGGGACTGATCCGAGATGCGTTCGTTGCGGGTCTAAGGTCCGACTACTCCCGGCAGAGACTGTTGGAGAAGGGAGAAATAGACCTGAAAAAGGCAGTGTCCCTTGCGCTCTCGCTCGACGTGGCCCACAGGAATATGGACGCTTTCTCCCCTAACCGCTCCGCACCGTGGACACCGCAACCTTGGGTCATGGGACCGCCACCTCCAACTGCTGCAGCGATGTCCAAGGCACAGAAATGTTATTTTTGTGGCCAGGCAAAACACCCCAGAGCACGCTGCCCGGCGAAAAACGCCACCTGCTCCGGCTGTGGGAAGAAAGGACACTATGTCAGCGCCTGCAAAGGCAAAACCGCTAACGCCAGCAGCGCCACGTGCGAACCGTGGGGGCAGCCATCTTGTCCGCCATCTTGGGCTCCCCCAGCCGCGTGGGGATCGGGATCATGGGCGCTGCCATTTTGTCCGCCATCTTGGACGCCTCCAACTTCAATCACGGGGGACCCGGACTCAACCACCGCCTCATCTGACGACCACATCGACTCGCTTGACCATACGCTGGCCTCCGTGACGCTGGACCAATCTCTCCCTCATCAACTGTCCAGGTCCATGATGGACATTACGGTAAACGGCCACGCCACTACCTGCCTTTTTGACAGCGGGAGCACAGAGAGTTTTATCCACCCCGACACGGTGCGCAGTTACTCTCTCCAGGTCCTGCCGACGCGCCATCGGATCTCTATGGCTTCCAAAGCCCAGTCAGCGGACGTCGGTGGCTACTGTGTGGTGACCCTTTCGGTACGGGGCACAGAATACAAAAATTTTAAACTTCTGGTCCTGCCCCATCTCTGCGCTGCCGTTCTACTGGGGTTGGATTTTCAGTGCCACCTTAAAAGTGTCACATTGGCGTACGGCGGACCCCTCCCCCCACTCACAGTCTGCAGCCAGCAGCTTTTAAATCGCCCGCCGCGCACCATCTGCAGCCTCTCTACCCTTAAAGTCTCCCCCCCCTCCTTGTTCGCTAACCTCACCCGCGACTGTAAGCCCATCGCTACTAAAAGTAGGCGTTACAGTGCCGGGGATAGGAGTTTCATTAAATCCGAGGTAGTGAGACTCCTGAAGGAAGGGATTATTGAAAGTAGCACCAGCCCATGGCGAGCACAAGTGGTGGTAGTGAAGACTGGCGGAAAACAGCGCCTAGTTATCGACTACAGCCAGACGATCAATCGCTACACCCAGTTGGATGCATACCCACTCCCCCGCATATCTGACATGGTCAATCAGATAGCACAATACCGGGTGTTCTCGACGATTGATCTGAAGTCGGCATACCACCAGCTCCCCATCAGGGCTGAGGACCGTCAGTACACAGCTTTTGAAGCTGACGGTCGTCTCTACCACTTCCTCAGAGTTCCCTTCGGCGTCACCAACGGGGTTTCAGTCTTCCAACGGGAGATGGACCGGATGGTTGACCAGAACGCGCTCCAGGCCACTTTCCCCTATCTAGACAACGTCACCATCTGCGGCCACGACCAGCAGGACCATGATGTTAACCGAGAGAAATTCCTCCGTACGGCCCAGCGGCTGAACCTAACATACAACAAGAACAAATGTATGTTTCGTACCACGCGCCTTGCCATTCTTGGCTGCGTAGTGGAGAACGGAGTCATCGGCCCCGACCCTGACAGAATGCGCCCCCTTATGGAGCTCCCCCTCCCCCACTGCCAAAAAGCACTGAAGAGATGCCTAGGGTTTTTCTCGTACTATGCTCAGTGGGTGCCCAACTATGCGGACAAAGCCAGACCCCTCATCAAGTCCGCCTCCTTCCCCCTGACAGCAGAGGCATGTGCGGCCTTCACTCTCATAAAAAGAGATATTGCGAAGGCCACAATGCACGCAGTGGATGAGTTCATCCCTTTCCAAGTGGAGAGCGACGTATCCGACTTTGCCCTAGCTGCGACCCTTAACCAGGCGGGGAGACCCGTGGCCTTTTTCTCAAGGACCCTCCAGGGCCCCGAGATTCGACACTCTTCTGTCGAAAAGGAGGCTCAGGCTATTGTGCAAGCTGTGCGACATTGGAGGCATTACCTGGCCGGAAAACGATTTACCCTGCTCACTGACCAGCGTTCAGTAGCTTTTATGTTTAATAATAAGCAGAGGGGCAAAATCAAGAATGACAAGATCTTGAGGTGGAGAATCGAACTCTCCACCTACAATTACGATATCTTGTACCGGCCCGGGAAACTCAATGAGCCCCCAGATGCCCTATCACGTGGTACATGCGCCAACGCGCAGGTTGATAGACTGAAGACCCTCCACAATGACCTCTGCCACCCGGGGGTCACCAGGTTCTTCCATTTCATCAAATCCCGTAACCTGCCCTACTCCATCGAGGAGGTCAGGACCTTGACCAGGAACTGCCAAATCTGTGCCGAGTGCAAACCGCATTTTTATAGGCCAGACAGAGCGAGCCTGATCAAAGCCACGCGCCCCTTCGAGCGGCTGAGCGGCGATTTTAAAGGGCCCCTCCCCTCCTCTGACCGCAATGTGTACTTCCTCAATATAATTGACGAGTACTCCCGTTTCCCGTTTGCCATCCCTTGCTCAGATATGACCAGTACCACGGTCATTAAATGTCTGAATGACCTCTTCGCCTTGTTCGGTTTCCCTAGCTATATCCATAGCAACAGGGGCTCATCCTTTATGAGCGACGAACTTCGTCAGTACCTGCTCGCGAGAGGTATTGCTACAAGCAGGACCACCAGCTACAACCCCCGGGGGAATGGCCAGGTGGAAAGAGAGAATGCGACGGTCTGGAAGGCAGTCCTTTTAAACTTGAAATCTAAGGGCCTTCCGACCTCTCGCTGGCAGGAGGTCCTCCCTGTGGCGCTCCATTCCATTCGGTCACTGCTTTGTACAGCCACCAATGCCACCCCTCATGAGAGAATGTTCTCCTTCCCCAGGAAGTCCACATCGGGGATCTCGTTACCGACATGGCTGACTTCTCCAGGACCCGTCCTACTGCGGAAGCACGTGAGGTCCCATAAGACGGACCCCCTGGTCGAGAGGGTGAGCCTCCTCCACGCCAACCCTCAGTATGCTTACGTGGTGTACCCGGACGGGCGGGAGGACACAGTCTCCATACGAGACCTCGCACCTTCGGGTGCTCCCGAAACACTTCCTTCGCCACCCACCACTACCCACGCCTACCCCCAGTATGCTTACGTAGTGTACCCGGACGGGCGGGAGGACACTGTCTCCACACGGGACCTCGCACCTTCGGGTGCCCCTGAGACACCACCATCGCCACCCACCACTACCCACACCCCGACCCCTGTAGACGGCATGCCGCAGCCCCAGGACCCGCCATTGACTACGCAACCTCTCATCAACGAGACGCCAGGTTCGGCGTTGGATGCTGCATCATCACCGCCGCTGCTACGACGATCAGGACGGCATACAAGGCCACCTGATAGACTTAACTACACGAACTTTTAGTTTACACGAACTTTTAGTACACTTCACCCCGCCGGGCTCAATTTTAAACAAGGGGTGAATGTGGTAAACCACTGTTTGTTGTTGTTGTTGTTGCACACTGTTGTGCCTATGCATGCCTCAGCTGACTCCGCCACTGGCTCCACCCACATGCCCGGGTATAAAGGTGACTGCTCACCAGGCAACCACGAGAGGCATGCTCTGTTCTTTGCTAATAAAAGCCTGTTAATTAACTCTCTGTCTTTTATGAGGAATTGATAGTGTATCACGTTCACATAATAATCTGCCATCCTGTTTATGCCACCAAAGTGGATAACCTATCATTTATCCGCATTATACTGCATCTGCCATGCATCTGCCCAATCACCCAACCTGTCCAAATCATACTGGAGTTTCTCTGCATCCTCCTCACAGCACACCCAGCACTGTGTCATCTGCAAACTTGGAGATATTACATCTAGTTCCCTCGTCTAGATCATTAATATGTGCGTACCTACTGTATAATGCAGTTCCTTCATGAGCAATACTGGAGAGTGATTATGCAGTGGTAATCTTCCCCAAGGCGGGTTGGGGGAGGAGCAATATGCATCTTATAATGTTCCTAAACCTATCTGCCTCACTACCTCTTTCCTCCTTTAAGACGCTCCTTAAAACCTACCTGTCATCTGCCCTAATATCCCCTTATATGGCTCGGGGTCAAATTTTGTTTGGTAATGCTCCGGTGAAGTGCCTTGGGACATTTTACTACATTAACGGTGCTATATAAATACAAGTTGTTGTTGTTCAAATACTGTTTACAAACCCTTAAAGATCTGCACTTGCAATTTAGAATGTCCTTTGACCCTCCTCCCCCCCACCCGCCTTGGGGAAGATTACCACTGCATAATCACTCTCAGCTATTGCTCATGAAGGAACTACAATATACAGTAGGTACGCACATTGACATGGATGCAAATTCAACCTCCTTACTCTGATGGTCGTAAGTCAATTGAGTTTTAGGGCCAGATCCTTGTGGACAGCAAATCCACATACAGAACTGCACAGGATTTATCAAAAATCAGCAATCACACTGTAGAGCTGGGGGATAAAGGGAAACCAAAACGTCACCATGGTGCAGTAGGATGTCCTCTTCTGAGGCCCAGGTTGAGGAATCATGGTGAGACAGAGCAGAGCCAGCTGTACCTTGCACCGAACTCATGATCTGGGTGTGTTTGATGGGACAGTGTAGAGGGAGCTTTACTCTGTATCTAACCCGTGCTGTACCTGCCCTAGGAGTGTTTGATGGGACAGGTTAGAGGGAGCTTTGCTCTGTATCTAACCCATGCTGTACCTGCCCTGGGAGTGTTTGACGGGACAGTGTAGAGGGAGCTTTACTCTGTATCTAACCCGTGCTGTACCTGCCCTAGGAGTGTTTGACGGGACAGTGTAGAGGGAGCTTTACTCTGTATCTAACCCGTGCTGTATCTGCCCTAGGCGTGTTTGACGGGACAGTGTAGAGGGAGCTTTACTCTGTATCTAACCCATGCTGTACCCGCCCTGGGAGTGTTTGACAGGACAGTGTAGAGGGAGCTTTGCTCTGTATCTAACCCGTGCTGTACCTGCCCTAGGAGTATTTGATGGACCGTGTAGAGGGAGCTTTACTCTGTATCTAACCCGTGCTGTACCCGCCCTGGGACTGTTTGATGGGACAATGTAGAGGGAGCTTTGCTCTGTATCTAACCCATGCTGTACCTGCCCCGGGAGTGTTTGACGGGACAGTGTAGAGGGAGCTTTGCTCTGTATCTAACCCGTGCTGTACCTGCCCTAGGAGTGTTTGATAGACCGTGTAGAGGGAGCTTTACTCTGTATCTAACCCATGCTGTACCTGCCCTGGGAGTGTTTGACGGGACAGTGTAGAGGGAGCTTTGCTCTGTATCTAACCCGTGCTGTACCTGCCCCGGGAGTGTTTGATGGGTCAGGTTAGAGGGAGCTTTGCTCTGTATCTAACCCGTGCTGTACCCGCCCTGGGAGTGTTTGATGGGACAGTGTAGAGGGAGCTTTGCTCTGTATCTAACCCATGCTGTACCTGCCCCGGGAGTGTTTGACAGGACAGTGTAGAGGGAGCTTTGCTCTGTATCTAACCCATGCTGTACCTGCCCCGGGAGTGTTTTACGGGACAGTGTAGAGGGAGCTTTACTCTGTATCTAACCCATGCTGTACCTGCCCTAGGAGTGTTTGACGGGACAGTGTAGAGGGAGCTTTGCTCTGTATCTAACCCATGCTGTACCTGCCCCGGGAGTGTTTGATGGACAGTGTAGAGGGAGCTTTGCTCTGTATCTAACCCATGCTGTACCTGCCCCGGGAGTGTTTGATGGACTGTGTAGAGGGATTACATGGGATATATGGCACAGAAACTGGCCATTCGGCTCAACCAGTCCATGCCGGCGTTTATGCTCCACTCAAACCTACTCCCGTCTTTCCTCATCTAACTCAGCATAACCCTCTATTCCCTTCTCCCTCAGATGCTTATCTAACCGCCCCTTAAATGCATCAAGGGAGTTTCACTCTGTAACTAACATGCTATAACTGAAGCAGCAGGGCTAATGTAGAAAAATTTTATTTTTGTCTGCATGGAGAGCAAAAAGAAAACACTCAACTAAATGAAACAGAAATAAAAATGCACTGGTTATAAAATATCTGAGTAAGCAGTTACTTCTTGAGAAAGCTGCGGTAATTATGTTACAATTATTAATTAATTGTTGTGAAGACACCAATGATATAACTTACATTGGCAGTTAGGTATCTACAATGACAGATGATGCTGGCACATCAATGCACCTCAATTCCCCAGATAAATTTGAAACGATAAACTACAATCTTATCCAGGTAGCTGTGGGGCTACAATCACCCTTAATGCCCAGGTTGGAGGGAATCCATCGCTCTCCACTGACTCTTGCTAGTTAATGTGCAGATTGTCAGGTATTGATAGTATTAGACAGTACGATGCCCTCCACAAAGTTTATTATCTAGGCTCGCACACAAACAACACCCACTTGGAGAAGATGGTGGGGGGGGGGGGGGGGTCTAGGGGGCTACAGGCACAGTGCAGGAAGAAGCAGAAGCACTAGGACCGTGTAGCCTGATCCTGCTCCTATTTCGTGTGTCTAATTCTGTTAGATTCAGGAGATGGTTCTGTGATAGTAGATTGGCGGTTAGGATCAGATCAGCCATGATCTTATTGAATGGCGGAGCAGGCTCGAGGGGCCGATTGGCCTACTCCTGCTCCTATTTCTTATGTTCTTGCGTTCTTATGAACAATGAATCCTAATGCTCTGCTGTATTTTTAATTCAGATTATCAGATTGTCCCCTGCCACCCCACCACTCGTGACACATCTATAAGCCCTGGTGTCATATATTGTACGAAATGCTCTCTTCAAACATCGTTCAATTCTGGAAGGACAGAATCTATAATTGTGTAACTGAATGTCAACTTGAACCGTGAAAAATATTCTGCAAATATTTCATGCATGCTCACCATTACGCTTTACTGAAATCCAGAAAGATTTAAATCCAGCAGGCTTAGCAAATCGCACATGGTATCACATACACACAGTTTCAATACTGCATTTTAGCACTGAGTTCACTGAACACAAAGATCTGGCCTTTGTAGCCAAGTTTTTCACTCCCTCCCAGCCAATCACAAGCAAACCTTTTTTAAGCCAGATTATGTCACTTACCACTGCTGATGCCAGAGTTGGCAATGACTGTGGCTTCGCTCCACTGGTCAGCACTGGAGACGGAGTACGAGCGTTGGTGCATGCCCTCAGGGCGGCTGTTGAAGGAGACCAGGCTGATCCCACTTGCCATCTGCGATGCTGATCCTGTAGGGGTCACGTTACCTGAGGTTGGAAAGAAAAGTCTCAAATCCCTGAACCAATATGGGAGCATCCTCTGGTGCAGTGTGTGACTTTCTCACAGATACGTTGTCCTGATGCAGTACCGTTCCTGTTATTGGCACATCACCATCCAACAGCAGCAATATGCTCAGTGTGGGAGTGGATGGAATAGCACAGGGGCTCGTACTTACCTTGCTTAAACTTCAGCTCATCCAAAACTCGCACTAAATCCCATTCACCCATCACCTGTGTGCTCGCTGATCTAGATTGGCTCCTGGTCCGGCAACGCCTCAATCTTAAAATTCTCATCCTGGTTTTTAATTCCCTCCATGGCCTCGCTCCTCCCCATCTCTGTAACCTTCTCCAGTCCCACAACCCTCCAAAATGTCTGCGCTCCTCCAATTCTGGCCTCTTGCACATCCTCGATTTTCATCGCTGCAACACTGGCAGCCGTGCCTTCAGCTGCCTAGTCGCTAAGCTCTGGAATTCCCTCCCTAAACCTCTCCGCCTCGCTACCTCCCTCTCCTCCTTTAAGACGCTCCTTAAAATCTACCTCTTTGTCCAAGCTTTTAGTCACCTGTCCCAGTATCTCATGTGGCTCGGTGTCAAATTTTGTTCCTGTTTTACTATGTTAAAGGTGCTATATAAATGCAAGTTGTTGTTGTATGCTTATTTGTTACAATAGTTATTTCCATCACTAGACGGGGTGGTTCCTGAGGAAGCTGTGCAATGAAGAAACCACCATTCAGCCATACACTTATATTAGTTTTACCGGGATTGGTGGGGTGGGGGAAACAGTGTGTTGCGGGCAGTTCAGGGGAGTACCAACTCATATTGAATAACATTAGAAATGATTTCTCGGGTTGATCCAGACAGCCTTATATTCCTTGTAATATTGGACTCACACTGATAAAAGAGAGTTTTCAGTGTAAACAAGTTTATGAGCAATTGAAGAGAATGAAAGAAAAGAGAGAAAACAAAAGAAAGAGAATATGCAGCAGACAGACATGGAAATGGCCCAGAGTGTGCACCTATATATTGGCTGAGTGAGGTGAGGTGGATGGGCTAAACAGTTTCTTGTTACTAAATTCTTTGCTTTGCAACACCCCATTTACTCAAGCTACTTGAGTGTGGTTGAAATGTCACATCCCTAGGATTCACCATTGGCCTGGAGGTGAAACATTTCCTGCACAGCATCAAATTACTTGTCTATGCGTTAAACTGCCTTACAGCTTGGCAGAATGGGAGACCCACGGTGACCTTTTAAAAAATTCATTCATGGGATGTGGGCATCGCTGGCAAGGCCAGCATTTATTGCCCATACCTAATTGCCCTTGAGAAGGTGGTGGTGAGCTGCCTTCTTGAACCGCTGAAGTCCGTGTGGTGAAGGTACGCCCACAGTACTGTTAGGTAGGGACTTCGAGGATTTTGACCCAGTGACAATGAAGGATCAGCGATATACTTTCAAGTTAGGATGGTGTGTGACTTGGAGGGGAACGTGGAGGTGGTGGTGTTCCCATGCGCCTGCTGCCCTCGTCCTTCTAGGTGGAAGAGGTCGCGGGTTTGGGAGGTGCTGCCGAAGAAGCCTTGGCGAGTTGCTGCAGTGCATCTTGTAGATGGTACACACTGCAGCCACAGTACGCCAGTGATGGAGGGAGTGAATGCTTAAGGTGGTTGATGGGGTGCCAATCAAGCGGGCTGCTTTGTCCTGGATGGTGTCGAGCTTCTTGACTGTTGTTGGAGCTGCACTCATCCAGGCAAGTGGAGAGTATTCCATCACACTCCTTACTTGTGCCTTGTAGATGGTGGAAAAGCTTTGGGGAGTCAGGAGGTGAGGCACTCGCCGCAGAATACCTAGCCTCTGACCTGCTCTTGTTGCCACAGTATTTGTGTGGCTGGTCCAGTTAAGTTTCTGGTCAATGGTGACCCCCCCAGGATGTTGATGGTGGGGGATACAGTGATGGTAATGCCGTTAAGTGTCAAGGGGCAGTGGTTAGACTCTCGTTTGTTGGAGATAATCATTGCCTGGCACTTGTGTGGCGCGAATGTTACCTGTCACTTATTAGCTCAAGCCTGAATGTCATCCAGGTCTTGTTGCAGGCAGGCATGGACTGCTTCATTATCTGAGGAGTTGCGAATGGCACTGAACACTGTGCAGTCATCAATGAACATCCTAATTTCTGACCTTATGTTGGAGGGAAGGTCAATGATGAAGTAGCTGAAGATGGTTGGGCCTAGGACACTGTCCTGAGGAACTCCTGCAGCAATGTCCTGGGGCTCAGATGAAAGACCTCCAACCACTGCAACCATCTTTCTTTATGCTAGGTATGACTCCAGCAAGTGGAGAGTTTTCCCCGATTCCCATTGGCTTCAATTTTACTACGGCTCCTTGATGCCACACTCGGTCAAATGCTGCCTTGATGTCAAGGGCAGTCACTCTCACCTCACCTCTGGAATTCAGCTCCTTTGTCCATGTTTGAACCAAGGCTGTAATGAGGTCTGGAGCCGAGTGGTCCTGGCAGAACCCAAACTGGGCATCAGTAAACAGATTATTGGCAAGTGCCGCTTGATAGCGCTGTCGACGACACCTTCCATCACTCTGCTGATGATTGAGAGTAGACTGATGGGGTGGTAATTGGCCGAATTGGATTTGTCCTGTTTTTTGTGGACAGGACATACCTGGGCAGTTTTCCACATTGTTGGATAGATGCCAGTGTTGTAGCTGTACTGGAACAGCTTGGCTAGAGGCGCGGCTAGTTCTGGAGCACAAGTCTTCAGCACGACAACTGGGATGTTGTCGCGGCCCATAGCCTTTGCTGTATCCAGTGCACTCAGACGGAATTGTACCGTCCATTTACGGGGTACGGTAGCATAGTGGTTAGGGTACTGGACTAGTAATCCGGAGGCCTAGACTAATGATCTAGAGACACGAGTTCAAATCCCACCATGGCAGCTGGGGAATTTCAATTCAGTTAATTAAATAAATCTGGAATAGAAATCAATTATCAGTAATGGTGACCATGAAACTACCGGATTGTCGTAAAAACCCATCTGGTTCACTAATGTCCTTTATAGATATGTGAAGAGAAAAAGGTTGGTGAAGTCAAGCGTAGGTCCCTTGCAGTCAGAATCAGGGGAATTTATAATGGGGAACAAAGAAATGGCTGACCAATTAAATACATATTTTGGTTCTGTCTTCACAAAGGAGGACACAAATAACCTCCCAGAGATGTCAGGGAACATAGGGTCTAATGAAGGAGGAACTGATAGAAATCAGTATTTGTAGGGAAATGGTGTTAGGGAAATTGATGGGATTGAGGGCCGATAAATCCCCAGGGCCTGATAATCTACATCCTAGGGTACTTAAGGAAGTGGCCCTAGAAATAGTAGATGCATTGCTGGTCATCTTCCAAAATTCGATAGACTCTGGAACAGTACCCATGGATTGGCGGGTAGCTAATGTTACCCCACTGTTCAAAAAGGGTGGTAGAGAGAAAACGGGGAATTACAGACCGGTAAGCCTGACATCGGTAGTGGGGGAAATGCTAGAGTCCATTATAAAGGATGTAATAGCAGAGCACTTGGAAAAAAGTGACCGGATCGGACAAAGTCAACATGGATTTACAAAAGGTAAATCGTGCTTGACTAATCTACTGGAATTTTTTGAGGATGTAACTGGTAAAATAGATAAGGGAGAACCAGTGGATGTGGTATATTTGGATTTTCAAATGGCTTTCGATAAGATCCCGCATAAGAGATTAGCATGTAAAATTAAGGCACATGGGATTGGGGACAAGGTATTGACTTAGATAGAGAACTGGTTGGCAGACAGAAAGCAAAGAGTTGGAATAAACGGCTATTTTTCCGAGTGGCAGGCAGTGACTAGTGGGGTACCGCAGGGATCGGTCCTTGGACCCCAGCTATTCACAATATATATTCATGATCTGGACGAGGGAACTAGATGTAATATCTCCAAGTTTGCAGACGACACAAAGCTAGGTGGGCGTGTGTGCTGTGAGGATGTGATATCTGAGTGGTAAGGTCCGAAACTGAGATAAGCGAGATCTTAGGCAGAAACCCCAACTGTTTATTACACGGTGTAGCAGAGAGACATAGCTCTTACAGGCTGCAAGCAAAACACAGTATTTCTAACTGCACGATGCAAGATGGAGGATTCACCTCTGAGTCATACCCATAATGCAATGCCACATTACCATACTAACTGGTGTACCAGGACATTACCTTACACACTGGTGAATGTGAACCCTTACTCTTTGGCTCCATCTGGTGGATAACTTAAACATTACATCCCAGATTACTATATCCCCCCCTCTTAAGTTTACATTAATTTCTTAACAACATTCTTAAAAAGTCCCATAAGGAAACTCCTTTAACGATAGTCCATACTGAATGAATCTAGCAGGTCGTTATCAATCTCTCTGGCGGCTTGCGAGGCCTTGGTGAACGTCTTACAGTCAAGTCCCTGCTTGGTTGTGGTAGAGCCACCTGCTGCTCCTGAGCAGTACTCAGCGTATCTGACTCTGCTACGATGGTTTCCTCTTGACGAAGGGGTCCAGGTGGAACTGGCTCTGTTCGTGGTGGTGGTACCACCGATGCATTTGGATAACTGGGGGCCAACTTGTCCTCCGACATCGCCTCTGGAACCTCCAGTTCGATTTCCCCTTGTCTGGTCAGTATCTGATCTACATGTCTGCGTACCACCTGACCAGTTCCCACCATGACCGTATATGATACTGGACCGGTCATTGAGTCTATGACACCAGGAATCCATTTTGGACCATAACTGAAATTCCTGGTAAGGACCGCATCTCCTTCTCCAAAACTGCGGCTCTTTGTCCTTCTGTCATGGTTCTCCTTTTGTTTGATTTGTCGGTTTTCCACCTTCCTTTTTAGGTCTGGGTGAACCAGGTCAAGAGTGGAGCGTAGTCGACGTCCTAACAACAGCTCAGCAGGAGAGAGTCCTGTGGTAGATTGAGGTGTTATTCTGTAGCTGAACAGAACTCGTGACACCTTGGTTGCCAAACTCCCTTACGCACTTTTTTTCATCATCTCCTTAAATGTTTGTACGGCTCTCTCCACAAGTCTATTTGAAGACGGATGATATGGAGCTGAGGTCACGTGCACTATGCCATTGTTTCTCATGAACTCTTCTGTTTCTGTACTCACAAAACACGTGGTATTGTCACTTACTACGATCTCCGGTAGCCCTTGATTACAAAACTCCTACGCAGGCAGTCTATAGTAACAGTGAAGCAGAATTTACAGGATACACATCCATCCATTTGGAATGTGCATCAATGATTATGAGGAACATCTTTCCCATGAATGGACCCGCATAATCTACATGTAATCTTCTTCATGGTTTATCCGGCCACTCCCAGGGGTGGAGAGGAGCCGCTGCTGGTGCCTTCCTGTGTACTTGACAAGTGCTGCATGTCTTGACTAGATTTTCTATCTCCTCATCTAGCTTTGGCCACCACAAGTAACTCCTTGCCAAGGCTTTCATACGCGAAACTCTAGGATGACCCTGATGTAGTTGCCCTAGGATAGACTGTCGTGCTGGCTGTGGAATAATCACTCGTGCTCCCCACAACCTGCAACCATCCTGCACACTCAGCTCTGTCTTCCTGACACTGTAAGGTGTGAAATCAGTCCCTTCCGGATGCTGTGGCCAACCCCTCATCACATATTCTCGAACGCTAGACAGTACTGGATCTTTACCGGTCCATGTCCTTACTTGTTCTGCGGTCACAATTGCCGTGTCCGTGTCCTCCAACATCAAAACTCTGTCCTCTGGAGCAGCACGGATAGGTGTACCTGGCAGTGGAAGACGGCTCAAGGCATCTGCGTTCCCATGGTACTTGCCTGCCTTGTAAACGATGACATACTCATCTGCCCTCAACGCCACTGCCCACCTCTGGATCTGGGGTGACACCATCTGTGGTACTGCTTTCATTTCATTAAAAAGAGATAGAAGAGGTTTATGATCGGTGCATATGGTGAATTTCCTGCCATATATGTACTTGTGAAACCTCTATAACCCAAACATTACTGCTAATCCCTCTTTATCTAACTGGGAATAGTTTTTTTCCGCTGGCGTCAGAGTTCGAGACATAAACCCTATTGGTCTTTCTGTTCCATCTTCCAAGCTGTGTGAAAGAACCGCCCCCACCCCGTAAGGTGAAGCATCACAAGGGAGAATTAGGTCTTTCTCTGCATTGTAGTGAACCAGCACATCCGAGGACAGCATCAGTTTCTTGGACTGTTCAAATGAAACCCTCTGTTCCTCTCCCCACTGCCAGTGTGTCTCCTTGCGCAGAAGTTTGTGAAGAGGTGCTAACACTGTTGCCAAGTTTGGTAAAAATCTGTTATAATAGTTTAGCAGTCCCAGGTAAGCTTTTAACTCAGTCACATTGGTAGGAGCTGGGGCCTCCTGCAGTGCTTGTACCTTCTCCTCGATTGGATGGAGCCCGGTGGCGTCCACTCTGTGTCCCAGGAACACTGCCTCATTCCCCAGGAAAGTGCACTTACTCCTCTTGAGCCGTAACCCAGCCTTATCCAATCTTTGTAGTACCTCTCTCAGAGTTCTCAGATGCTCCTGGTCGGTTCTTCCCGTCACCAGAATGTCATCCAGATAGATTGAAACATGTGGGATCCCTTGCAGTACACCCTCGATAGTCCTCTGGAAAATAGCTGGACTAGATGAGACACCGAATGGTAAGCGGTTATAGGTAAACAAACCCTTGTGTGTATTTATGGTTACATACTTGGATTCCTCATCTAGTGTAATCTGCAAGTATGCACGACTCATATCCAGCTTCGTGAATTTCTTCCCTCCAGCCAGGTTTGCAAAGACATCCTCTGTTTTGGGAATAGGATACTGTTCTAGTTTAGACACTTATTTACTGTCAATTTATAATCTCCACAGAGTCTTACCGAATTGTCCGGTTTTAAAACAGGTACAATGGGAGCTGCCCATTCTGAACATTTCACGGGTTCCAGAATGTTCTCTCTCAAAAGACGGTCAAGCTCAGCCTCTACCTTCGGTTTCATGGCATACGGCACAGGTTGTTGTTTAAAAAACCTTGGCAGTGCCTCCTTGTCTACATAAATCTTAGCTGGGGGGCCATTAAATGTGCCAAGTTCTTCCTTGAACACATTCTCATGTTCAATCAACACTTCTTGCAAAGACAATTGTTTGCCTCCCTATATTTGATTTATTGCTCCCCAATCTAATTTAATTTCTTGTATCCAGCCCCGACCTAACAAGTTTGGTCCAGAACCCAATACCACAACTACAGGTAGCTGTTCCACGGTGTCCCTGTGTTGCACAGTTACAGTAGCTGTACCCAATGTCGCCACTCGCTCACTTGTATAGAGCAAGACTTTAACTCTGGGACTTTTGCACGGTTCCACAATTTTGAGTACTCCTCCCTGTTCATTATGGTTATGCCACATCCTGTATCCACTTCAAAGTTGACCTTAGAGTCATTTACTGTCAGTTGCAAAGTGATAGGATCCACTTTTGGAATGTTCTCTACCATACTATGCATTATGAACATGTCGTCTTCTTTCTCAGCTTCTCCGCTGATGTGATGTGCTCCCTGTTTTTTCACTTCTCTTCCCAGGTTTTGCTTTCCTCCCCCATGCTCCCTGTTTTTTCACTTCTCTTCCCAGGTTTTGCTTTCCTCCCCCTTTTGGTTTGTATTCCTCCACGATTGCTTTTGCCCTGCATGCACGTTTTATGTGTCCTTTTTTCCCACACTTGTGGCACTTTTCCTCCAGGAATCTGCATTCGCTCGCCAGGTGATCGCCATTGCATTGATAACATGCCTTTACATGCTCACGTTGTGGTTTCTGACGCAACTTTAACTTGTGCACATTAACCTGACCTCCAACTTGCTTTGTCGTAGCCCAGTCTGAAACTTGTATTTCTGTTACATCTCGGTTCATTGTCTCTATGGCTTGAGCAAGTTCCAACGCTTTTTCATACGTAAGCCCAGTCTCGGACAATAATCTCCTCTGCATTCTATCATCCCCTATCCCGCAAACGAGCCTATCTCTCAGCATGTCTTTCAGGTTGTTCCCGTAATTGCAATCGTGTGCCAATTTTCTCAACACCACTACATAATCCAATACAGTCTCTCCCGGTTGTCTGTTCCGTGAATTAAATTTGAAACGCTGTACAATCTCACTCGGTCTGGGATTGAAATGTTCCTTCAGCAAGGCCACTAATTCAGCAAATGTACTGTCTCCCAGCTTTGCAGGACTGCATAAGTTTCTCATTAAACTATACATCTGACTTCCCACGGAAGTGAGCAAAATAGCTCTCCGTTTTCCGACATCATCTATATCATTTGCTTCAAAAAAATGCATCAGCACCTCGCAGTACTCATCCCAGGTCTGAGTCTGAACATCAAAAGCAGAGATCTCTCCTACCGTAGCAGCCATAATCAGTTATTCAGCGCTCTGTTATTTTTTTTTGTCCGTCACGATGTGATCCGTTTATTCTCGTCACCAATATGTGATATCCGAGTGGTAAGGTCCGAAACTGAGATAAGCGAGATCTTAGGCAGAAACCCCAACTGTTTATTACACGGTGTAGCAGAGACATATAGCTCTTACAGGCTGTAAGCAAAACACAGTATTTCTAACTGCACGATGCAAGATGGAGGATTCACCTCTGGGTCATACCCATAATGCAATGCCACATTACCATACTAACTGGTGTACCAGGACATTACCTTAAACACTGGTGAATGTGAACCCTTACTCTTTGGCTCCATCTGGTGGATAACTTAAACATTACATCCCAGATTACAATAGAGGAGGATGCCGAGATACTCCAGTATGATTTGGACAGGTTGGGTGATTGGGCAGAAGCATGGTAGATGCAATATAACGTGGATAAATACATAGATACATAGAGATAGGAACAGGAGTAGGCCATTCGGCCCTTCGAGCCTGCTCCGCCATTCAATGAGATCATGGCTGATCTTCGTCTGAGATCATAGCTGATCTTACCAGTTCAGTACCCCGTCCCCGCCTTTTCTCCGTAACCCTTAATCCCCTTAGCCTTCAGAAATATATCCAATTCTCTCTTGAAAATATTTATTGAATTAGCCTTCACAGCCCTCTGTGGCAGGGAATTCCACAGGCTCACCACTCTTTGAGTGAAGAAATTCTTCCTCATCTCTGTTTTAAATGATTTGCCCGCTATTTTTAGACTGTGGCCCCTGGTTCTGTGCTCCCCGGCCATTGGAAACATTCTCTCTGAATTCAGCCTGTCCAGGCCTGCCATAATTTTATATGTTTCGATGAGATCCCCTCTCAATCTTCTAAACTCCAGTGAGTACAAGCCCAAACTATTTAATCTCTCTTCGTAGGTCATTCCCGCCATTCCAGGTATCAGCCTGGTGAATCGCCGTTGCACTCTTTCCATGGCAAGAACATCCTTCCGCAGATGGGGCGACCAAAACTGTACACAATACTCCAGATGCGGTCTCACCAGCACCTTGTACAGCTGTAGTAAGGTATCCCTATTCCTATACTCGAACCCCCTTGATATGAAGGCCAACATACCATTTGCCTTCTTAATCGCCTGTTGCACCTGCATGCTCTCCTTCAGTGACTGGTGCACAAGAACACCCAGGTCCCTCTGCACTTCCCCATCTCCCAATCTATTGCCATTTAGATAATAATCCACCCTCCTGTTTTTACCCCCAAAGTGGATAACCTCGCATTTATCCACATTATAGTGCATCTGCCACGTATCCGCCCATTCCCCCAACCTGTCCAAATCGCACTGTAGCCTCCTGACATCCTCATCAGAGCCCACCCCTCCTCCTAGTTTAGTGTCGTCAGCGAATTTGGAAATATTGCATCCAATTCCCTGATCCAGATCATTTATATATATTGTGAACAGCTGGGGTCCCAGGACAGATCCTTGCGGCACCCCGCTGGTCACTGCCTGCCACTCCGAAAACGAGCCGTTTATTCCAACTCTCTGTTTTCTATCCGCCAGCCAGTTCTCTATCCACGTTAATACTTTGCCCCCAATCCCATGAGCCTTAATTTTGCATGATAATCTTTTGTGTGGAACCTTATCGAAGGCTTTCTGGAAGTCAAGGTACACCACATCCACTGGCTCTCCCCCATCTATTTTACCAGTTACTTCCTCAAAAAATTCCAGCAGATTAGTCAAACACGATTTACCCTTTGTAAATCCATGTTGACTCTGTCCGATCCTTTCCCCATTTGTCAAGTGCTCCGCTATTTTATCCTTAATAATGGACTCTAGCATTTTGCCCACAACCGATGTAAGGCTTACTGGTCTATAATTCCCTGCTTTCTCTCTACCCCCCTTTTTAAATATTGGGGTAACATTAGCACCCTCCAATCCACGGGTACTGTTCCCGAGTCAATGGAGTTCCGGAAGATGATCCTTAGAGCATCTGCTATCTCCAGGGCCACCTCCTTAAGTACCCTAGGATGTAGTTTATCAGGCCCCGGGGATTTGTCGGCCTTCAGTCCCCTCAACTTACCCAACACCATATCCCTAGAGATACTAATTTCTGTCAGCTCCTCCCTCTCATTAGTCCCTATGTTTGCCGATATTCCTGGGAGGTTATTTGTGTCCTCCTTTGTGAATACAGAACCAAAGTATGAGTTTAATTGGTCTGCCATTTCCTTATTCTCCATTATATATTCTCCCGAATCGGACTGCAAGGGACCGACTTGGGATTTTACCAATTATAAATGCGAGGTTATCCACAGTGGTGTCAAAAACAGGAAGACAGATTATTATCTGAATGGCAATAGATTGGGAGAAGGGGAAGTGCAACAAGACCTGGGTGTCCTTGTGCACCAGTCGCTGAAAGTAAGCATGCAGGTGCAGCAGGCGGTTAAGAAGGCAAATGGTATGTTGGCCTTCGTAGCGAGAGGGTTTGAGTACAGGAACAAGGATGTCTTGCTGCAGTTGTACAGGGCCTTGGTGAGACCACATCTGGAGTATTGTGTGCAGTTTTGGTCGCCTTATCTGAGGAAGGATGTTCTTGCATGGAAGGAGTGCAGCGAAGATTCACCAGGCTGATACCTGGGATGGCAGGAATGACGTATGAGGAGAGATTGGGTCAATTGGGCTTGTACTCGCTAGAGTTCAGAAGAATGAGAGGGGATCTCATCGAAACTTATAAAATTCTAACAAGACTAGACAGACTAGATGCTGGAAGGATGTTCCCGATGGTCGGGGAGTCCAGAACCAGGGGTCACAGTCTAAGGATAAAGGGTAAGCCATTTAGGACAGAGATGAGTAGGAATTTCTTCACCCAGAGAGTGGTGAACCTGTGGAATTCTCTACCAAAGAAGGCAGTAGAGGCCAATTCATTAAATATATTCAAGAAGGAGTTGGATATATTTCTTAAGGCTAAAGGGATCAAGGGATATGGAGAGAAGGCAGGAACAGGGTACTGAATTTGGATGATCAGCCATGATCTCATTGAATGGCGGAGCAGGCTCGAGGGGCCAAATGGCCTACTCCTGCTCCTATCTTCTATGTTTCTATGTTTCGGGAAGGAAATCTGTGGTCCTTACCTGGTCTGGCCTATATGTGACTCCAAACCCACAGCAATGTGGTTGACTCTTAACTGCCCTCTGAAATGGCCTAGCAAGCCACTCAGTTGTACAAGACGGCATTCCACCACCTTCTCAAGGGCAATTAAAGATGGGCAATAAATGCTGGCGTTGCCAGCGATACCCACATCCCGTAAATGAATAAAAAAAGCAGAAAAAAACCACCAGTCTGAATCCAACAGCAGCAGGCTCGAAATCTTACTCCACTTAAATGCCACGAGGGATGATTCCCTATCTTTGGTAAAACTGCTAATGGATCTTTAAAGTGCTAGCAGACAGAGGAAACATTCCCTCACTTCTGCCGAATCTAACACACACATCGGGAGAAATATTGCTCTGGTCGCTATCCGTCTTTCCAATGAGACCTTAAACCGAGGCCCCGCCTGCTCTCTCAGGTGAAGGTAAAAGATCCCATTGCACTATTTCGAAAAAGAGCAAGGGAGTTCTCCCCGGTGTCCTGGCCAATATTTATCCCTCAATCAACATCACTAAAACAGATTATCTGGTCATTATCACAGTGCTGTTTGTGGGAGCTTGCTGTGCGCAAATTGGCTGCTGTGTTTCCTACATTACAATAGCGACTACACTTCAAAAAGCATTTAATTGGCTGTAACACGCTTTGGGATGTCCAATGGTCGTTAAAGGCGCTATATAAATGCAAGTCTTTCTTTTCGTTATGTGTTGCAACGTCATAAATGTATTCAAAAAAAATGTTGCTCACAATGTCGCTACATATAACCACCGACCGATTCCCTCTCCACCCCACAACGTGATATCTGTGCTCCGAAGCATTTCTATCTTTTGGGAAATTTCATTCTGCGGCCAGTTTGGTGGAAGTATAATGTAAACTTCGTAACGTTTTTCTGCTGTACCAGCTCCATTCCTCTGTATAAGTACAATGTATATAGTTTAAAAATAGGGTATGTATAATATACAGAATCATACAACCCGCTCGGAATTCTGTTACTGAAGATTTGGATTTTATAGAATCTTATAGCACAGAAGGAGGCCATTCAGCCCATCATGCCAGTGCCGGCTCTTTGAAAGAGCTATCCAATTAGTCGCACTCCTCTCGATCTTTCCCCATAGCCCTGCAAATTTTTCCTTTTCAAGTATGTATCCAATTCCTTTTTGAAAGTTACTACTGCATCTGTTTCCACCACCCTTTCAGGCAGTGCATTCCAGATCATCATAACTCGTGTAAAATAAATTCTCCACATCTCCCGCACCTTGGTTCTTTTGTCAATTATCTTAAATCTGTGTCCTCTGGTTACCGATCATCCTGCCAGGGAAACAGTTTCTCTCGATCTATTCTATCAAAATCCTTCATAATTTTGAACACCTGTATTAACTCTCTCCTTCACCTTCTCTCCTCTGAGGAGAACAATCCCAGCTTCTCTAGTCTCTCCATATACGTGCCAGCCCAGGTAGGGAAGTGTGGTTCTGATATCTGAACTTTTTTATCTTGCTGAGACTCTTCACTGCAAGTTGGGATGTAAATAGTCACACAAATCAAATTTGTAGATTGCTCACCGAGCATGGATTAAGAACACTGGAACAAATCCATTCATATAGTTCACAGTGCATCTGGAACCAAAAATGTGCTCAATTGTGACCTCAGCTTTAAATGTTAAGATTTCTAAATGATCATTTAACCAATTCACTCTAAACTGCCCAGCACACTTAACGTTTGAGGTTCAGGTGTATCCTTGTGTGTTTAGAAGAGTTGAAGAAAGTATTGGAATGAGTTCAAACAAGATTTCTAAACCTGTAGGAAAAAATGCCTCAATATACTTTTTTTTGAAGAAAGTATAACTGAACTTTAATCTAAATCCTCAAATGTTAATTACCATTTTTAAAACTCCTGAAACAAGCCCACAGTTTGTCACATACATGTGCTTTTTCAGCTCTCTATAGCGTGTGCCACTGATTAAATCATGGGTTGACTCACCTTTTCTCCATTCTCTTCCTCTTTTTCTGACTGACTGCAGTTCCCCAGGCACCAATTACCCTCCTGCCCCTGTGCCCATTACGCATTTGGACAGGTTATCTTACCACGGCATGGGCATCATAGACAATCCAAACCTTGTTTTTACCTGATGCCCACATATATAATATCCAGCAGAGTCTCATGATAGAGACGAGAATTAGTCGTAACTCTTGCTGATATCAACTGACTCACAAGCTCGTTCCATTTTGTGCTCAATCTATGTAAAACATGCTCATTAACCTACATTAGCTGCTCCAGCCCTACAACCCTCCGAGATATCTCTCCTCCTTTTAAGACACTCTTTAAAGCCTACCTCACATCTCCTTGTGTGACTCGGTGTCAAATTATGTCTGATTCACGATCCTGTGAAGCGCCGTGGGATGTTTTACTACGTTAAAGGCGCTGTATAAATGCAAGTTGTTGTAAAAGAAAACTGAATTCAAAACAAACAATTTTCAACACATTCTGTATGAAGATATATAGAAATTGTATATACTGTAGTGCATTAATCTCCTCATCCCAGACTACCCTGTCCAAACTGGTGGATGGCACTGTGGCGGAGACCACATAGGGACAGTAACACAATTCACTATGAATAGCCAATGTTGTTATCGCTCCACGTTATGTACGGAACTTGGTTGGGTTATTGGGGCAGGGTCCCTTTAAGAGTCTTCGATTGTGTGATGGCGTCATAGCCCTGCGACGAGGCCGAGTCCCTCAGTCGATGCGGAGAGTTAATAAAGCTAACACGCGTTTTTCTTTGCTGCTATGAAAATCTCGCAGTCTGTTTATTTCCAGCGACTCTTACATTGGTGACCCCGTTTCTCTTTCGGACGTTTCCAAAGACTTTATCCAAGATGGCGACGAACACCGTTTCTCTCAAATTACCGGAGTTTTGGGAACGGCAGGCTGCCGCTTGGTTCGCCCAGGCCGAGGCTCAGTTTGCACTCCGGAACATCACCGCGGACGACACGAAGTATTATTACGTCATCTCTGTTCTCGGCAGCTCCACTGCGGCCAGAGTCGTGAGCCTGCTCGGGACCCCCCGGAGCACCACAAATTTGCGACGCTGAGAACGCACCTCCTAGAGACGTTTGGACTAACTGAACCCGAGCGCGCACGCCAGCTTCTCTCTCTACCTGGGCTTGGCGACTCCAAGCCCTCAGAACTGATGGACCACATGTTAACCCTCCTGGGCAAGCACAAGCCGTGCTTCCTCTTCAGAGAGCTGTTCCTACAACAGCTGCCAGGGCAGCTACGGTCGGCTTTAGCCAACTCTCATATTAGTGATTTCCGCGCCCTGGCCAAGGAGGCCGACAAATTTTTCTCCGCCGGGCAACAGTACTGCGTGGCCATGCGGGGCCCTGCCCCCACCACCACAGCCCAATGGCGGCAGCCGCCAAGCATGTGCTTCTACCACGCGCCGTTCGACCCCAACGCTAAGAAGTGCCGGCCCCCGTGCAGCTTTACTGCGTCGGGAAACGCAAAGGCCCACTCATTAGCTACCATGGCTGTCGGCCGTTCAGGTAGTCTGTTATTCATTATGAACACTGACTCTGGACGTCGTTTCCTCTGCGACACGGGTGCCCAGGTGAGCGTCCTGCCCACGTCAACCGTAGACATACAGGGGGGGAACCACGGCCCCGCCCTCGAAGCCGCCACCGGCAGTTCCATCCGTACTTTCGGGAAACGGAGCGTGGCGCTGTGTTTTGGCGGGCAGCGTTTCGCTTGGGACTTTGTGACAGTGAAAGTGTCCACCCCCCTTCTCGGCGCTGACTTCCTCTGCGCCAATGGCCTTTTGGTGGACGTCAAGAACCGACGTCTCGTCAATGCTGAGACTTTCAGTTTGCTCCCGTGTTCGCTCAGTGGTTCCGGCACGACGAAGTTGTCCAGCGCACTCTCGGCCTCCGACGAGTTTTCCCGCCTCCTCGCCGGGTTCCCAGACCTCACGAAGCCCACTTTCTCGTCTGCCGCCACCAAGCACGGGGTACAACACCACATCCCGACCACCGGTCCGCCTGTCCACGCCCGCGCTCGGCACCTCGACCCAGGGAAACTCGCCATCGCTAAAGCCGAGTTCGACACGATGGAGCGCCTCGGCATCATTCGCCGGTCGAACAGTCCATGGGCCTCGCCCCTCCACATCGCACTGAAACCAGGCGGCGGTTGACGCCCGTGCGGCAATTACCGGCGCCTCAACGACGCTACCACCCCCGACCGCTACCCGATTCCACACATCCAGGACTTTTCCGCCCGCCTGGCCGGGAAAGTTGTTTTCTCTAGAGTGGACCTCGTTCGTGGTTACCACCAGGTCCCCGTTCGGCCGCAGGACGTCCCGAAAACCGCGGTGATCACCCCATTCGGGCTGTTCGAATTCCTCCGCATGCCATTCGGTCTCAAAAACGCCGCTCAGGCTTTTCAATGCCTAATGGACACCGTGTTACGGGGCCTGCCATTCCTGTTCGTCTACCTGGACGACATTCTCATCGCCAGCGCCTCCAGGACAGAGCATGTGTCCCACCTCCGGACTCTCTTCGAACGCTTCAGCCAGCACGGCCTAATTGTCAATCCGGCCAAGTGCCAGTTCGGGCTGTCCTCGAACGACTTTCTCGGGCACCGCATCACGAAAGACGGGGCGGTGCCACTGCCGTCGAAAGTGGAGGCCGTGAAGGATTTTCCGCGACCCCTCACCGTGAGGGCCCTGCAGAAGTTTTTGGGCATGGTGAACTTTTATCATCGCTTCGTTCCCCGGGCAGCCCAGCTTATGCGGCCCCTTTACGAGGCCCTCAAGCCCGCCAAGCTCGCCGTCGACTGGTCCGAGGAGATGGCCAATTCTTTCACGGACACGAAAAGGGTCCTGGCTAACGCGACCATGCTGACGCATCCGTTGCCCGATGCGCCAATCGCTCTCACCACCGACGCTTCGGACTATGCTGTCGGCGCCATCCACGAACAGTGGGTCAACAGCGCCTGGCAGCCGCTCGCCTTCTTCAGCCGGCAGCTCCGCCCCAACGAGCGGAAGTACAGCACCTTCGATCGCGAGCTTCTCGGCCTCTACCTCGCCGTCCGACACTTCCGTTTCCTGCTGGAGGCCCACCCGTTCATGGCGTTCGTGGACCACAAGCCGTTGACCTTTGCCATGGCCAAAGTTTCCGAGCCGTGGTCGGCCCGTCAGCAGCGCCAGCTTTCCTTCGTCTCCGAGTTCACGACGGACATCCAGCATGTGGCTGGGAAAGACAACCCCGTCGCCGACTGTCTCTCCCGGGCCATCGCCGGCGCCGTACACCTCGGCATCGACTACACCCGCATGGCGGCCGACCAGGCCTCCGACCCAGACGTCTAGGCCTACAGGACGGCTGTCACGGGCCTTCAGTTAGCGGACGTCGCATTTGACGATGCCGGCACCACGCTCCTGTGCGATGTCTCCGCTGGGCAGCCACGCCCCGTCGTGCCCGACGGGTGGAGACGGCAGGTTTTTGACGCCGTCCATAGCCTTTCCCACCCGGGCAGGAAGCCGTCACAGAAGCTGGTGGCGGCTAAGTTCGTCTGGCACGGGCTCAAGAAGGACGTTCGCGACTGGGCCAATACCTGCGTGGTATGCCAGCGCTCGAAAGTGCATCGCCATACTAAGGCCCCGTTGGCGCCTTTCGCGGTGCCCGAGAGGCGGTTCGACCATGTTAACATGGACCTGGTGGGGCCCCTGCCGCCCTCCTGCGGGTTCACCGACCTCCTCACGATGGTCGACTGAACCACCCGATGGCCGGAAGCCATGCCGCTGTCGTCAACAACATCCGCCGATGTAGCTCGGGCGTTCATCAACACTTGGGTCGCCCGGTTCGGCGCCCCATCTGACGTCTCCTCCGACCGGGGGCCCCAGTTCACGTCGGAGCTCTGGAACGCTGTCATCCAAGGCCTCGGGTTGAGACTCCACCGCACCACCACATATCACCCTCAGGCTAACGGGCTGTGCGAACGGTTTCATTGCTCCATGAAGGCCGCGCTCCGGGCCAGCCTCCGGAACGACAGTTGGATCGACAGACTCCCGTGAATCATGCTGGGACTCAGGGCCGCCCCCAAGGAGGACCTCCAGTCCTCGTCTGCCGAGCTCGTCTACAGGCAGCCGCTGCGGGTTCCCGGGGATTTCGTCCCCAACGCCACGGACCCTTGGTCCGCAGCCCGTCAGTGGTCCGCCCTCCTGGACAACGCCAAGGTTTTCGCGCCGGTGCCCACGTCGCAGCACGGTCTCTCCCTCAGTCCCACGTTCCGCCCGACCTTCATGCGGCGGAGTACGTTTTCGTCCGCCACGACGCCCACCGGGTACCTCTTCACCCACCCTACGACGGACCATTCCGCGTCCTGGAAGCCGGGGACAAGGCCTTCGTGGTGGGTGTCGGCGGTAAGCCGGACTACATTTCCGTGGACCGTCTTAAGCCAGCCCACCTGGATCTGGACCGACCCGTTGGGTTGGCTCAGCCCCCAAGGCGGGGTCGACCTCCGGCTTCTGCACCCTCAGTCCACCACCAAGTGCCCAGGGACCCTCCTGCGACCCCCCCGGTCCCCGCCCCGGACTTAAGGAGCCGTTTCGGCCGTGTGATCCGGGCCCCTCAACGACTGACATTGCCAGTTCTAATGAATTCTGGGGGGACGTATGTGGCGGAGACCACATAGGGACAGTAACATAATTCACTATGTATAGCCAATGTTGTTATCGCTCCACGTTATGTACGGAACTTGGTTAGGTTATCGGGGCAGGGTCCCTTTAAGAGTCGTCGATTGTGTGATGACGTCATAGCCCTGCGACGAGGCCGAGTCCCTCAGTCGATGCGGAGAGTTAATAAAGCTAACACGTGTTTTTCTTTGCTGCTATGAAAGTCTCGCAGTCTGTTTATTTCCAGCGACACTTAGCTTTGCTTCTATGAAAGTCTCGCAGTCTGTTTATTTCCAGCGACCCTTAATATTCTCAAACTGTTTCTCCAACAGCTGGGCTGAGGGCTGGAATGGGTTAAATGACAGCAGGTGCCTAATGATATGCCGACCCACTCGCATCATCTACAATTGGTACCTAATAAGGAAGCACTCTGCTGTTTTCAAATGGATTTTAATTTTCAGTGGACCAGGCACACGCCTGCACAGCGACTAAACCCCCCCCCCGCTTCAGGGGTCACAACACTACAGCAGGATAGAGTCACGCTCACAACTGCCAAATACAGGGGACGTCATTTATCAAGCGCACTCCTACGCATGTTGGATCAGTTTCCTACTCACTTGTTTTTGAGCAATCATGTGCTGAATGTTACAGCCAGATTTCAGTTCTTCGAGGGCGCTGTTCCTGGATTATTTTACTCTTGGTTGTCAATGCCAGCGCTCAGCTTGTGGTTGAAACAGAAAGGCATCCAGCATCAAACATCACAATCCCTGGGTATGTCCTGTCCCATCAGCAGGACAGACCCACCAGAGGTGCCGGCACAGTGGAAAACAGTCGAAAGGAAGTGGCTCTGGGAGTCCTCTACATTGACACTGAACACCATGAAGTCTCATAGCGTCAGGTCAAGTATGGGCAAAGAAGCCTCCTGCTGATTATCACCGACCGCCCTCCCTCAGCTGATGAATCAGTACTCCTCCATGTTGAACACCGCTTGGAAGGAGCACCGGAGAGTAGCAAGGGCACAGAATGTACTCTGGGTGGGGGACTTCAATATCCATCACCAAGAGTGGCTCGGTAGCACCACTGCTGAGTCCCGAGGGTGAGCAGGAGATTGGGATTCAAGTAGGCGGCTCATGAGAAAAATACTGGCAGAGATTTGATGGGCTGAATGGCTTGCTTCTGTACTGTAACATTCTATAAATTCTATGACCCTGATTTTAATGATCCTTGTGCTTGGTTTTTGGGTGTATTGAGGATATAGCAGGCTGCAATATTTGGCAGGGATCAGTAACGCCTGATTTCTGCCGTTATCTGACCCATCTCCCAATGGAGTTAGGGGCATGTTTTGGAAGTTTCCATCTGATGAAGGCAAGAGTTTTGCTATCATAGTCAAACGTCCCTGGTTCATTCCCCGGCTAGTGGGCATGCTCAGTGCCAAGAGGCACAAGCTCCCTTTGAACGGAATTGGTTCTGAATGCGTCAGCTCCTGATTCTCTGGAATCTGCTCCAGTTAACAGAGCAGGGAGGAATTCGGAGCATCAGCAGCAGCACAACAAACAATTGCTTTGCTCGCACCGTTGTATAAAAGTTACAATTGTGGCTTCAGTTCACTGGTTGCAAACTTTCCCTCAATACTCCATGATTTTTAATAGAAAAAAAAGACTTTCACTTATATAGCACCTTTCACATCCTCAGGACAGCCCAAAGCGCTTTACAGCCAATTAAGTACTTTTTGAAGTGCAGTCACTGTTGTAATGTAGGAAACATGGCAGCCAATTTTTGCACAGCAAAATCCCACAAACAGCAATGTTATAATGACCAGCTAAATCTGTTTTAGTGACATTGGTATAAGGGTTAATATTGACCAGGACACCGGGGAGAACTCCCCTCCTCCGCTTCGAAATAGTGCCATGGGATCTTTTACATCCACCTGAGAGGGCAGACTGAACCTCGGTTTAACATCTCACCTGAAAGATGGCATCTCTGACAGTGCAGCACTCCCTCAGTATTGCACTGGGTCTCTGGAGTGGGACTGGACATGGGAGGTGAAAGTGCTACCAACTGAGCCACAACTGACAGCTTGAGGAGAAGCATAGTTTAATTAAAATTTAAGCAGATGAAAATATCAACTTAACTATAACTATGTAAGAGTGGCAGCACAGGAAGGGACAGTGATATGCGAGGCTGCAGGACTTCCAAGGACTCTCAAGGTATGGTGGCAATGTTATTGCCCCATCTGCAAGAGCAGCTACCCTGGCCCGCTCAATTCCACCATACTAGTGTGATATGCCCTTCTTACTCTATTTTTATAACTTGTCAGAAACAGAATTATTACTGGATTTGTGGCCTAGTTTGAGCAATAGACTCTGGTTCACTGGACTGGGTTAAGATTGCCTTGGCTAAAGCTAATAACCAACAGTGCAAGAGAAAAGATTTTCAGTCATCGTGAAAGAATATCGCTCTGAGACGACACATCATATTTTCTCTCGCGGTAGCTGGTTCTACAGGAGGAAGGCCACACTTTCCATTGAATTGAACAGCAAGAGGAGTCTCCTCAGTTGTGATGTGCAGTTGCTGTGCTGATGTCACGACGATACTAAAAGCAGTCTTCAGCTCCAAAATACGACTCTGTGCACTGTCAAAACAATGTTACTGTTTCTTTCATACGCTATAATATATTACAGTCTTGTCAGCAAAGGGCTAAAGGGCTGCCTTCTTTACAGGGGCTCCTATACTGCATGTACGGGTATAAAATTCCCAAATTGGTTGGGTTTTTAACACAACTCCCTGCATCCTCCAAAATAGCAGTACTGCTGCTGCAAAAAGCCACGAGCAATTTGCCCGGATAACATAAGAACATAAGAAATAGGAGCAGGAGTAGGCCAATCGGCCCCTCGAGCCTGCTCCGCCATTCAATAAGATCATGGCTGATCTGATCCTAACCACCAATCTACTATCACAGAACCATCTCCTGAATCTAACAGAATTAGACACACGAAATAGGAGCAGGATCAGGCTACACGGCCCCTGGGCCCGCTCCGCTACCCACAGGGCCATGACCGATCCGAACCTAGACTCATGTCCAAATTCCTGCCCGCTCCCCATAACCCTTTATTCCCTTTACTTCTAGGAAACTGTCTATTTCTGTTTTAAATTTATGTAATGATGTAGCTTCTACAGCTTTTTGGGGCAGCATATTTCATGGACCTACCACCCTCTGAGTGAAGTAGTTCCTCCTCATCTCAGTTTTGAAAGAGCAGCCCCTTATTCTAAGACTATGCCCCCTAGTTCTAGTTTCACCCATCATCGGGAACATCCTCCCTGCATCCACCCGATCCAACCCCTTCACAATCTTATATGTTTCAATAAGATCGCCTCTCATTCTTCTGAACTCCAATGAGTAGAGTCCCAATCTACTCAACCTCTCCTCATATGTCCATCCCCTCATCCCCGGGATTAACCGAGTGAACCTTCTTTGTACTGACTCGAGAGCAAGTATGTCTTTTCTTAAGTATGGACACCAAAACTGTATGCAGTATCCAGGTGCGGTCTCACCAATACCTTGTACAACTGAAGCAATACCTCCCTATTTTTATATTCTATCCCCCTAGCAATGAAAGCCAACATTCCATTGGCCTTCTTAATCACTTGCTGCACCTGCATACTAACCTTTGAGTTTCGTGCACCAGGACCCCCAGATCCCTTTGTACTTCAGTACTTTCCAGTTTCTTGCCATTAAGATAATAACTTGCTCTACGATTTTTCCTGCCAAAGTGCATAACCTCACACTTTCCAGTATTGTATTCCATCTGCCAAATCTCTGCCCACTTACTTAGCCTGTCTATGTCCCCTTGCAGGTTTTTTATGTCCTCCTCACTCACTACTTTCCCTCCCATCTTAGTATCATCTGCAAACTTTGATATGTTACACTCGGTCCCCTCCTCCAAATCGTTAATATAGATTGTAAAGAGTTGGGGACCCAGCACTGACCCCTGCGGAACACCACTAGTTACTGATTGTCAGTCCGAGAATGAACCATTTATCCCAACTCTCTGCCTTCTGTTAGATAGCCAATCCTCTATCCATGCCAGAATATTACCCCCAATCCCGTGATTTTTTATCTTAAGCAATAATCTTTTGTGTGGCACCTTGTCAAATGCCTTTTGGAAGTCTAATACACTACGTCCACTGGTTCCCCTTTATCCACCCCTATATGTTACTTCCTCAAAGAACTCCAGCAAATTTGTCAAACATGACTTCCCCTTCATAAAACCATGCTGACTTTGTCCTATTAAATTATGATTATCCAAATGTCCTGTTACTGTCTCCTTAATAATGGACTCCAATATTTTACCTACCACAGATGTTAGGCTAACCAGTCTATAGTTTCCAGCCTTCTGTCTACTGCCCTTTTTAAATAAGGGTGTTACATTAGCAGTTTTCCAGTCTGCCGGGACCTTTGCTGAGTCCGGGGAGTTTTGGAAAATTATTACCAATGCATCCACAGTCCCTCAAGACCCTAGGATGTAAGCCATCAGGTCCAGGTGATTTATCCGCCTTGAGTCCCATTATTTTACCGAGTACCACTTCCTTAGTGATTTTGATCGTGATTAGCTCCTCCCCCCCTATAGCCCCCTGTTTGTCCAGTGTTGGGATATTCTTAGTGTCTTCTACTGTAAAGACTGATACAAAATATTCATTCAGTGTTTTTGCCATCTCCATATTTCCCACCATTAATTTCCCGGTCTCATCCTCTAAGGGACCAACATTTACTTTAGCCACCCTTTTTCTTTTTATATAACTATAAAAACTCTTACTATCTGTTTTTATATTTTTTGCTAATTTATTTTCATAATCTATCTTCCCTTTCTTAATCAATCTTTTTGTTATTTTTTGCTGTCTTTTAAAGTTTTCCCAATCCTCTATCCTCCCACTAGATTTGGCTACCTTATATGCCCTTGTTTTTAGTCGAATACTATCCTTAATTTCTTTACTTAGTCACGGATGGCTGTCTTTTCTTTTACACCCTTTTCTTCTCAGTGGAATATATATTTTTTGGAAGTTGTAAAATAACTCCTTAAATGTACACCACTGATCATGTATCGTCTTACCCTTTAATCTATTTTCCCAATCCACTCTACTCAATTCCGCTCTCATACCTTCATAGTCTCCTTTATTCAAGCTTAGCACGCTTGTTTGAGATCCAACCTTCTCACCCTCTAATTGAATATGGAATTCAACCATGTTATGGTCACTCATTCCAAGGGGATCCTTTACTCGGACATTTTTAATTAATCCTGTCTCGTTACACAGGACCAGATCTAAGGTTGCTTGCCCCCTGGTCGGTTCAGTTACATACTGCTCAAGAAACCCATCCCTAATACACTCAATGAACTCATCCTCAAGGCAGCCCTGCCCAATTTGATTTGTCCAATTAATATGATAGTTAAAATCCCCTATAATTATAGATGCTCCCTTATTACAAGCCTCAACTATTTCCTGATTGATACTCCGTCCAACAGAGTTGCAACTGTTCGGAGGCCTATAGACTACGCCCACTAGTGTTTTTTTCCCCTTATTATTCCTTACCTCCACCCAAACTGTTTCATTATCCTGATCTTTTGACCCAATATCATTTCTCTGTATTACATCTTGCATAACATGTAGGATAGAACTAAAAAAAAATTATGGCACCATTGGCTGACTCCCCAGAGGTTAAAGGGCAGCTCAGAGTGCATCAACAATGGCCCCTCCAACAGCAGCACAATGGGGGAAATGGGAGAGAGAGGGGACTGACAGAAGGAAGAAACAACACAGAGACAGAGATAAACAGCAGGGGAGGAATGAGAACCAGGAGCAGTTAGTAATAGAAATATTAAAGCCTCAGATCATTGTTTTTCCCTGTGTTCACACAAATGAGACCAGCAGTAAAAACAATACAACTGTTTCCATGCTCTCCCTTGGTATGCTCCTATCTAGGTGTAGTTAGGGCAAACAGGAACAAATTCCACAGGAGGTAATGGACAAACAGTTGTAATAAGAGGAAATGCCTAGACGTGATATGAAGACACTGTCAGGATTAAAAGGATAGTTACTTACTCAATGCCACTTCTACAGCTACTTAAATGAAAGACAATTTTTTTGAATAATGCTTTCAGATGTCAGCCAGTATCTCCATAAAACAGGCTCCTGAGCGAGAAATGAACAACAGAATGCCCGTGAGTCACATCATATTCATCTAGTTATCTGGCATGACCCTCAAAATGCCATGATCACCTCCACACTCTTTCTAGCCCAGCATTTAATTCAACTGTTGCAACCAGGCTTCATCTGCCAGCAGCTGTTTACGGTGCCCATCAGTCCGCTATAATGAAATGGCCATTAACTCACTCTAAAGGCCAGAGAGCAATGTGTACATGACTGACACCACACTCAAACACCACTATGAAACAGGGGACCCTTCACTCCCTCGAGACCATTTGTTATGACATTCATGCCTGCTTTATTCACAATAATGAAAAGCTATTCTGACCTCTTGATCAACGAACGCCAAAATACTTGTAGCCGGTTTCTGCAGTTAATTATCTTGAGGTGGAATATAATCCCTTTTCACAAGTATATAAACCTGCATTTGCATTCAAATAAAATTACTTTGGGGCAGTGAAAGTCTCCATTATACATTTATAATACATATATATCTATCTCCTGGACAGTGACTAGCCTAGTAAAAATAACACCCATTATTTCTCATCAGAGAATTGCCTGTTCCAGTTACAGGGCTGTTTCACTCATTATATTTCTTATAAAACCTCTTTTTTCTGGTCAAGCGATGTGAAAGCACACAGAGAGATCTGACCAGCATAACACAAGATCTATGTCCACACGTCAGTGAGGCTGAAAATCGGAAACTGGGGTACTTAACTTCAAAAGGGAACACGCACAGCCAGAAAAAACATGACATTTATTTATATATTTTTGTTTAAACAGGATGAGTCACCAGTGTTACACACCTCCAGCCAGCTTTTTATTCCTGGTACAATGCTCATATTCACAGTCGTCTGACCATAGCACAGAGGAATGAGCAGTGATTTGGTTTCACGGCCTTGCACTGTCACACGCAGTAAGTACAAACATTCTGAAAACAGTGGCCCAGAATTTGCTGGGAAAATAATGCTGAGGTTAATGCACACGCCGTTATTGGTGTGTAACCCAGCAATCTGTAGCGAGGAAGAGCTGCGCATGAGTTGCGAATCACCACAAGCGCTGGATGATTTGTGCCCCTCCACCATTAGCCTCGTGGAAATGGCAGCTCGTCCTCAACCTCCCCATGAGTTTCAAGAAATTGCTGCAAAAACGAATTAAGCTCGCCGCAGCAAGTTAGGGCTAGTACTTTTAATGGCGATATTTATGTTCCTGCAATGCCACTCAACCTCCCTGGCCCAGAAAGGGAACAATTGAAACTGTGGAGCCTCATTTCTACAGGTAGTAAATTGTTAAGTTATAGTTAAGCTGATACTGTTTAAATTTTTATTTCAATTTTTTTTTTACTTTTCCTTTCAGCCTCTTTTCTTTCTCTCTTAATCCAATCTTTCCCTCTCTTCATTTCTCTCTATGTACCTGAATTAACTCCAGTTTCTCAATCCTTAAATCTCATTGGTTAAGGAGATAGACTGCTGGTCCCGTCGTTCACCAAGCTCCCAGATGCCACATTGCCCTCGCTGCGGCGTTATTAGCTCGCACTTCCAGCAAGTTATGGCACAAAAAATGTTCTAGCTGAAGGGCGAGGGAAAAAATCTAACAAACGGGCACGCCGCCCCACTCCAGCAAAATCTGGGCCATAACATAGGATCAGAAGTTCCTGGAACATTCTGTAATATAAAAATCAATACTGCTCGCTTTCAATGATGGGATTTAATCGCTGGAGCCCATCAGTGTGCCGATCACTATCCTCTCTTACCCCATTTTATGAAAAGAAATGACTAACTCTGCATCGTGTTATAAATGATAAAAATTGTCTGATAATCCATGAGCATGTATACCCATTACTGCCTTGCAACATAACCCAAGCTAAGTATTATCCTAACCCAAGTGTGTCCTACCTTTTGGGGCTGGATACACGTGTCAAACCCAATGAGTGGGTCGCACAGGATTATGCAGAAATCTGAGATAACATACACAAAATACGAGACCCTATACACAGGTAAGTGCGACCTACATGAACAAAAAGGAAGGTAGCACACAACTAGGCACAGGTTGGTAAGGAGGTGTAGATTTATCATTTCCATTTGCAGTGCTGGTTAGCAATCAGATGCTGCTTCTATGCACTATTCTGGGAACGAGCAAGGTGGTCACAACATAGGGGAGGACACGATTCTCGCAGGACGAGCTACATTTAGGAGGAGAGAGTTTAGTGAGGAGTAAAAAGGCAGATTTGATATTGAGAAGACTGATTGGCTCGTGATCAATAAACAACCCAATAAAATTCAGTACAGTTGACATCTTTTTTTAATAATTTTTTTCACATATACTCAATTATGTTGGGGCGAGGGTGGGGTCTCAATGTCCGGCTGTGAGAGAATAATAATACGAGCTGAAGATATACTGTGTCACAATACTGTTACAATAGAAACAGGTTTTGCTAGCTGAGTATTACCAGATATTGGATATGTAACATAATGTCTATCATTATATAGGAAAATCAGGAATAACTTGGCAAGTTCTACAGATACCCAATCCTTTCACAAACTTCTGATCAGAGTTAAGTCAGTCATTCTCAATCACCAATCATAATGGCCCTCCCTTTCAACTCTCATGTCATGGACCAGCGGGCCAATCTACTTAAACCTTTGCTGGACAGGTGACCTTCCACTGAACTTGTTAAAAATGTCTCCCCGTTTCGAACCAAATAATTCTTCCCAAGTGTTATTGCTGGGATGCTGGCAATAACACCAGGTGAGAGCGATTATAAAAAGCATTTAGAAAATCTCAAATAAATCATCCATTAAATACAAGACATAGGTAGCACTTTGTGCCATTAGGAGACCGGAGGCATCTAATTACATCAAGGTTGGCATTTAGTACAAAGCAGATCTGCATAATAGAGTTGTTTAAATTAGAGGCGTCAGCTGTGGCTCAGTGGGTAGCACTCTCACCTCTGAGTCAGAAGGTCGTGGGTTCAAATCCCACTTCAGAGACTTGGGCACATAATCCAGGCTGACACTTTCAGTGCAGTACCGAGGGAACGCTGCACTGTCGGAGGTGCCGGCTTTCAGATGAGGCCTCAAACCGAGGCTCTGTCTGCCCTCTCAGGTGAACATAAAGGATCCCATGGCACTACTTCGAAAAAGAGCAGGGGAGTTCTCCCTGGTGTCCTGACCAATATATTTATCCCTCAGCCACCATCACTTCAACAGATTATCTGGTCATTATGTCACGACTGTTTTTGGGACCTTGCTGTGCGCAAATTGGCTACCATTTTTCCTATGTTATAACAGTACTTCATTGGCTGTAAAGTGCTTTGGGACATCCTGAGGTTGTGAAAGGCGTGTGGTATGGAATAGTAGCAGATGGGTTTGTACCTATCATCCTCTGCATGCAGAGTTCCAGCCACAGCAGTGCTGTCATGGGTATGTGTAAAGTTGAGGCCACCTTTCCCCACAGGAAGAGAGAGAAAACTCCAAGAAAAGGCAATACTCATCATTCTTGCATCCCCCTAGTGGCCAGTAATAAGCTGCACCAATGGAGCCAGTGAGCACACCCACGCTCTCAACTCTAGATACACGTGGTGAGTCGAGATGCAAGAAAGGGGAAGGTCAAAAAGTGACTTGGGACTGTTTGACAGGGAAGAAAAGTAAGAGCTGCATTTATATAACATATACCATTGTCATGTCCTCAAGACACCTAAAAGCAGTTCTCGCCAAATGAATTATTTTTTGTAGTTACTGTCATGATGTAGGTAAATGGGCCAGCCAATTTTTACACAGCAAGGTCCCATAAATAGCATATGAGATGAACGGCTAGTCAATCTGTCGCTGGTGGTGTTGCTGAAGAAGGACCATTGACCAGGACACCAGGAGAGCTTGCTACTCCTACATTACAACAGTGACTACACTTCAAATTGACTGTAAAGCGCTTTGGGACATCTGGTGGTCGTGAAAGGCACTATATAAATGTAAGTCTTTCTTTCTTACTTTTCTTCGAATAGTGCCATGGCATCTATTCCATCAACTTGAGCAGGCAGGTGAGGCCTTGGTTTAATAAATGGCTTGCACAGCAAGGTGAAAGAGGCATAAATATTAGGTTATTCAAAATAGAATTAGAGGGCATATTGGGAGAGTTAATGTACTAGAGGGACTAGTTTCAATGGAGAGAATGGCATTTATTTCTCCTTGACTTTTCCCACATTTTTCAGAGTGCTTTATGCCAATATACTGGATGTCAAACATGAAAGCATTCCAGATCCAGATCCATGGTCACAAAAAGTCGTGGAGCCACAAATGTTTCTAACATTGTATTGGTGTCACCATTAGTGCCACTTTCCACAATGTATACCGGGTAGGATAACTTCACTGCGACTAACATGTCCCGTGGCTGGGCCACAGGTCTATCCACAGAATTGTAGCTCGATACAAAACTGATATCAAGTATTAGTGTTATGAGCCTGCTATTGAAACAAAATATACAGGGTTAGAAGAGTTGGCATTGGATTAGTTTTGGACTGCTCCAATAAAGAGCTGGCACAAACACGATGGGCTGAATGGCCTCCCTCGGTGCTGTAAGCTCCTATCATTCTGTGCTACAGCAGAGTTTGAAGACAGCCATTGAGCTGCATCATGCTGTTCCAGTGGGGTAAACTTCATAAACCCCATAATAACAGTGAAGAGGAGTGCTGGTAATGGCACTGTGTGGGGAGGGCTACTAGAGGCTTCAGAACGTGGAGTAGCCAGATTAAAATTAATCCATACACAGAAGCGCTGAGTAAGGGTTATGAGCCTGCTATTAGAACAAAATCAAAGGGGTTTTATTGTCATTTCATCCAAACGTGAACACTTTATTAAAATTGTAAGTGTCAGATGAATTTATGAAAATTAATTTAGACAAAGTGATTTTTCTTTTTCCTTTAAACACTGTAGCTTTGATTTCTGACATCATGAACCACAACAGAAGTAACACAATAATAAAGGGACAGGGTCTCTTTAAGGACTACCAATGAACT
The DNA here is from genome assembly GCF_052327205.1 of Somniosus microcephalus. Taxonomy (NCBI): domain Eukaryota; kingdom Metazoa; phylum Chordata; class Chondrichthyes; order Squaliformes; family Somniosidae; genus Somniosus; species Somniosus microcephalus. The sequence continues at coordinate 182,120,126 of NC_140990.1, forward strand.
GCTCTCCTATACAGCCAATTACTTTCCCGTGTCTGTCAGTCAAAGGAAAAATGACTGAACCCATTAGATCAAACCTTTGCCACTGCTCATAATGCACCTCTTAGGCCTCATTAATCTGAGTCAGCGGCACACAGCCAGCGGTGCTCAACAAGGCAACGAGTGCCTCCCCCACACCCCACGTGAGTCCTCTCATCTCCGAAAACAGTGCTAATCAAGCTATCCTTATTACCCGACTCACTGTCATGTGAACAGCATTCACTCCTAACTGCTCTCATTACGGGCACATCTTCAGAGACGTCTGACTGGAAAGAAAGTCTGATCGCATTAATATTCATGACAATAATTAGTATTCTAGGTCACTGAATATTCATGCTATTATTTTGGTTTTATGGGTTGGACAAAGTCCTTACTGTCAGCGTAGAGGGGACGTGCATTCTCGGGCTTTTATAGATCTAAATTCTATAGCATGCACCTTCCTTGCTGAGTGGAAACCTTGCTATATGACACCAGCAGCTAGCTGACCGAAAGTTTACATCTTTGAAGTTTACAGCTGCTAGAAATTAATTTATCAAATGAAACAAAAAATTAACAAGAAAATTACAGCGCTCGTTAAGCTGCGCTGAGCTGGGGTATGTGTTCTGCACTTTTTATTTGCAGGAATGTTATATAAAGACTTGAAGGTTTACTGATCTCTCATAAATAAATATAAATAAGTTAATGATGTCCTGGAGGGTTTTGATAGAAATTTATAAGAGGTTTCAGATTAATGTCAGCAAGACGGTTAATAGTCAAAACACGTCTGCAAACGACTTTTCTATGCCTGGACCCAAGAGTTGCTAAAAACAATCAGACCAACTGTTGTAAATGGTTTGGGAATTAAATCAGTCCAGCTCAGGTATAGAAGAGCAAAGGATTCAGATATGTTGTACTGTCAATGCAAAATATTATAAACTGGAAGCTAATAGACTAGAAGTGCAGGCTTTAGATCCATAGAAATGTGCATTTGTCTTCGAATATGGCAGCCAGCTATACATGACATGTCAGGGAGGATTATTATAGAGAGCTACTTTATGGTATATCAATCCCAGTCTTCTCCCTTCCTCTCCTGAAGGTGTGGACTCACACTGAGTTATGTATCCGTTTCCATAGGCATTGGCTACCAGCCACTACCTAGCTCCAAGTGGCAATCTTTCATTTGTGAACCCAGCGAGTGTTGATATCCTACCTGACCCAAGCCTGCCCTCAACTGAGCTGCTTTGTCTATTTAAACAAAAAGGGCATCTTCTTGAAAAGCAAAATTGAACGGAAAGATATCAAAGTTAATCAAGTTAAACACCATTTTTTGGTAACCCTTCGATTTCTGCAAGCAGTCCTGCTGACTGATACACCCATTAGATTCAAGCATGAAGTCACTTATTTTCATCTCAGATTCCTGGCTTTTCTGGTATGTGTTAGTTTTGCAGATAAGATTCTCGCACATCTTTACTACAAATACCCCAATTTGACTTTTGGTGGCCTAATAAAATTGACCAGGCATGTTTAAATTATTACTCTATGAATTTATTTATTCTATAAATTCTATCCACAGGGTATACTGCAGCAACTCGCCAAGGCTTCTTCAGCAGCACCTCCCAAACCCGTGACCTCTTCCACCTAGAAGAACAAGTGCACTAGGTGCATGCGAACACCACCACCGCCAAGTTTCCCTCCAAGTCACACACCATCCCGGCTTGGGGATATATCGCCGTTCCTTCATCGTCGCTGGGTCAAAATCCTGGCACTCCCTCCCTAACAGCACCTTCACTACACGGACTGCAGCGGTTTAAGGCGGCGGCTCACCACCACCTTCTCAAGGGCAACTAGGGATGGGCAATAAATGTTGGCCTTGCCAGTGATGTCCAAATCCTGACAATTATTTTTTTTTAAATGCAGTCTACAGTCTTTTGTTAGAATTCATATGCTTAAAGCATTTAAAAAGCAGGATCCATTTCATCAGTAAATCACAATTAAAAAAAAATAAGGGCAGCCTAATGGTTGGAGCCCATAAAAGAAAATAAGTGTGGCAGTGTTTGGGGAACATACATGTTACTTATTAAAACACAATGTTCTGGCAGATTCTAGAATGAAATCACTAATGACTGTGTGGAGCTTGTTCGATACTTCACGTACATTTGTGACATGGAGGTACAGTCTACTCTTCATTCAAAGTCCTTTTTTTGTTGAGAAAAATTCGAATCATCCAATGGTTAATATTAAAGCAGCTGCGTTTATTTTGCATGATTTCTACTTGAATTAACAGATCATTCAAATGAAGCAGCTTTGAATTACTGTATCACTGTTTTTATGAGCATCACTTGCTCTAAGACAGTGAGCTTCCCCCATATACTGTGCACAACATACAACGTGGTAAAGAAAAGTCACTCGAAGCGAGGAGCCAGTTCCACCAATAAATCTACTGCAAGTGTGAGTTAAAACGTGATTGGCTGTCAAGCCATTAAGCTGGGGAAACTATGTTCACTTTTCTTTGCTGCTCTCCACCCAATATTGTGCTTTGTGCCTCCCTCATTCCCCAATAAAATATACAGACCCTTCTGTCTGTTGCCTATTTGGTTCAGATCACGGTGTGCTGGCTTACCAATGTTTACACTGTCAAATCCAGCTCTCTGATCCTAGATCATAAAAAAAAAGGGTGTCTGATTCTGTTGTTGGGGTAAGAGAGGCCGATTTAGCAGTGTAACCGTGGCGAGTCCTGCACGAACACTGGTCTGAAATAATAATAATAATGAGCTTCTTGTATAAATGCTGAAAAATAATTGCATATTAAGTAATGACAGATATAACACCAGTATTGACACCACTGTGTCAGCCAATGAGCTAGAAGCGGGGCGGGACTTGTGGTTTTAATTTACAAAACTACAGCAAACAAAGTCTCTTGAGTACAGCAGGGTGATTTCTAAAGCAAAATGCAGTGAGTGGAGGACAGTTACATAATACAAATTGTGTGTGTAAGATCCATCCCAGTCACTTCCAGCAGTGCAGTAGAATCTGAGCGGGAGGGAAACACATGGGGCAGAGCCAGTTTTTCTGCTGGACTGCTATTCTTTTTGGCCTGGCTGCTGAATTCTGACTGGGGGCTCGAGGGAGCTTCCAATATGACATTACCTTTAGAGATAGGACTGGTGGGATGCCAGGCTTCCCCAGAAAGCTCACCAGTTCTGCCCAGTGTACACGCCAGGCGCGTTTGATGGAGGGTGGGGGTTTTTTTGGTTGTTTCATTCCCCTCCCCTTCACCCCCGTCGTTTCATCTCTCGTATCTAAGCTCCAACAGCAACGCATGTGTCATGACAATACCATCCCACTCACAATTTTATGGCTAGCAATGAGCACATTTTACGTTAAAAGTTTGTGGGGGGAAACATTATACGAGACATTCAGCATAACTTTGACACTTGGGGATTAATTTCCCTTGCATCACATTGGTAATGCATTTGCATAAAATTCTTTTGTGCACTGCTTTAATATAGTTATTAACCCTTTTATTTTCAACGGGATAAAAAACGTATTAAAATAGTGCACATCGGAAGCTTATGTAAATGTACCAACTAGTGTACCTCCGGAGGAAATTAAAGCCTCAAGTCAGTGATTAAGTTCTCTAATCTGTGTTGACAGCTTTGCTAAAGCCCTGTTTAAAGAGAAAAAAATACTATACCAATTGGACTATTCAAGGGTGGGAGGGTTTGGACCCATTTTACTGTCTCAACTTCTGTGGGAAAAAAAATCTGATACAGGAAGTACTTTCCTCCCCATTTAATTTGCTAATTATCTCTGACTTAGTCCTTCTCCATCTCCTTAAGCTGTTCCCACGATTCACAGACAGCTGTTCATCTCACTAACTGACGCAGAAACATGGCAGACGCTATTCTGATAGCAGGACAGATCTTTCGGCTGCTTCATTAGTCGCATAACTGACAGAATTGCAGAAAAAAAAACTCGATGTTGGTTTCGCGTTGTACTGTATTAAGTTTGCCAGCTTGTATCAAATTATTGAGGACACCTGCAGATGCACTTAAGAGCTGGTCTCTACGTTGCACCGGAAGCAAGTATAAGAGCCTCTTTCCTAGTTACTCAGTGCGACCACAGTACGCTGCGTGCAATTCAGGATCGTTACAGACATGCTCGCAAGCTCAATTCTGCAGCCATTTCCGGCGGTTACTTTCTCCGATAGCCAGCTGCACAACTCACCCGCGTTCTGCGAAATGTGCAAACTACTCAGGTCTTTGGGCAGACCGTTCGTTTTGGGACTGGAGAGAGGGGCACAGGCTGAAGTGGCACGAGGAGGCCGCTTCCCAGGGACTTTGACGGTGGTCCGAAGAAGGTCGATCTCCTTTCCGTGGACATTCTGCATGTAATCCTGGACAGAGACATAAAAAAATGCGCATGAAAACGTCAGCATTTAAAATGGTCCATTTTTAGAATTAGTCTCCCAAATAAAAAGCACAGAATGGATATGTACAAAATGAATTTAAGTCCATTAAGCTAATAAACATTTTACTGAATGATTAAGACGATTAAATTCACCAAATGCGAACCCAACAGTAACATACAATCATGGGCTCAACATCTTTTTGTCCAAATTTCACCCAGAAAGATTTTTTTTAAATATCCGATAATTTAAATGTAAATAGGGATAAAAGCAGTTTAAAAAAAAGCTCCAGCTTTTTAAACACCTTTTATTTCTATTTTGACTAATTTTATCCTCATAAAGCTGCCCAGATACTGGCAGAGATATTTGCCAACATCAAGCCCCCGTTATTGTACGCACAACAGAATCTCAAATTCAAGCCAGCTCTTCCCGGTTTTCATGTGCAAATGCTGTCTCTATAATCAATTGTGTCATTTGTGTCCCAAGTACTGATCAGAACAGAAAGATCTTAACAAGACACAAGGGCAATTCAAACCAAAGTACTCAAACAACTCTTAACAAGTCACTGGAGACTACTTGATGCAAGTCTCCACAAGTGCAGTCCTTGCAAACCTCTGCCCCGTAACAGCTTGAAAATAGTAATTGCAAACCTATTTGCATTTATTGCTGTTCATCATCCCCAAAAACGTAACTGGGAGGGCCTCTGGGCCATTGTTCTTCTCAGAGAGTATCAGTAAACTAGGTGACCGGGTGCACAAATCCACCCTCTTTGCTCCTATGCTGCCGCTTGTTTTTACATTGGGCTCCTAATTATGTTGCATCTATTGCCATCCACTTAATTAGCTGCATTAATGTGATTTCTTTTCACATAGTCAAGCAATTAAGAGCTATGATTGAGTTTCATTCAATTAGCCTCAACAAACATGCTAATTGATGCCCCAGATGCAAATGAGGTGCGATGAGGGAAACCTGCTAGCGATCCGCGATTCTGTCACAAAACCACGGCTCTTTGAGCACTGACAGGGAGACAGTTGCAGCACCAGCACAGATACCTCCAGCACAACCTCCTGCTACTTCTACCACATAAAGAACTGCTCCCTTGTTAATCGACGCTGCCATTTATGGGAAGTTATCGAGAAGAATGGACATAGTGCATTATTAGACCTAAAGAACTGAGAATTCCCAAACACTTAAAAAGCGGTTAACGACTCTGTGTAATGTTGAATAAATCTGCCTTTTTAAAGGAGAGATGCTGCAGTCTTTTCCGGGGGAGAGCAGGTCTCAGACAAGGGCAGTTTGTGGAAGAGCCACAAACATTCTGCTCCGAAAACTCCACACAATGCTGTCAGGGAAAGTTTGTCAACTTTTGCAATATGATTTCATTCAAACTATGAGTACAAATTATTTGAAGCGTCAGAAGCAACTATGAGCAGTGGTGTGCCCTGGTTTTATATAAACATGGCGAGGTTTCTCATTCAGAGACTTGACAATGCTAATGCTGCCCACTCTAACCAATGAAGTAAGGCAGCTGACCATTCCCATGGCACTGTTCAGCAACTGCTGACAAACACCAACATACTAACAGTGATCATGATATACTGTGAGGACATACTAATGGCAATGATAACATACTATGAAGACAAAGAACACTGCATAAAAGGGCTGGTACTTGAGTTGTGTCCTCTGAATAAAATGGAAACCTGAACCTTGCTGTATTTACAAAACAGATGGAAAAGTCTTACAAAGGCACTCCGAGTTTTGTAGAAAAAATACATTCCTCTAAGTTTTTTGTTTTATTATGTATGTGTACACACACACACACACACACACACACACACACACACACGTGTAGAACCAGATTGTGACATTTATTAATATGTTAACAAGAACATTTTCCAAATGGGAATCAAACAATTTAGAAAAATTGCAGTTTTTTTTTTTAAACTTCTCACAAAGATTATCACCAAGCGTGAAGGACAGATAGATCAGCTATTTACAAATTCATGTAGCGCTTCATAAAGTACCAACACTCTTCTCCATAGAGCTGTAGCGAGTGAAGATCCCGATCTATTCCACTGTGGCATGTACCTCTCAGCTCTTGAAGCAGGAAGTGGCAATCCAAAATTGAATCTACAGCGACACATCACCATCAACACAAAAGGCTAAGTTTGGCTGACTATCTCATCACCCTGAGATATCATTGCTACCAGCCCACAGTACAGAGGTTTGAACAGAAAAACAAACATCCAAGAGGTGTCTCAACAATATAATATATATGGAACAGAATATCTAGAACTTGGGGGGAATGTAGAAGTCCTGTTTTCTACCCCTCCTTTGTCCCTGGGGATGTGGAACTGTTGTGTTTGTCAGAACTGAAGGATTCACCAAACTTTGGCATTGTGACTGCAGTTGGCAAAACAGATCAAATGGGTCTAAAACTGCAGGATCCAGTCTAGTTCAATGCAACATTAGGAGGAGTATGCCAGGTAAAATGTAAACAAAATAATAGCAGAAATGCAAGTGATTCTGCAGGAAAGAAAGAATTTGTATTTATATATCACCTTTCACAACCTCAGGATGTCCCAAGGTGTTTCACAGCCAATAAAGTACCTTTGATGTGCAAATACAGTTGAATTTTATGGAAATGTGGCATTCGTAATAAGGTGGATGAATTGGCTGCGCAAATAGAGGTAAACGAATATGATTTGGTTGGGATTACGGAAACGTGGCTCAAGGCTGGGAACGCAACATCCAGGGGTATTCAATATTCAGGAAAGATAGGCAAGTAGGAAAGGGAGGTGGGGTAGCATTACTGGTTAAAGAAGGGATTAACACAATTGTAATGAAGGATATTAGCGTTGATGATGTGGAATCTGTATGGGTAGAATTGAGAAATACTAAGGGGAAGAAAACGTTAGTGGGAGTGGTATATAGACCTCCAAACAGTAAGGCGGAGGTTGAGGATGACATTAAAAAGGGAAATAAAAGAAGCGTGCAATAAGGGCACAGCAGTCATCATGGGTGACTTTAATCTACATATAGATTGGGCTAACCAAATTAGTAACAATACTGTGGAGGAGGAATTCCTGGAGTGTTTACGGGATGGTTTCCTAGACCAATATGTCGAGGAACCAACCAGAGATCAGGCCATCTTAGACTGGGTATTATATAACGAGAAAGGATTAATTAGCAATCTTGTTGTACGAGGCCCCTTGGGTCAGAGCGATCATAATATGATCGAATTCTTCATTAAGATGGAGAATGAAGTAGTTGACTCAGAGACTAGGGTCTTCAATTTAAATAAAGGAAACAACGATGGTCTGAGGAGCGAGTTGGGTAGGATTGATTGGGGAATGTCACTCAAAGGGTTGACGGTGGATAGGCAATGGCAAACATTCAAAGACCGAATGGATGAACTACAGAAATTGTTCATCCCAGTTTGGCATAAAAATAAAACAAAAAAGGTGACTCAACCGTGGCTAACAAGGGAAATTAGGGATAGCATAAGATCCAAGGAGAGGACATATAAATTGGCCAGAAAAAGCAATAATCCTGAGGATTGGGAGCAGTTTAGGATTCAACAAAGGAGGACAAAGGGATTAATTAAGAAAGGGAAAATAGATTATGAGAGTAAACTTGCAGGGAACATAAAAACTGACTGTAAAAGCTTTTATAGATATGTGAAGAGAAAAAGATTGGTGAAGTCAAGCGTAGGTCCCTTGCAGTCAGAATCAGGGGAATTTATAATGGGGAACAAAGAAATGGCAGACCAACTAAATACATATTTTGGTTCTGTCTTCACAAAGAAGGACACAAATAACCTCCCAGAGATGATGGGGAACATAGGGTCTGATGAAAGGGTGGAACTGAAAGAAATCAGTATTTGTAGAGAAATGGTGTTGGGAAAATTGATGGGACTGAAGGCCGATAAATCCCCAGGGCCTAATAATCTACATCCTAGGGTACTTAAGGAAGTGGCCCTAGAAATAGTAGATGCGTTGCTGGTCATCTTCCAGAACTCGATAGACTCTGGAACAGTACCCATGGATTGGAGGGTAGCTAATGTTACCCCACTATTCAAAAAAGGTGGTAGAGAAAAAGTGGGGAATTATAGACCGGTAAGCCTGACATCGGTCGTGGGGAAAATGCTAGAGTCCATTATAAAAGATGTAATAGCAGAGCACTTGGAAAGCAGTGACAGGATCGGACAAAGTCAACATGGATTTACAAAAGGTAAATCATGCTTGACTAATCTACTGGAATTTTTTGAGGATGTAAAATAGATAAGGGAGAACCAGTGGTTGTGGTGTATTTGGACTTTCAGAAGGCTTTCGATAAGGTCCCACATAAGAGATTAGCATGCAAAATTAAGGCACATGGGATTGGGGGAAAGGTATTGACTTGGATAGAGAACTGGTTGGTGGACAGAAAGCAAAGAGTTAGAATAAACGGGTCGTTTTCCGAGTGGCAGGCAGTGACTAGTGGGGTACCGCAAGGATCGGTCCGAGGACCCCAGCTGTTCACAATATATATTAATGATGATCTGGACGAGGGAACTGGATGTAATATCTCCAAATTTGCAGACGACACAAAGCTGGGTGGGAGGGTATGCTGTGAGGAGGATGTCGTGAAACTCCAGTACGATTTGGACAGGTTGGGTGATTGGGCAGAAACATGGCAAATGCACTATAATGTGGATAAATGTGAGGTTATCCACTTTGGTGGCAAAAACAGGAAGGCAGATTATTATTTGAATGGCAATAGATTGGGAGAAGGGGAAGTGCAAAGAGACCTGGGTGTTTTTGTGCACCAGTCGCTGAAGGTAAGCATGCAGGTGCAGCAGGCGGTTAAGAAGGCAAATGGTATGTTGGCCTTCGTAGCAAGAGGGTTCGAGTACAGGAACAAGGATGTCTTGCTGCAGTTGTACAGGGCCTTGGTGAGACCGCACCTTGAGTACTGTGTGCAGTTTTGGTCGCCTTATCTGAGGAAGGACGTTCTTGCCATGGAAGGAGTGCAGCGAAGATTCACCAGGTTGATACCTGGGATGGCAGGAATGACGTATGAGGAGAGATTGTGTCAATTGGGCTTATACTCACTGGAGTTTAGAAGATTGAGAGGGGATCTCATCGAAACCTATAAAATTCTGTCAGGCCTGGACAGATTAGACGCAGGAAGGATGTTTCTGAACATAAGAACAACATAAGAACATAAGAAGTAGGAGCAGGAGTCGACCATACGGCCCCTCGGGCCTGCTCCGCCATTCAATAGGATCATGGCTGATCTGAATCTAGATTCACGTCCACTTCCCTGCCCTCTCCCCGTAACCCCAATTCCCTTATCTGCTAGGAAAATGTCTATCTCCATTTTAAATTTATTTAATGTTGCAGCTTCCACAGCTCTCTGGGGTAGCAAATTCCATAGATTTACTACCCTCTGAGTGAAGAAGTTTCTCCTCATCTCAGTTTTGAAAGGGCAGCCCCTTATTCTAAGATTATGCCCCCTAGTTCTAATCTCACCCATCAGTGGAAACATCCTCACCGCATCCACCCGATCAAGCCCCCTCACAATCTTATATGTTTCGATAAGATCGCCTCTCATTCTTCTGAACTCCAATGAGTAGAGTCCCAACCTACTCAACCTTTCCTCATACGCCAACCCCCTCATCTCTGGAATCAACCGAGTGAACCTTCTCTGAACCGCCTCGAGAGCAAGTATATCTTTTCTTAAATATGGAAACCAAAACTGCACGCAGTATTCCAGGTGTGGCCTCACCAATACCCTGTATAACTGCAGCAAGACTTCCCTGTTTTTATACTCCATCCCCCTTGCAATAAAAGCCAAGGTTCCATTGGCCTTCCTGATCACCTGTTGCACCTGCATACTAACCTTTTGTGTTTCATGCACCAGGACCCCCAGATCCCTTTGTACTGTAGCACTTTCTCTCCATTTAGATAATAACTTGCTCTTTGATTTTTTCTGCCAAAGTGCATAACCTCACACTTTCCAACATTATATTGCATCTGCCAAATCTCTGCCCACTCACTTAGCCTGTCTATGTCCTTTTGCAGGTTTTTTATGTCCTCCTCACTCACTGCTTTCCCTCCCATCTTTGTATCGTCGGCAAACTTGGATATGTTGCACTCGGTCCCTTCCTCCAAATCGTTAATATAGATTGTAAAGAGTTGGGGTCCCAGCACTGACCCCTGCGGAACACCACTAGTTACTGATTGCCAGCCCGAGAATGAACCATTTATCCCAACTCTTTGTTTTCTGTTAGATAGCCAATCTTCCACCCATGCCAGTATATTACCCCCAATCCCGTGATTTCTTATCTTGATCAGTAATCTTTTGTGTGGAACCTTGTCAAATGCCTTTTGGAAGTCCAAATACACTACATCCACTGGTTCCCCTTTATCCACCCTGTATGTTACATCCTCAAAGAATTCGAGCAAATTTGTCAAACATGACTTCCCCTTCATAAAACCATGCTGACTCTGTCCTATTAAATTATGTTTATCCAAATGCTCTGTTACTGTTTCCTTAATAATGGACTCCCAACATTTTGCCAACCACAGATGTTAGGCTAACTGGTCTATAGTTTCCAGCTTTTTGTCTACTTCCCTTCTTAAATAAGGGTGTTACATTAGCAGTTTTCCAATCTGCCGGGACCTTTCCTGAGTCCAGGGAGTTCTGGAAAATAATCACCAATGCATCCACAATCCCTACCGCCACTTCTCTCAAGACCCTAGGATGTAGGCCATCAGGTCCGGGGGATTTATCCGCCTTAAGTCCCATTATTTTACTGAGTACCATCTCCTTAGTGATTTTAATCGTGTTTAGCTCCACCCCCCCCCCCATTGCCCCCCGTTTGTCCAGTGTTGGGATATTTTTAGTGTCCTCTAATGTAAAGACTGATACAAAATATTTGTTCCGGGGAGTCCAGAACCAGGGGTCATAGTCTAAGGATAAGGGGTAAGCCATTTAGGACAGAAATGAGGAGGAATTTCTTCACCCAGAGAGTGGTGAACCTGTGGAATTCTCTGCCACAGAGGGCGGTGGAGGCCAGTTCATTAATATATTCAAGAAGGAGTTGGATATATTTCTTAAGGCTAAAGGGATCAAGGGATATGGGGAGAAGGCAGGGACAGGGTACTGAGTTTGGATGATCAGCCATGATCTTATTGAATGGCGGGGCAGGCTCGATGGGCCAAATGGCCTACTCCTGCTCCTATCTTCTATGTTTCTATGTTAACCAATATGTACATAGCAAGGCCCCACAAGCAGCAAGGAGATAAATGACCAGATAATCTGTTTTTTTAGTGATATTGATTTGAGATAAATATTGGCCTGGACACTTGGAGAATTCCCCTGCACAAACACTGTCTTTTGTTCCTTTCCCCTCCCTCCAATGCTTTAACAAAAAAAAAATTATTTCTATCAAGTACCCTGTGATCAAAGAGGTACCCTGGTTCCAGGTGTCCCGGCCAATATTTATCCCTGAACCAACATCACTAAAACAGATTACAGGAAACTTTGGTTTATCCGGAGGTTGTATGGCCGGAAACTTTGCTCTAACGGCAGAAATCAGCAGCCGTTTTAGTTCGTTTTTTTTTCTTCTCCTAGCATTCTGTTAACAGGCAGGCTCTGGAAAGCGTCTTTGGAGCTTCGCAACAGCTTCAGAGACGCTTCAAGGTACGGGCCGAGTGTTTACGAGCTGTTGCTGAGCAACAGTGTTTGTTGTCAAATACGGAGATTTTCATCTCCGTATGCTTCAACGTTGACTTTGCATGTCCGGCACGTTTGATAGATCGGCAACACGTCGGTCCCGTCGGTCAGAACTTTTCCTGTATCTGGTTATTATCTAATTGCATTAAATCAGAGGATGAATTACCGGAGGTCACTTACACTTGGGATTATTTAGTGACAGTGGTAAAGAAAAAACTTGTATTTATACAGTTCTTTTCACAACCTCAGGACATTCCAAAGCTCTTTACAGCCAATGAAGTACTTTTGAAGTGTAGTCACTGTTATAATGTAGGAAACGCGGCAGCCAGTTTGTGCACAGCAAGGTCCAACAAACAGCAATGTGACAATGATCAGAGGATCTGTTTCAGTGACGTCAGTTGAGGGATAAATATTGGCCCAGGACACCGGGAAAGCTGCCCTGTTCATCTTCAAAATAGTGCCATGGGATCTTCTACGTCCAGCTGAGGGGTTTTAATGTCTCCTCCGAAAAACGGCACCTCCAACAGTGCAGCACTCCCTCACTGGAGTGTCAGCTAGATTTTGTGCTCAAGTCTCTGGAGTGAAACTTGAACACACAACCTTCTGACTCAGAAGCAAGAGCGCTACCAATTAAGACACGGCTGACACCTTCTTAATTCTTAAATTCTTAATTAACCAACATTTCCATATCAGGAAACGCACAAGGGGCCAGAAAAAACTATCTTTTATTTTAAAGAGAAGCCTTTTGGTGCCCTGTTTACATTTTTAGAAATTCGTAACAGTTCATTCCAAAACCTGCCTATCTGGTCCAAAACCAAACAGATGGGAGTCCTATTCCTAAATGTGTTTTCAAACAATGTATTTTCTCCTTCTAATCTTGTTTTGAGATTTCCCTAATGTTACGGAAAATCTTCATCGATAATATTTTTATCTCCTTCACCAGCTTCCTTAATTGTCTGGTAACTGAAATTATACTTAATAATCTAATTGTGTGGACCTTCGGGTGTCATTAACAATTAAACAACTCAAATTAGGGAAAGCACTAATTGGGAAGCCAGGACAGTTGATTTTGTCACTCTAATATAAGCAGCACACACTAAAGCTTGCTTAATGTTTCTGCAAATCAGTTCGTTTGGCTGTGCATAACATTATATCCTCACAAAGTTATAAGATTTAATTTTTTGAAGTTAAATACTTGAAAAGGAAAAAATTGCAGGGCTATTGGGAAACATCAGGGGAGAATTAACATATGGCTAAAGGGCTGGTGTGGGAAAGAGGGGTTGCTTTTCATGGGACACTGGCACCATTTCTGGGACATGAAGGAGCTGTACCGATGGGATGGGCTTCACCTGAACCAGGATGGGACCCACCTGAACCAGGATGGGACCCGTCTCCTAGCAGAAAGGGTAAATAGGGAGGTGGCAAAGGCTTTAAACTAGTGAAATGGGGGGAGGGATCTACAAGAAACGTAACCAGCCTAAGTAATAACAAAACAGGAAAAGAGAGCATAGGAAATAATAAAGTAAGGGAGGACATTGATTGCAGGGGAATAAATAGAGTTATAGAACAGGAGTCTAAAAAGATGGTTAAACATAAAGTGAGAGGAAATCCTATTAAAAATGAGGTAAGCTGTCTGTACAGCAATGCACACAGTGTCCGTAATAAAACAGGGGAGCTGGAGGCAGTCATGCATTGTGAGGAACAAGACATAGTAGGGATTACTGAGACATGGCTACAGAAAAATCAGGACTAGGAATTAAACATTGCAGGGTAGAACATATTTAGAAAAGATAGAGAGGGAAAAGGGAAGGTGGAGTAGCTGTACTTATCAGGGATAACTAGAGGCCATTAATATAAGATAGTCACCAAGAAATCCAATAGGGAATTCAGAAGAAACTTCTTTACCCAAAGAGTGGTGAGAAAGTGGAACTCGCTACCACAGGGAGTGGTTGAAGCGAAAAGTACAGATGCATTTAAGGGGAGGCTGGACAAGCATATAAGGGAGAAGGGAATAGAGGGTTATGCTGATAGATTTAAATGAGGAAAGGCGGGAGGAGGCTGGTGTGGAGCATAAACGTCAGCATGGACTGGTTGGGCGAATGGCCTCCTTCTGTGCTGCAAGATTCTATGACTTCAAAAAAAACTATACATAAAAATCTCGGTAGCATCCAATTACTGCCTTCTTTATTCTACCTCTACATTAAATTTAACTAAAAACATTGAAAAATCCATGGGAAGTTGAGTCTGGAATTACGGGAAGATGGTTTTAAATGAACGTAACCGCCAAAGTGGTTTTAGTACTGCGTTTGTTGAGAAACTAGGATTTGCTTCACTTCCACAACAATGTAAAATGCAATTAATAGCGAGCTTCCTGGACTGGAGGCTCTTGGATTAAAATCTGTAGTGCAGCCTGCATCAGCAGCTGGACATCAACGTGCATGTGGCTGCAGGTATAGTTCTGCATCAGTGCATATGCGTCGATGAATATGAGTTTCCATCAGCGTGCATGTGGCTGTGACTGAAAATGGGAAATGGCGCACCTCCATCAGCTTGCCCGTGCTCATAGACAGAGGTGTACATGGCAGTGATTACAGGTGTGTACAGGTGTGGACATGGCGGTGATTACAGGTGTGGACATGGCAGTGATTACAGGTGTGTACAGGTGTGGACGTGGCAGTGATTACAGGTGTGGATGTGGCGGTGATTACAGGTGTACAGGTGTGGATGTGGTGGTGATTACAGGTGTGTAGAGGTGTGAACGTGGCAGTGATTACAGGTGTGTACAGGTGTGGATGTGGCAGTGAGTACAGGTGTGTACAGGTGTGGATGTGGCAGTGAGTACAGGTGTGTACAGGTGTGGATGTGGCAGTGATTACGGGTGTGAACAGGTGTGGATTTGGCAGTGATTACGGGTGTGTACAGGTGTGGATGTGGTGGTGATTACAGGTGTATAGGTGTGGATGTGGTGGTGATTACAGGTGTGTACAGGTGTGGATGTGGCGGTGATTACAGGTGTGTACAGGTGTGGATGTGGTGGTGATTACAGGTGTGTACAGGTGTGGATGTGGCGGTGATTACAGGTGTGTACAGGTGTGGATGTGGCGGTGATTACGGGTGTGTACAGGTGTGGATGTGGTGGTGATTACAGGTGTGGATGTGGCAGTGATTACAGGTTTGTAGAGGTGTGGATGTGGCGGTGATTACTGGTGTGGACAGGTGTGCAAGTGGCAGTGATTACAGGTGTGCACAGGTGTGGATGTGGCGGTGATTTCAGGTGTGGATGTGGCGGTGATTACAGGTGTGTACAGGTGGGGATATGGCGGTGATTACAGGTGTGTACAGGTGTGGATGTGGCAGTGATTACAGGTGTGGATGTGGCGGTGATTACAGATGTGTACAGGTGTGGCTGTGGCGGTGATTACAGGTGTGGATGTGGCAGTGATTACAGGTTTGCACAGGTGTGGATGTGGCAGTGATTACAGGTGTGTACAGGCGTGGATGTGGCGGTGATTACAGGTGTGTACAGGTGTGGATGTGGCGGTGATTACAGGTGTGTACAGGTGTGGATGTGGCGGTGATTACAGGTGTGGATGTGGCGGTGATTACAGGTGTGGATGTGGCAGTGATTACAGATGTGTACAGGTGTGGATGTGGCAGTGATTACAGGTGTGGATATGGCAGTGATTACAGGTGTGTACAGGTGTGGATGTGGAGTGATTACAGGTGTGGATGTGGCGGTGATTACAGGTGTGGATGTGGCAGTGATTACAGGTGTGTACAGGTGTGGATGTGGCGATGATTACAGGTGTGTACAGGTGTGGATGTGGCAGTGATTACAGGTATGTACAGGTGTGGATGTGGCAGTGATTACAGGTGTGTACATGGTGGTGATTACAGGTGTGTACGTGGCGGTGATTACAGGTGTGGATGTGGCTGTGATTACAGGTGTGTACATGGCAGTGATTACAGGTGTGTATGTGGTGGTGTGTACAGGTGTGTATGTGGTGGTGATTACAGGGGTGTACGTGGCGGTGATTACAGGTGTGTACAAGTGAGGATGTGGCGGTGATTACAGGTGTGTACAAGTGAGGATGTGGCAGTGATTACAGGTGTGTACAGGTGTGGATGTGGCAGTGATTACAGGCGTGGACAGGTATGGATGTGGCCGTCATTACAGGTGTGTACAGGTGTGGATGTGGCAGTGATTACAGGCGTGGACAGGTATGGATGTGGCCGTCATTACAGGTGTGTACAGGTGTGGATGTGGCAGTGATTACAGGCGTGGACAGGTATGGATGTGGCCGTCATTACAGGTGTGTACAGGTGTGGATGTGGCAGTGATTACAGGTGTGTACAGGTGTGGATGTGGCGGTGAGTACAGGTGTGGATGTGTCGGTGATTACAGGTGTTTTTATGGCGGTGATTACAGGTGTGTACAGGTGTGGATGTGTCAGTGATTACAAGTGTGGATGTGGCGGTGATTTCAGGTGTGTACAGGTGGGGATGTGGCGGTGATTACAGGTGTGTACAGGTGTGGATGTGGCAGTGATTACAGGTGTGGATGTGGCGGTGATTACAGGTGTGTACAGGTGTGGATGTGGCGGTGATTTCAGGTGTGTACAGGTGGGGATGTGGCGGTGATTACAGGTGTGTACAGGTGTGGATGTGGCAGTGATTACAGGTGTGGATGTGGCAGTGATTACGGGTGTGAACAGGTGTGGATGTGGCAGTGATTACGGGTGTGTACAGGTGTGGATGTGGCGGTGATTACAGGTGTGTACAGGTGTGGATGTGGCGGTGATTACGGGTGTGTCCAGGTGTGGATGTGGCGGTGATTACAGGTGTGGATGTGGCAGTGATTACAGGTGTGGATGTGGCGGTGATTACAGGTGTGTCCAGGTGTGGATGTGGCGGTGATTACAGGTGTGGATGTGGCGGTGATTACAGGTGTGGATGTGGCGGTGATTACAGGTGTGGATGTGGCGGTGATTACAGGTGTGGATGTGGCAGTGATTACAGGTGTGGATGTGGCGGTGATTACAGGTGTGTACAGGTGTGGATGTGGCGGTGATTACAGGTGTGTACAGGTGTGGATGTGGCGGTGATTACAGGTGTGTACAGGGCAGTGACTACAGATGTATAGGTGTGGATGTGGCAGTGATTACAGGTGTGTACAGGTGTGGATGTGGCGGTGATTACGGGTGTGGATGTGGCGGTGATTACAGGTGTGGATGTGGCGGTGATTACAGGTGTGGATGTGGCGGTGATTACAGGTGTGTACAGGTGTGGATGTGGCAGTGATTACAGGAGTGTACAGGTGTGGATGTGGCAGTGATTACAGGTGTGGATGTGGCAGTGATTACAGGTGTGGATGTGGCGGTGATTACAGGTGTGGATGTGGCAGTGATTACAGGAGTGTACAGGTGTGGATGTGGCAGTGATTACAGGTGTGGATGTGGCAGTGATTACAGGTGTGTACAGGTGTGGATGTGGCGGTGATTACAGGTGTGGATGTGGCAGTGATTACAGGAGTGTACAGGTGTGGATGTGGCGGTGATTACAGGTGTGGATGTGGCAGTGATTACAGGTGTGTACAGGTGTGGATGTGGCGGTGATTACAGGTGTGTACAGGTGTGGATGTGGCGGTGATTACAGGTGTGGATGTGGCAGTGATTACAGGTGTGTACAGGTGTGGATGTGGCGGTGATTACAGGTGTGGATGTGGCAGTGATTACGGGTGTGTACAG
The DNA here is from genome assembly GCF_052327205.1 of Somniosus microcephalus. Lineage (NCBI taxonomy): Eukaryota > Metazoa > Chordata > Chondrichthyes > Squaliformes > Somniosidae > Somniosus > Somniosus microcephalus. The sequence goes on from NC_140990.1 coordinate 182,138,021, forward strand.
GTGTGGATGTGGCGGTGATTACAGGTGTGTACAGGTGTGGATGTGGCGGTGATTACAGGCATGTACAGGTGTGGATGTGGCGGTGATTACAGGTGTGGATGTGGCAGTGATTACAGGTGTGGATGTGGTGGTGATTACAGCTGTGTACAGGTGTGGATGTGGCAGTGATTACAGGTGTGTACAGGTGTGGATGTGGCAGTGAGTACAGGTGTGTACAGGTGTGGATGTGGCAGTGATTACAGGTGTGGATATGGCAGTGATTACAGGTGTGTACAGGTGTGGATGTGGCGGTGATTACAGGTGTGTACAGGTGTGGATGTGGCAGTGATTACAGGTGTGTACGTGGCGGTGATTACAGGTGTGGATGTGGCTGTGATTACAGGTGTGTACAGGTGTGTACATGGCAGTGATTACATGTGTGTATGTGGTGGTGTGTACAGGTGTGTATGTGGTGGTGATTACCGGTGTGTACGTGGCGGTGATTACAGGTGTGTACGTGGCGGTGATTACAGGTGTGTACGTGGCGGTGATTACAGGTGTGTACGTGGCGGTGATTACAGGTGTGTACGTGGCGGTGATTACAGGTGTGTACAAGTGTGGATGTGGCAGTGATTACAGGTGTGTACAGGTGTGGATGTGGTGGTGAATAAAGGTGAGGATGTGGCAGTGATTACAGGTGCGTACAGGTGTGGATGTGGCAGTGATTACAGGCGTGTACAGGTATGGATGTGGCCGTCATTACAGGTGTGTACAGGTGTGGATGTGGCGGTGATTACAGGTGTGGATGTGGCGGTGATTACAGGTGTGTACAGGTGTGGATGTGGCGGTGATTACAGGTGTGTACAGGTGTGGATGTGGCAGTGATTACAGGTGTGGATGTGGCGGTGATTACAGGCGTGGATGTGGCGGTGATTACAGGCGTGTACAGGTGTGGATGTGGCGGTGATTACAGGTGTGGATGTGGCGGTGATTACAGCTGTGTACAGGTGTGGATGTGGCAGTGATTACAGGTGTGTACAGGTGTGGATGTGGCAGTGATTACAGGTGTGTACAGGTGTGGATGTGGCAGTGATTACAGGTGTGGATATGGCAGTGATTACAGGTGTGGATGTGGCAGTGATTACAGGTGTGGATGTGGCGGTGATTACAGGTGTGGATGTGGCAGTGATTACAGGTGTGTACAGGTGTGGATGTGGCGGTGATTACAGGTGTGTACAGGTGTGGATGTGGCGGTGATTACAGGTGTGTACAGGTGTGTACGTGGCGGTGATTACAGGTGTGGATGTGGTGGTGATTACAGGTGTGTGCGTGGCAGTGATTACAGGTGTGTACAAGTGAGGATGTGGCAGTGATTACAGGTGTGTACAGGTGTGGATGTGGCAGTGATTACAGGCGTGTACAGGTATGGATGTGGCCATCATTACAGGTGTGTACAGGTGTGGATGTGGCAGTGATTACAGGTGTGTACAGGTGTGGATGTGGTGGTGAATACAGGTGTGGATGTGTCGGTGATTACAGGTGTTTTTATGGCGGTGATTACAGGTGTGTACAGGTGTGGATGTGTCAGTGATTACAGGTGTGGATGTGGCCGTGATTACTGGTGTGTACAGGTGTGCAAGTGGCAGTGATTACAGGTGGGGATGTGGCGGTGATTACAGGTGTGTACAGGTGTGGATGTGGCGGTGATTACAGGTGTGTACAGGTGTGGATGTGGCAGTGATTACAGGAGTGGATGTGGCGGTGATTACAGGTGTGTACTGGTGTGTATGTGGCGGTGATTACGGGTGTGTTCAGGTGTGGCTGTGGCGGTGATTACAGGTGTGTACAGGTGTGTATGTGGCGGTGATTACGGGTGTGTTCAGGTGTGGCTGTGGCGGTGATTACAGGTGTGTACAGGTGTGGATGTGGCGGTGATTACAGGTGTGTACAGGTGTGGATGTGGCAGTGATTACAGGTGTGTACGTGGCGGTGATTACAGGTGTGTACGTGGCGGTGATTACAGGTGTGGATGTGGCTGTGATTACAGGTGTGTACGTGGCAGTGATTACATGTGTGTATGTGGTGGTGTGTACCGGTGTGTACGTGGCGGTGATTACAGGTGTGTACGTGGCGGTGATTACAGGTGTGTACAGGTGTGGGTGTGGCGGTGATTACAGGTGTGTACAAGTGTGGATGTGGCAGTGATTACAGGTGTGTACAGGTGTGGATGTGGTGGTAAATAAAGGTGAGGATGTGGCAGTGATTAAAGGCGTGCACAGGTATGGATGTGGCCGTCATTACAGGTGTGGATGTGGCGGTGATTACAGGTGTGGATGTGGCGGTGATTACAGGTGTGTACAGGTGTGGATGTGGCGGTGATTGCAGGTGTGTACAGGTGTGGATGTGGCAGTGATTACAGGTGTGGATGTGGCGGTGATTACAGGCGTGTACAGGTGTGGATGTGGCGGTGATTACAGGTGTGTACAGGTGTGGATGTGGCAGTGATTACAGGTGTGGATGTGGCGGTGATTACAGCTGTGTACAGGTGTGGATGTGGCAGTGATTACAGGTGTGTACAGGTGTGGATGTGGCAGTGATTACAGGTGTGTACTGGTGTGGATGTGGCAGTGATTACAGGTGTGGATATGGCAGTGATTACAGGTGTGGATGTGGCAGTGATTACAGGTGTGGATGTGGCAGTGATTACAGGTGTGTACAGGTGTGGATGTGGCGGTGATTACAGGTGTGTACAGGTGTGGATGTGGCGGTGATTACAGGTGTGTACAGGTGTGTACGTGGCGGTGATTACAGGTGTGGATGTGGCTGTGATTACAGGTGTGTATGTGGTGGTGTGTACAGGTGTGTATGTGGTGGTGATTACAGGTGTGTGCGTGGCGGTGATTACAAGTGTGTACAAGTGAGGATGTGGCAGTGATTACAGGTGTGTACAGGTGTGGATGTGGCAGTGATTACAGGCGTGTACAGGTATGGATGTGGCCATCATTACAGGTGTGTACAGGTGTGGATGTGGCAGTGATTACAGGTGTGTACAGGTGTGGATGTGGTGGTGAATACAGGTGTGGATGTGTCGGTGATTACAGGTGTTTTTATGGCGGTGATTCCAGGTGTGTACAGGTGTGTATGTGTCAGTGATTACAGGTGTGGATGTGGCCGTGATTACTGGTGTGTACAGGTGTGCAAGTGGCAGTGATTACAGGTGGGGATGTGGCGGTGATTACAGGTGTGTACAGGTGTGGATGTGGCGGTGATTACAGGAGTGTACAGGTGTGGATGTGGCAGTGATTACAGGTGTGTACAGGTGTGTATGTGGTGGTGATTACAGGTGTGTACAGGTGTGGATGTGGCAATGATCACAGGTGTGTACAGGTGTGTATGTGGCAGTGATTACAGGTGTGTACAGGTGTGGATGTGGTGGTGATTACAGGTGTGGCTGTGGCGGTGATTACAGGTGTGTACAGGCGTGTGTGTGGCAGTGATTACAGGTGTGGATGTGGCGGTGATTACAGGTGTGTACAGGTGTGTATGTGGTGGTGATTACAGGTGTGCACGTGGCGGTGATTACAGGTGTGCACGTGGCGGTGATTACAGGTGTGTACAGGTGTGGATGTGGCAGTGGTTACAGGTGTGTGTGTGGCGGTGAATACAGGTGTGGATCTGGCAGTGATTACAGGTGTGTACAGGTGTGGATGTGGCCGTGATTACAGGTGTGTACAGGTGTGGATGTGGCAGTGATTACAGGGGTGTACAGGTGTGGATGTGGCCGTGATTACAGGTGTGGATGTGGCGGTGTGTACAGGTGTGGATGTGGCAGTAATTACAGGTGTGTACAGGGCAGTTATTACGGGTGTGTACAGGTGTGGATGTGGCGGTGATTACAGGCGTGTGCAGGTGTGGATGTGGCGGTGATTACGGGTGTGTACAGGTGTGGATGTGGCGGTGATTACAGGTGTGTACAGGTGTGGATGTGGCAGTGATTACAGGTGTGTACAGGCGTGGATGTGGCGGTGATTACAGGTGTGTATGTGGCGGTGATTACAGGTGTGGATGTGGCAGTGATTACGGGTGTGTACAGGTGTGGATGTGGCGGTGATTACGGGTGTGTACAGGTGTGGATGTGGCGGTGATTACAGGTGTGTACAGTTGTGGATGTGGCAGTGATTACAGGTGTGTACAGGTGTGTACAGGTGTGGATGTGGCGGTGATTACAGGTGTGGATGTGGCGGTGATTACAGGTGTGTACAGGGCGGTGATTACAGGTGTGTACAGGTGTGGATGTGGCAGTGATTACTGGCGTGTACAGGTGTGGATATGGCGGTGATTACAAGTGTGTACAGGTGTGGATGTGGCGGTGATTACAAGTGTGTACAGGTGTGGATGTGGCAGTGATTACAGGTGAGTACAGGTGTGGATGAGGCGGTGATTACAGGTGTGGATGTGGCGGTGATTACAGGTGTGTACAGGTATGTGTGTTGCAGTGATTACAGGTGTCTACAGGTATGGATGTGGCAGTGACTACTGGTGTGTACAGGTGTGGATGTGGCGGTGATTACAAGTGTGTACAGGTGTGGATGTGGCGGTGATTACAAGTGTGTACAGGTGTGGATGTGGCGGTGATTACAGGTGTGTACAGCTGTGGATGTGGCAGTGATTACAGGTGCGTACAGGTGTGGATGTGGCGGTGATTACAGGTGTGTATGTGGCGGTGATTACAGGTGTGTACAGGTGTGTGTGTGGCAGTGATGACAGGTGTGTACAGGTGTGGATGTGGCGGTGATTACAGGCGTGTACAGGTGCGTATGTGGCAGTGATTACGGGTGTGTTCAGGTGTGGATGTGGCGGTGATTACAGGTGTGTACAGGTGTGGATGTGGCGGTGATTACAGGTGTGGATGTGGCGGTGATTACAGGTGTGTACAGGTGTGTGTGTGGCAGTGATTACAGGTGTGTATGTGGCGGTGATTACAGGTGTGTACAGGTGTGGATGTGGCGGTGATTACAAGTGTGTACAGGTGTGGATGTGGCGGTGATTACAGGTGTGTACAGGTGTGTATGTGGCAGTGATTACAGGTGTGTACAGGTATGGATGTGGCGGTGATTACAGGTGTGGATGTGGCGGTGATTACAGGTGTGTACAGGTGTGGATGTGGCGGTGATTACAGGTGCGTACAGGTGTGGGTGTGGCGGTGATTACAGGTGTGTACAGGTGTGGATGTGGCGGTGATTACAGGTGTGTACAGGTGTGTGTGTGGCGGTGATTACAGGTGTGGATGTGGCAGTGATTACAGGAGTGTACAGGTGTGGATGTGGCAGTGATTACAGGTGTGTACAGGTGTGGATGAAGCAGTGATTACAGGTGTGTACAGGTGTGGATGTGGCGGTGATTACAAGTGTGGATGTGGCAGTGATTACGGGTGTGTACAGGTGTGGATGTGGCGGTGATTATGGGTGTGTACAGGTGTGGATGTGGCGGTGATTACAGGTGTGTACAGGTGTGGATGTGGCGGTGATTACAGGTGTGTACAGGTGTGGATGTGGTGGTGATTACAAGTGTGTACAGGTGTGGATGTGGCGGTGATTACAGGTGTGTACAGTTGTGGATCTGGCAGTGATTACAGGTGTGTACAGGTGTGGATGTGGCGGTGATTACAGGTGTGTACAGGTGTGGATGTGGCGGTGATTACAGGTGTGTACAGTTGTGGATCTGGCAGTGATTACAGGTGTGTACAGGTGTGGATGTGGCGGTGATTACAGGTGTGGATGTGGCAGTGATTACGGGTGTGTACAGGTGTGGATGTGGCGGTGATTACAGGTGTGTACAGGTGTGGATGTGGTGGTGATTACAAGTGTGTACAGGTGTGGATGTGGCGGTGATTACAAGTGTGTACAGGTGTGGATGTGGCGGTGATTACAAGTGTGTACAGGTGTGGATGTGGCAGTGATTAAAGGTGTGTACAGCTGTGTATGTGGCAGTGATTACAGGTGTGTACAGGTGTGGATGTGGCGGTGATTACAAGTGTGTACAGGTGTGGATGTGGCGGTAATTACAGGTGTGCACAGCTGTGGATGTGGCAGTGATTACAGGTGCGTACAGGTGTGGATGTGGCGGTGATTACAGGTGTGTATGTGGCGGTGATTACAGGTGTGTACAGGTGTGGATGTGGCGGTGATGACAGGTGTGTACAGGTGTGGATGTGGCGGTGATTACAGGCGTGTACAGGTGCGTATGTGGCAGTGATTACGGGTGTGTTCAGGTGTGGATGTGGCGGTGATTACAGGTGTGTACAGGTGTGGATGTGGCGGTGATTACAGGTGTGGATGTGGCGGTGATTACAGGTGTGTACAGGTGTGTGTGTGGCAGTGATTACAGGTGTGTATGTGGCGGTGATTACAGGTGTGTACAGGTGTGGATGTGGCGGTGATTACAAGTGTGTACAGGTGTGGATGTGGCGGTGATTACAGGTGTGTACAGGTGTGTATGTGGCAGTGATTACAGGTGTGTACAGGTATGGATGTGGCGGTGATTACAGGTGTGGATGTGGCGGTGATTACAGGTGTGTACAGGTGTGGATGTGGCGGTGATTACAGGTGCGTACAGGTGTGGGTGTGGCGGTGATTACAGGTGTGTACAGGTGTGGATGTGGCGGTGATTACAGGTGTGTACAGGTGTGTGTGTGGCGGTGATTACAGGTGTGTACAGGTGTGGATGTGGCGGTGATTACAGGTGTGTACAGGTGTGGATGTGGCGGTGATTACAGGTGTGTACAGGTGTGGATGTGGCGGTGATTACAGGTGTGTACAGGTGTGGATGTGGCGGTGATTACAGGTGTGTACAGGTGTGGATGTGGCAGTGATTACAGGTGTGTACAGGTGTGGATGTGGCGGTGATTACAGGTTTGTACAGGTGTGGATGTGGCAGTGATTACAGGTGTGTACAGGTGTGGGTGTGGCAGTGATTACAGGTGTGTACAGGTGTGGATGTGGCAGTGATTACAGGTGTGTACAGGTGTGGATGTGGCGGTGATCACAGGTGTGTACAGGTGTGGATGTGGCGGTGATTACAGGCGTGTACAGGTGTGGATGTGGCAGTGATTACAGGTGTGTACAGGTGTGGATGTGGCAGTGATTACAGGTGTGTACAGGTGTGGATGTGGCGGTGATCACAGGTGTGTACAGGTGTGGATGTGGCAGTGATTACAGGTGTGTACAGGTGTGGATGTGGCGGTGATTACAGGTTTGTACAGGTGTGGATGTGGCAGTGATTACAGGTTTGTACAGGTGTGGATGTGGCAGTGATTACGGGTGTGTACAGGTGTGGATGTGGCGGTGATTACAGGTTTGTACAGGTGTGGATGTGGCAGTGATTACAGGTGTGTACAGGTATGGATGTGGCAGTGATTACGGGTGTGTACAGGTGTGGATGTGGCGGTGATTACAGGTGTGTACAGCTGTGGATGTGGTGGTGATTACAGGTGTGTACAGGTGTGGATGTGGCAGTGATTACAGGCGTGTACAGGTGTGGATGTGGCGGTGATTACAGGTGTGTACAGCTGTGGATGTGGTGGTGATTACAGGTGTGTACAGCTGTGGATGTGGCAGTGATTACGGGTGTGTACAGGTGTGGATGTGGCGGTGATTATGGGTGTGTACAGGTGTGGATGTGGCGGTGATTACAGGTGTGTACAGTTGTGGATCTGGCAGTGATTACAGGTGTGTACAGGTGTGGATGTGGCGGTGATTACAGGTGTGGATGTGGCAGTGATTACGGGTGTGTACAGGTGTGGATGTGGCGGTGATTACAGGTGTGTACAGGTGTGGATGTGGTGGTGATTACAGGTGTGTACAGGTGTGGATGTGGCAGTGATTACTGGTGTGTACAGGTGTGGATGTGGCGGTGATTACAAGTGTGTACAGGTGTGTATGTGGTGGTGATTACAGGTGTGTACAGGTGTGTATGTGGCGGTGATTACAGGTGTGTACAGGTGTGGATGTGGCGGTGATTACAGGTGTGGATGTGGCGGTGATTACAGGTGTGTACAGGTGTGTGTGTGGCAGTGATTACAGGTGTGTACAGGTGTGGATGTGGCGGTGATTACAGGTGTGTACAGGTGTGGATGTGGCAGTGATTACAGGTGTGTACAGGTGTGTGTGTGGCAGTGATTACAGGTGTGTACAGATGTGTATGTGGCAGTGATTACAGGTGTGAACAGGTGTGTGTGTGGCAGTGATTACAGGTGTGTACAGGTGTGGATGTGGCGGTGATTTCAGGTGTGGATGTGGTGGTGATTACAGGTGTGTACAGGTGGGGATGTGGCGGTGATTACAGGTGTGTACAGGTGTGGATGTGGCGGTGATTACAGGCGTGGGTGTGGCGGTGATTACAGGTGTGTACAGGTGTGGATGTGGCGGTGATTACAGGTGTGGATGTGGCGGTGATTACAGGTGTGTACAGGTGTGGATGTGGCAGTCATTACAAGTGTGGATGTGGCGGTGATTACAGCTGTGTACAGGAGTGGATGTGGCAGTGATTACAGGTGTGTACAGGTGTGGATGTGGCGGTGATTACCGGTGTGTACAGGTGTGGATGTGGCAGTGATTACAGGTGCGTACAGGTGTGGATGTGGCGGTGATTACAGGTGTGTACAGGTGTGGATGTGGCAGTGATTACGGGTGTGAACAGGTGTGGATGTGGCGGTGATTACGGGTGTGTACAGGTGTGGATGTGGCGGTGATTACAGGTGTGGATGTGGCAGTGATTACAGGTGTGTACAGGTGTGGATGTGGCGGTGATTACAGGTGTGGATGTGGCGGTGATTACAGGTGTGGATGTGGCGGTGATTACAGGTGTGGATGTGGCGGTGATTACAGGTGTGGATGTGGCGGTGATTACAGGTGTGTACAGGTGTGTATGTGGTGGTGATTACAGGTGTGTACGTGGCGGTGTGTACAGGTGTGTACAGGTGTGGATGTGGCAGTGGTTACAGGTGTGTATGTGGCGGTGAATACAGGTGTGGATCTGGCAGTGATTACAGGTGTGTACAGGTGTGGATGTGGCAGTGATTACAGGTGTGTACAGGTAAGGATGTGGCCGTGATTACAGGTGTGGATGTGGCAGTGATTACAGGGGTGTACAGGTGTGGATGTGGCCGTGATTACAGGTGTGGATGTGGCAGTGATTACAGGGGTGTACAGGTGTGGATGTGGCAGTAATTACAGGTGTGTACAGGGCAGTTATTACGGGTGTGTACAGGTGTGGATGTGGCGGTGATTACAGGCATGTACAGGTGTGGATGTGGCGGTGATTACAGGTCTGTACAGGTGTGCATGTGGCGGTGATTACAGGTGTGTATAGGTGTGGATGTGGCAGAGATAACAGGTATGTACAGGTGTGGATGTGGCGGTGATTACAGGTGTGGATATGGCAGTGATTACGGGTGTGTACAGGTGTGGATGTGGCGGTGATTACGGGTGTGTACAGGTGTGGATGTGGCGGTGATTACAGGTGTGGATGTGGCGGTGATTACAGGTGTGTGTGTGGCAGTGATTACGGGAGTGTACAGGTGTGGATGTGGCGGTGATTACAGGTGTGTACAGGTGTGGATGTGGCGGTGATTACAGGTGTGTACAGGTGTGGATGTGGCGGTGATTACAGGTGTGTACAGGTGTGGATGTGGCGGTGATTACAGGTGTGTACAGGTGTGGATGTGGCAGTGATTATAGGCGTGTACAGGTGTGGATGTGGCAGTGATTATAGGTGTGTACAGGTGTGTATGTGGCAGTGATTACAGGTGTGTACAGGTGTGTGTGTGGCGGTGATTACGGGTGTGTACAGGTGTGGATGTGGCGGTGATTACAGGTGTGTACAGGTGTGTATGTGGCAGTGATTATAGGTGTGTACAGGTGTGTATGTGGCAGTGATTACGGGTGTGTACAGGTGTGGGTGTGGCGGTGATTACAGGTGTGTATGTGGCAGTGATTACAGGTGTGTACAGGTGTGGATGTGGCGGTGATTACAGGTGTGGATGTGGCAGTGATTACAGGTGTGGATGTGGCGGTGATTACAGGTGTGTCCAGGTGTGGATGTGGCGGTGATTACAGGTGTGGATGTGGCGGTGATTACAGGTGTGGATGTGGCGGTGATTACAGGTGTGGATGTGGCGGTGATTACAGGTGTGGATGTGGCAGTGATTACAGGTGTGGATGTGGCAGTGATTACAGGTGTGGATGTGGCGGTGATTACAGGTGTGTACAGGTGTGGATGTGGCGGTGATTACAGGTGTGTACAGGTGTGGATGTGGCGGTGATTACAGGTGTGTACAGGGCAGTGACTACAGATGTATAGGTGTGGATGTGGCAGTGATTACAGGTGTGTACAGGTGTGGATGTGGCGGTGATTACGGGTGTGGATGTGGCGGTGATTACAGGTGTGGATGTGGCGGTGATTACAGGTGTGGATGTGGCGGTGATTACAGGTGTGGATGTGGCAGTGATTACAGGAGTGTACAGGTGTGGATGTGGCAGTGATTACAGGTGTGGATGTGGCAGTGATTACAGGAGTGTACAGGTGTGGATGTGGCAGTGATTACAGGTGTGGATGTGGCAGTGATTACAGGTGTGGATGTGGCGGTGATTACAGGTGTGGATGTGGCAGTGATTACAGGAGTGTACAGGTGTGGATGTGGCAGTGATTACAGGTGTGGATGTGGCAGTGATTACAGGTGTGTACAGGTGTGAATGTGGCGGTGATTACAGGTGTGGATGTGGCAGTGATTACAGGAGTGTACAGGTGTGGATGTGGCGGTGATTACAGGTGTGGATGTGGCAGTGATTACAGGTGTGTACAGGTGTGGATGTGGCGGTGATTACAGGTGTGTACAGGTGTGGATGTGGCGGTGATTACAGGTGTGGATGTGGCAGTGATTACAGGTGTGTACAGGTGTGGATGTGGCGGTGATTACAGGTGTGGATGTGGCAGTGATTACGGGTGTGTACAGGTGTGGATGTGGCGGTGATTACAGGTGTGTACAGGTGTGGATGTGGCGGTGATTACAGGCATGTACAGGTGTGGATGTGGCGGTGATTACAGGTGTGGATGTGGCAGTGATTACAGGTGTGGATGTGGTGGTGATTACAGCTGTGTACAGGTGTGGATGTGGCAGTGATTACAGGTGTGTACAGGTGTGGATGTGGCAGTGAGTACAGGTGTGTACAGGTGTGGATGTGGCAGTGATTACAGGTGTGGATATGGCAGTGATTACAGGTGTGTACAGGTGTGGATGTGGCGGTGATTACAGGTGTGGATGTGGCAGTGATTACAGGTGTGTACAGGTGTGGATGTGGCGGTGATTACAGGTGTGTACAGGTGTGGATGTGGCAGTGATTACAGGTGTGTACGTGGCGGTGATTACAGGTGTGGATGTGGCTGTGATTACAGGTGTGTACATGGCAGTGATTACATGTGTGTATGTGGTGGTGTGTACAGGTGTGTACGTGGCGGTGATTACCGGTGTGTACGTGGCGGTGATTACAGGTGTGTACGTGGCGGTGATTACAGGTGTGTACAAGTGTGGATGTGGCAGTGATTACAGGTGTGTACAGGTGTGGATGTGGTGGTGAATAAAGGTGAGGATGTGGCAGTGATTACAGGTGCGTACAGGTGTGGATGTGGCAGTGATTACAGGCGTGTACAGGTATGGATGTGGCCGTCATTACAGGTGTGTACAGGTGTGGATGTGGCGGTGATTACAGGTGTGTACAGGTGTGGATGTGGCGGTGATTACAGGTGTGTACAGGTGTGGATGTGGCAGTGATTACAGGTGTGGATGTGGCGGTGATTACAGGCGTGTACAGGTGTGGATGTGGCGGTGATTACAGGTGTGTACAGGTGTGGATGTGGCAGTGATTACAGGTGTGAATGTGGCGGTGATTACAGCTGTGTACAGGTGTGGATGTGGCAGTGATTACAGGTGTGTACAGGTGTGGATGTGGCAGTGATTACAGGTGTGTACAGGTGTGGATGTGGCAGTGATTACAGGTGTGGATATGGCAGTGATTACAGGTGTGTACAGGTGTGGATGTGGCGGTGATTACAGGTGTGTACAGGTGTGGATGTGGCGGTGATTACAGGTGTGTATGTGGAGTGATTACAGGTGTGGATGTGGCGGTGATTACAGGTGTGGATGTGGCAGTGATTACAGGTGTGGATGTGGCAGTGATTACAGGTGTGTACAGGTGTGGATGTGGCGGTGATTACAGGTGTGTACAGGTGTGGATGTGGCGGTGATTACAGCTGTGTACAGGTGTGGATGTGGCAGTGATTACAGGTGTGTACAGGTGTGGATGTGGCAGTGATTACAGGTGTGTACAGGTGTGGATGTGGCAGTGATTACAGGTGTGGATATGGCAGTGATTACAGGTGTGGATGTGGCAGTGATTACAGGTGTGGATGTGGCGGTGATTACAGGTGTGGATGTGGCAGTGATTACAGGTGTGTACAGGTGTGGATGTGGCGGTGATTACAGGTGTGTACAGGTGTGGATGTGGCGGTGATTACAGGTGTGTACAGGTGTGTACGTGGCGGTGATTACAGGTGTGGATGTGGCTGTGATTACAGGTGTGTACATGGCAGTGATTACAGGTGTGTACAAGTGAGGATGTGGCAGTGATTACAGGTGTGTACAGGTGTGGATGTGGCAGTGATTACAGGCGTGTACAGGTATGGATGTGGCCATCATTACAGGTGTGTACAGGTGTGGATGTGGCAGTGATTACAGGTGTGTACAGGTGTGGATGTGGTGGTGAATACAGGTGTGGATGTGTCGGTGATTACAGGTGTTTTTATGGCGGTGATTACAGGTGTGTACAGGTGTGGATGTGTCAGTGATTACAGGTGTGGATGTGGCCGTGATTACTGGTGTGTACAGGTGTGCAAGTGGCAGTGATTACAGGTGGGGATGTGGCGGTGATTACAGGTGTGTACAGGTGTGGATGTGGCGGTGATTACAGGTGTGTACAGGTGTGGATGTGGTGGTGAATAAAGGTGAGGATGTGGCAGTGATTACAGGTGCGTACAGGTGTGGATGTGGCAGTGATTACAGGCGTGTACAGGTATGGATGTGGCCGTCATTACAGGTGTGTACAGGTGTGGATGTGGCGGTGATTACAGGTGTGGATGTGGCGGTGATTACAGGTGTGTACAGGTGTGGATGTGGCGGTGATTACAGGTGTGTACAGGTGTGGATGTGGCAGTGATTACAGGTGTGGATGTGGCGGTGATTACAGGCGTGTACAGGTGTGGATGTGGCGGTGATTACAGGTGTGTACAGGTGTGGATGTGGCAGTGATTACAGGTGTGGATGTGGCGGTGATTACAGCTGTGTACAGGTGTGGATGTGGCAGTGATTACAGGTGTGTACAGGTGTGGATGTGGCAGTGATTACAGGTGTGTACAGGTGTGGATGTGGCAGTGATTACAGGTGTGGATATGGCAGTGATTACAGGTGTGTATGTGGAGTGATTACAGGTGTGGATGTGGCGGTGATTACAGGTGTGGATGTGGCAGTGATTACAGGTGTGTACAGGTGTGGATGTGGCGGTGATTACAGGTGTGTACAGGTGTGGATGTGGCGGTGATTACAGGTGTGTACAGGTGTGTACGTGGCGGTGATTACAGGTGTGGATGTGGCTGTGATTACAGGTGTGTACATGGCAGTGATTACAGGTGTGTATGTGGTGGTGATTACAGGTGTGTGCGTGGCAGTGATTACAGGTGTGTACAAGTGAGGATGTGGCAGTGATTACAGGTGTGTACAGGTGTGGATGTGGCAGTGATTACAGGCGTGTACAGGTATGGATGTGGCCATCATTACAGGTGTGTACAGGTGTGGATGTGGCAGTGATTACAGGTGTGTACAGGTGTGGATGTGGTGGTGAATACAGGTGTGGATGTGTCGGTGATTACAGGTGTTTTTATGGCGGTGATTACAGGTGTGTACAGGTGTGGATGTGGCCGTGATTACTGGTGTGTACAGGTGTGCAAGTGGCAGTGATTACAGGTGGGGATGTGGCGGTGATTACAGGTGTGTACAGGTGTGGATGTGGCGGTGATTACAGGTGTGTACAGGTGTGGATGTGGCAGTGATTACAGGAGTGGATGTGGCGGTGATTACAGGTGTGTACTGGTGTGTATGTGGCGGTGATTACGGGTGTGTTCAGGTGTGGCTGTGGCGGTGATTACAGGTGTGTACAGGTGTGTATGTGGCGGTGATTACGGGTGTGTTCAGGTGTGGCTGTGGCGGTGATTACAGGTGTGTACAGGTGTGGATGTGGCGGTGATTACAGGTGTGTACAGGTGTGGATGTGGCAGTGATTACAGGTGTGTACGTGGCGGTGATTACAGGTGTGTACGTGGCTGTGATTACAGGTGTGTACGTGGCAGTGATTACATGTGTGTATGTGGTGGTGTGTACCGGTGTGTACGTGGCGGTGATTACAGGTGTGTACGTGGCGGTGATTACAGGTGTGTACAGGTGTGGGTGTGGCGGTGATTACAGGTGTGTACAAGTGTGGATGTGGCAGTGATTACAGGTGTGTACAGGTGTGGATGTGGTGGTGAATAAAGGTGAGGATGTGGCAGTGATTAAAGGTGCGTACAGGTGTGGATGTGGCAGTGATTACAGGCGTGCACAGGTATGGATGTGGCCGTCATTACAGGTGTGGATGTGGCGGTGATTACAGGTGTGGATGTGGCGGTGATTACAGGTGTGTACAGGTGTGGATGTGGCGGTGATTACAGGTGTGTATGTGGCAGTGATTACAGGTGTGGATGTGGCGGTGATTACAGGCGTGTACAGGTGTGGATGTGGCGGTGATTACAGGTGTGTACAGGTGTGGATGTGGCAGTGATTACAGGTGTGGATGTGGCGGTGATTACAGCTGTGTACAGGTGTGGATGTGGCAGTGATTACAGGTGTGTACAGGTGTGGATGTGGCAGTGATTACAGGTGTGTACTGGTGTGGATGTGGCAGTGATTACAGGTGTGGATATGGCAGTGATTACAGGTGTGGATGTGGCAGTGATTACAGGTGTGGATGTGGCAGTGATTACAGGTGTGTACAGGTGTGGATGTGGCGGTGATTACAGGTGTGTACAGGTGTGGATGTGGCGGTGATTACAGGTGTGTACAGGTGTGTACGTGGCGGTGATTACAGGTGTGGATGTGGCTGTGATTACAGGTGTGTATGTGGTGGTGTGTACAGGTGTGTATGTGGTGGTGATTACAGGTGTGTGCGTGGCGGTGATTACAGGTGTGTACAAGTGAGGATGTGGCAGTGATTACAGGTGTGTACAGGTGTGGATGTGGCAGTGATTACAGGCGTGTACAGGTATGGATGTGGCCATCATTACAGGTGTGTACAGGTGTGGATGTGGCAGTGATTACAGGTGTGTACAGGTGTGGATGTGGTGGTGAATACAGGTGTGGATGTGTCGGTGATTACAGGTGTTTTTATGGCGGTGATTCCAGGTGTGTACAGGTGTGGATGTGGCCGTGATTACTGGTGTGTACAGGTGTGCAAGTGGCAGTGATTACAGGTGGGGATGTGGCGGTGATTACAGGTGTGTACAGGTGTGGATGTGGCGGTGATTACAGGAGTGTACAGGTGTGGATGTGGCAGTGATTACAGGTGTGTACAGGTGTGTATGTGGTGGTGATTACAGGTGTGTACGTGGTGGTGATTACTGGTGTGTACAGGTGTGGATGTGGCAATGATCACAGGTGTGTACAGGTGTGTATGTGGCAGTGATTACAGGTGTGTACAGGTGTGGATGTGGTGGTGATTACAGGTGTGGCTGTGCGGTGATTACAGGTGTGTACAGGCGTGTGTGTGGCAGTGATTACAGGTGTGGATGTGGCGGTGATTACAGGTGTGTACAGGTGTGTATGTGGTGGTGATTACAGGTGTGCACGTGGCGGTGATTACAGGTGTGCACGTGGCGGTGATTACAGGTGTGTACAGGTGTGGATGTGGCAGTGGTTACAGGTGTGTGTGTGGCGGTGAATACAGGTGTGGATCTGGCAGTGATTACAGGTGTGTACAGGTGTGGATGTGGCCGTGATTACAGGTGTGGATGTGGCAGTGATTACAGGGGTGTACAGGTGTGGATGTGGCCGTGATTACAGGTGTGGATGTGGCGGTGTGTACAGGTGTGGATGTGGCAGTAATTACAGGTGTGTACAGGGCAGTTATTACGGGTGTGTACAGGTGTGGATGTGGCGGTGATTACAGGCGTGTGCAGGTGTGGATGTGGCGGTGATTACGGGTGTGTACAGGTGTGGATGTGGCGGTGATTACAGGTGTGTACAGGTGTGGATGTGGCAGTGATTACAGGTGTGTACAGGCGTGGATGTGGCGGTGATTACAGGTGTGTATAGGTGTGGATGTGGCAGTGATTACAGGTGTATAGGTGTGGATGTGGCAGAGATAACAGGTATGTACAGGTGTGGATGTGGCGGTGATTACAGGTGTGGATGTGGCAGTGATTACGGGTGTGTACAGGTGTGGATGTGGCGGTGATTACGGGTGTGTACAGGTGTGGATGTGGCGGTGATTACAGGTGTGTACAGTTGTGGATGTGGCAGTGATTACAGGTGTGTACAGGTGTGTACAGGTGTGGATGTGGCGGTGATTACAGGTGTGGATGTGGCGGTGATTACAGGTGTGTACAGGGCGGTGATTACAGGTGTGTACAGGTGTGGATGTGGCAGTGATTACTGGCGTGTACAGGTGTGGATGTGGCGGTGATTACAAGTGTGTACAGGTGTGGATGTGGCGGTGATTACAAGTGTGTACAGGTGTGGATGTGGCAGTGATTACAGGTGAGTACAGGTGTGGATGTGGCGGTGATTACAGGTGTGGATGTGGCGGTGATTACAGGTGTGTACATGTATGTGTGTTGCAGTGATTACAGGTGTCTACAGGTATGGATGTGGCAGTGACTACTGGTGTGTACAGGTGTGGATGTGGCGGTGATTACAAGTGTGTACAGGTGTGGATGTGGCGGTGATTACAAGTGTGTACAGGTGTGGATGTGGCGGTGATTACAGGTGTGTACAGCTGTGGCTGTGGCAGTGATTACAGGTGCGTACAGGTGTGGATGTGGCAGTGATTACAGGTGTGTATGTGGCGGTGATTACAGGTGTGTACAGGTGTGTGTGTGGCAGTGATGACAGGTGTGTACAGGTGTGGATGTGGCGGTGATTACAGGCGTGTACAGGTGTGTGTGTGGCAGTGATGACAGGTGTGTACAGGTGTGGATGTGGCGGTGATTACAGGCGTGTACAGGTGCGTATGTGGCAGTGATTACGGGTGTGTTCAGGTGTGGATGTGGCGGTGATTACAGGTGTGTACAGGTGTGGGTGTGGCGGTGATTACAAGTGTGTACAGGCGTGGAGGTGGCGGTGATTACAGGTGTGTACAGGTGTGTGTGTGGCAGTGATTACAGGTGTGTACAGGTGTGGATGTGGCGGTGATTACAGGTGTGTACAGGTGTGGATGTGGTGGTGATTACAGGTATGGGTTTGGCGGTGATTACAGGCATGTACAGGTGTGTATGTGGCAGTGATTACGGGTGTGTACAGGTGTGGATGTGGCGGTGATTACAGGTGTGTATGTGGCGGTGATTACAGGTGTGTACAGGTGTGGATGTGGCGGTGATTACAGGTGTGTGCAGGTGTGGATCTGGCGGTGATTACAGGTGTGGATGTGGCGGTGATTACAGGTGTGTACAGTTGTGGATGTGGCGGTGATTATAGGTGTGTACAGGTGTGGATGTGGCGGTGATTATAGGTGTGTGCAGGTGTGGATGTGGCGGTGATTACAGGTGTGTACAGGTGTGGATGTGGCGGTGATTATAGGTGTGTACAGGTGTGGATCTGGCGGTGATTACAGGTGTGTACAGGTGTGTATGTCGCAGTGATTACGGGTGTGTACAGGTGTGGATGTGGCGGTGTTTACAGGTGTGTACAGGTGTGTATGTGGCAGTGATTACGGGTGTGTACAGGTGTGGATGTGGCAGTGATTACGGGTGTGTACAGGTGTGGATGTGGTGGTGATTATAGGTGTGTACAGGTGTATATGTGGCAGTGATTACAGGTGTGTGTGTGGCAGTGATTACTGGTGTGTACAGGTGTGTATGTGGCAGTGATTACGGGTGTGTACAGGTGTGGATGTGGCGGTGATTGCAGGTGTGTACAGGTGTGTATGTGGCAGTGATTACAGGTGTGTACAGGTGTGGATGTGGCGGTGATTACAAGTGTGTACAGGTGTGGGTGTGTCGGTGATTACAGGCGTGTACAGGTGTGGATGTGGCGGTGATTATAGGTGTGTACAGGTGTGGATGTGATGGTGATTATAGGTGTCTACAGGTGTGTATGTGGCAGTGATTACAGGTGTGTACAGGTGTGGGTGTGGCGGTGATTACAGGTGTGTACAGGTGTGTATGTGGCAGTGATTATAGGTGTGTACAGGTGTGGACGTGGCGGTGATTATAGGTGTATACAGGTGTGTATGTGGCAGTGATTACAGGTGTGTACAGGTGTGGATGTGGCAGTGATTATAGGCGTGTACAGGTGTGGATGTGGCGGTGATTACAGGTGTGTATGTGGCAGTGATTATAGGCGTGTACAGGTGTGGATGTGGCGGTGATTACAGGTGTGTACAGGTGTGGATGTGGCAGTGATTATAGGCGTGTACAGGTGTGGATGTGGCAGTGATTATAGGTGTGTACAGGTGTGTATGTGGCAGTGATTACAGGTGTGTACAGGTGTGTGTGTGGCGGTGATTACGGGTGTGTACAGGTGTGGATGTGGCGGTGATTACAGGTGTGTACAGGTGTGTATGTGGCAGTGATTATAGGTGTGTACAGGTGTGGATGTGGCAGTGATTACGGGTGTGTACAGGTGTGGATGTGGCGGTGATTACAGGTGTGTACAGGTGTGTATGTGGCAGTGATTATAGGTGTGTACAGGTGTGGATGTGGCAGTGATTACAGGTGTGTACAGGTGTGGATGTGGCAGTGATTACGGGTGTGTACAGGTGTGGATGTGGTGGTGATTATAGGTGTGTACAGGTGTATATGTGGCAGTGATTACAGGTGTGTGTGTGGCAGTGATTACTGGTGTGTACAGGTGTGTATGTGGCAGTGATTACGGGTGTGTACAGGTGTGGATGTGGCGGTGATTGCAGGTGTGTACAGGTGTGTATGTGGCAGTGATTACAGGTGTGTACAGGTGTGGATGTGGCGGTGATTACAAGTGTGTACAGGTGTGGGTGTGTCGGTGATTACAGGCGTGTACAGGTGTGGATGTGGCGGTGATTATAGGTGTGTACAGGTGTGGATGTGATGGTGATTATAGGTGTCTACAGGTGTGTATGTGGCAGTGATTACAGGTGTGTACAGGTGTGGGTGTGGCGGTGATTACAGGTGTGTACAGGTGTGTATGTGGCAGTGATTATAGGTGTGTACAGGTGTGGATGTGGCGGTGATTATAGGTGTATACAGGTGTGTATGTGGCAGTGATTACAGGTGTGTACAGGTGTGGATGTGGCAGTGATTATAGGCGTGTACAGGTGTGGATGTGGCGGTGATTACAGGTGTGTATGTGGCAGTGATTATAGGCGTGTACAGGTGTGGATGTGGCGGTGATTACAGGTGTGTACAGGTGTGGATGTGGCAGTGATTATAGGCGTGTACAGGTGTGGATGTGGCAGTGATTATAGGTGTGTACAGGTGTGTATGTGGCAGTGATTACAGGTGTGTACAGGTGTGTGTGTGGCGGTGATTACGGGTGTGTACAGGTGTGGATGTGGCGGTGATTACAGGTGTGTACAGGTGTGTATGTGGCAGTGATTATAGGTGTGTACAGGTGTGTATGTGGCAGTGATTACGGGTGTGTACAGGTGTGGGTGTGGCGGTGATTACAGGTGTGTATGTGGCAGTGATTACAGGTGTGTACAGGTGTGGGTGTGGCGGTGATTACAGGCGTGTACAGGTGTGGATGTGGCGGTGATTACAGGTGTGGGTGTGGCAGTGATTATAGGCGTGTACAGGTGTGGATGTGGCAGTGATTATAGGTGTGTACAGGTGTGTATGTGGCAGTGATTACAGGTGTGTACAGGTGTGTGTGTGGCGGTGATTACGGGTGTGTACAGGTGTGGATGTGGCGGTGATTACAGGTGTGTACAGGTGTGGGTGTGGCGGTGATTACAGGCGTGTACAGGTGTGGGTGTGGCGGTGATTACAGGTGTGTACAGGTGTGGATGTGGCGGTGATTACAGGTGTGTACAGGTGTGTATGTGGCAGTGATTATAGGTGTGTACAGGTGTGTATGTGGCAGTGATTACGGGTGTGTACAGGTGTGGGTGTGGCGGTGATTACAGGTGTGTATGTGGCAGTGATTACAGGTGTGTACAGGTGTGGGTGTGGCGGTGATTACGGGTGTGTACAGGTGTGGATGTGGCGGTGATTACAGGTGTGTACAGGTGTGGGTGTGGCGGTGATTACAGGCGTGTACAGGTGTGGATGTGGCGGTGATTACAGGTGTGTATGTGGCAGTGATTATAGGCGTGTACAGGTGTGGATGTGGCAGTGATTATAGGTGTGTACAGGTGTGTATGTGGCAGTGATTACAGGTGTGTACAGGTGTGTGTGTGGCGGTGATTACGGGTGTGTACAGGTGTGGATGTGGCGGTGATTACAGGTGTGTACAGGTGTGGGTGTGGCGGTGATTACAGGCGTGTACAGGTGTGGGTGTGGCGGTGATTACAGGTGTGTACAGGTGTGGATGTGGCGGTGATTACAGGTGTGTACAGGTGTGTATGTGGCAGTGATTATAGGTGTGTACAGGTGTGTATGTGGCAGTGATTACGGGTGTGTACAGGTGTGGGTGTGGCGGTGATTACAGGTGTGTATGTGGCAGTGATTACAGGTGTGTACAGGTGTGGGTGTGGCGGTGATTACGGGTGTGTACAGGTGTGGATGTGGCGGTGATTACAGGTGTGTACAGGTGTGGGTGTGGCGGTGATTACAGGCGTGTACAGGTGTGGATGTGGCGGTGATTACAGGTATGTACAGGTGTGTATGTGGCAGTGATTATAGGTGTGTACAGGTGTGTATGTGGCAGTGATTACGGGTGTGTACAGGTGTTGGTGTGGCGGTGATTACAGGTGTGTATGTGGCAATGATTACAGGTGTGTACAGGTGTGGGTGTGGCGGTGATTACAGGTGTGTACAGGTGTGTATGTGGCAGTGATTATAGGTGTGTACAGGTGTGTATGTGGCAGTGATTACGGGTGTGTACAGGTGTTGGTGTGGCGGTGATTACAGGTGTGTATGTGGCAATGATTACAGGTGTGGGTGTGGCGGTGATTACAGGCGTGTACAGGTGTGGATGTGGCGGTGATTACAGGCGTGTACAGGTGTGTATGTGGCAGTGATTACAGGTGTGTACAGGTGTGGATGTGGCAGTGATTACAGGTGTATACAGGTGTGTATGTGGCGGTGATTACAGGTGTGGATGTGGCGGTGATTATAGGTGTATACAGGTGTGTATGTGGCAGTGATTACAGGTGTGTACAGGTGTGTATGTGGCAGTGATTATAGGTGTGTACAGGTGTGGATGTGGCGGTGATTACAGGTGTGGATGTGGCGGTGATTACAGGTGTGGATGTGGCGGTGATTATAGGTGTATACAGGTGTGTGTGTGGCAGTGATTACAGGTGTGTACAGGTGTGTGTGTGGCAGTGATTACAGGTGTGTACAGGTGTGTATGTGACAGTGATTACGGGTGTGTACAGGTGTGGATGTGGCGGTGATTGCAGGTGTGTACAGGTGTGTATGTGGCAGTGATTACAGGTGTGTATGTGATGGTGATTATAGGTGTCTACAGGTGTGTATGTGGCAGTGATTACAGGTGTGTACAGGTGTGGTTGTGGCGGTGATTACAGGCATGTACAGGTGTGGATGTGGCGGTGATTACAGGTGTGTACGTGGCAGTGATTACAGGTGTGTACAGGTGTGTATGTGGCAGTGATTATAGGTGTGTACAGGTGTGCATGTGGCAGTGATTACAGGTGTGTACAGGTGTGTGTGTGGCGGTGATTACAGGCGTGTACAGGTGTGGATGTGGCAGTGATTACAGGCGTGTACAGGTGTGGGTGTGGCGGTGATTACAGGTGTGTACAGGTGTGGATGTGGTGGTGATTACAGGCGTGTACAGGTGTGGATGTGGCGGTGATTACATGCGTGTGCAGGTGTGGATGTGGCGGTGATTACAGGTGTGGATGTGGCGGTGATTACAGGTGTGTACATGTGTGTATGTGGCAGTGATTATAGGTGTATGCAGGTGTGTATGTGGCGGTGATTATAGGTGTATACAGGTGTGGATGTGGCGGTGATTATAGGTGTATACAGGTGTGGATGTGGCGGTGATTATAGGTGTATACAGGTGTGGATGTGGCGGTGATTATAGGTGTATACAGGTGTGGGTGTGGCAGTGATTACAGGTGTGTACAGGTGTGTATGTGGCAGTGATTATAGGCGTGTACAGGTGTGTATGTGGCAGTGATTACAGGTGTATACAGGTGTGGATGTGGCGGTGATTATAGGTGTATACAGGTGTGTATGTGGCAGTGATTACAGGTGTGTACAGGTGTGTATGTGGCAGTGATTATAGGCGTGTACAGGTGTGGATGTGGCGGTGATTACAGGTGTGTACAGGTGTGGATGTGGCGGTGATTATAGGTGTATACAGGTGTGTATGTGGCAGTGATTACAGGTGTGTACAGGTGTGTATGTGGCAGTGATTATAGGCATGTACAGGTGTGGATGTGGCGGTGATTACAGGTGTGTATGTGGCAGTGATTACAGGTGTGTACAGGTGTGTATGTGGCAGTGATTATAGGCGTGTACAGGTGTGGATGTGGCGGTGATTACAGGTGTGTACAGGTGTGTATGTGGCAGTGATTATAGGTGTGTACAGGTGTGTATGTGGCGGTGATTACAGGCGTGTACAGGTGTGGGTGTGGCAGTCATTATAGGCGTGTACAGGTGTGTATGTGGCGGTGATTACAGGTGTGTACAGGTGTGGGTGTGGCGGTGATTACAGGTGTGTACAGGTGTGGATGTGGCGGTGATTACAGGTGTGTACACGTGTGGATGTGGCGGTGATTACAGGTGTGTACAGGTGTGGGTGTGGCAGTGATTACAGGTGTGTACAGGTCTGTATGTGGCAGTGATTATAGGCGTGTACAGGTGTGGATGTGGCGGTGATTACAGGTGTGTACAGGTGTGGATGTGGCGGTGATTACAGGTGTGTACAGGTGTGTATGTGGCAGTGATTACAGGTGTGTACAGGTGTGGATGTGGCGGTGATTACAGGTGTGTACAGGTGTGGGTGTGGCAGTGATTACAGGCGTGTACAGGTGTGGGTGTGGCGGTGATTACTGGTGTGTACAGGTGTGGATGTGGCGGCGATTACAGGCGTGTACAGGTGTGGATGTGGCGGTGATTACAGGCGTGTACAGGTGTGGATGTGGCGGTGATTACAGGTGTGTACAGGTGTGGATGTGGCAGTGATTATAGGTGTGTACAGGTGTGTATGTGGCAGTGATTACGGGTGTGTACAGGTGTGGGTGTGGCGGTGATTACAGGTGTGTACAGGTGTGTATGTGGCAGTGATTATAGGTGTGTACAGGTGTGTATGTGGCAGTGATTACGGGTGTGTACAGGTGTGGATGTGGCGGTGATTACAGGTGTGCACAGGTGTGTATGTGGCAGTGATTATAGGCGTGTACAGGTGTGGATGTGGCGGTGATTACAGGTGTGTACAGGTGTGTATGTGGCAGTGATTATAGGCGTGTACAGGTGTGGATGTGGCGGTGATTACAGGTGTGTACAGGTGTGGATGTGGCAGTGATTTTAGGCGTGTACAGGTGTGGATGTGGCAGTGATTATAGGTGTGTACAGGTGTGGATGTGGCGGTGATTACAGGTGTGTATGTGGCAGTGATTACAGGTGTGTACAGGTGTGGGTGTGGCGGTGATTACAGGCGTGTACAGGTGTGGATGTGGCGGTGATTACAGGTGTGTATGTGGCAGTGATTTTAGGCGTGTACAGGTGTGGATGTGGCAGTGATTATAGGTGTGTACAGGTGTGGATGTGGCGGTGATTACAGGTGTGTACGTGGCAGTGATTACAGGCGTGTACAGGTGTGTATGTGGCAGTGATTATAGGTGTGTACAGGTGTGGATGTGGCGGTGATTACAGGCGTGTACAGGTGTGTATGTGGCAGTGATTATAGGTGTGTACAGGTGTGGATGTGGCGGTGATTACAGGAGTGTACAGGTGTGGATGTGGCAGTGATTACAGGCGTGTACAGGTGTGTATGTGGCAGTGATTATAGGTGTGTACAGGTGTGGATGTGGCGGTGATTACAGGAGTGTACAGGTGTGGATGTGGCGGTGATTACAGGTGTGTACAGGTGTGGATGTGGTGATTACAGGAGTGTACAGGTGTGGGTGTGGCAGTGATTACAGGCGTGTACAGGTGTGGATGTGGCAGTGATTACAGGCGTGTACAGGTGTGTATGTGGCAGTGATTATAGGCGTGTACAGGTGTGGATGTGGCGGTGATTACAGGCGTGTACAGGTGTGGATGTGGCGGTGATTACAGGTGTGTACAGGTGTGGATGTGGCGGTGATTACAGGTGTGTACAGGTGTGGGTGTGGCGGTGATTACAGGTGTGTGCAGGTGTGGATGTGGCGGTGATTACAGGTGTGTACAGGTGTGGGTGTGGCGGTGATTACAGGTGTGTACAGGTGTGGGTGTGGCGGTGATTACAGGTGTGTACAGGTGTGGGTGTGGCGGTGATTACAGGTGTGTACAGGTGTGGATGTGGCAGTGATTACAGGTGTGGGTGTGGTGGTGATTACAGGTGTGTGCAGGTGTGGATGTGGCGGTGATTACAGGTGTGTACAGGTGTGGGTGTGGCGGTGATTACAGGTGTGGGTGTGGCGGTGATTACAGGTGTGTACAGGTGTGGGTGTGGCGGTGATTACAGGTGTGTACAGGTGTGGATGTGGCGGTGATTACAGGTGTGTACAGGTGTGGATGTGGCGGTGATTACAGGTGTGTACAGGTGTGGGTGTGGCGGTGATTACAGGTGTGGATGTGGCAGTGATTATAGGTGTGTACAGGTGTGGATGTGGCGGTGATTACAGGTGTGTACAGGTGTGGATGCGGCGGTGATTACAGGTGTGTACAGGTGTGGGTGTGGCGGTGATTACAGGTGTGTACAGGTGTGGATGTGGCGGTGATTACAGGTGTGTGCAGGTGTGGATGTGGCGGTGATTACAGGTGTGGATGTGGCGGTGATTACAGGTGTGTACAGGTGTGGATGTGGCGGTGATTACAGGTGTGTACAGGTGTGGGTGTGGCGGTGATTACAGGTGTGTACAGGTGTGGATGTGGCAGTGATTACAGGTGTGGATGTGGCGGTGATTACAGGTGTGTACAGGTGTGGATGTGGCGGTGATTACAGGTGTGTACAGGTGTGGATGTGGCGGTGATTACAGGTGTGTACAGGTGTGGGTGTGGCGGTGATTACAGGTGTGTACAGGTGTGGATGTGGCGGTGATTGCAGGTGTGGATGTGGCGGTGATTACAGGTGTGGATGTGGCGGTGATTACAGGTGTGTACAGGTGTGGATGTGGCGGTGATTACAGGTGTGTACAGGTGTGGGTGTGGCGGTGATTACAGGTGTGTACAGGTGTGGATGTGGCAGTGATTACAGGTGTGGATGTGGCGGTGATTACAGGTGTGTACAGGTGTGGATGTGGCGGTGATTACAGGTGTGTACAGGTGTGGGTGTGGCAGTGATTACAGGTGTGTACAGGTGTGGATGTGGCGGTGATTACAGGTGTGTACAGGTGTGGGTGTGGCAGTGATTACAGGTGTGTACAGGTGTGGATGTGGCAGTGATTATAGGTGTGTATGTGGCGGTGATTACAGGTGTGTACAGGTGTGGATGTGGCGGTGATTACAGGTGTGTACAGGTGTGGGTGTGGCGGTGATTACAGGTGTGTACAGGTGTGGATGTGGCGGTGATTACAGGTGTGTACAGATGTGTATGTGGCAGTGATTACAGGTGTGGGTGTGGCGGTGATTACAGGTGTGTACAGGTGTGTATGTGGCAGTGATTATAGGTGTGTACAGGTGTGTATGTGGCGGTGATTACAGGCGTGTACAGGTGTGGGTGTGGCAGTCATTATAGGCGTGTACAGGTGTGTATGTGGCGGTGATTACAGGTGTGTACAGGTGTGGGTGTGGCGGTGATTACAGGTGTGTACAGGTGTGGATGTGGCGGTGATTACAGGTGTGTACACGTGTGGATGTGGCGGTGATTACAGGTGTGTACAGGTGTGGGTGTGGCAGTGATTACAGGTGTGTACAGGTCTGTATGTGGCAGTGATTATAGGCGTGTACAGGTGTGGATGTGGCGGTGATTACAGGTGTGTACAGGTGTGGATGTGGCGGTGATTACAGGTGTGTACAGGTGTGTATGTGGCAGTGATTACAGGTGTGTACAGGTGTGGATGTGGCGGTGATTACAGGTGTGTACAGGTGTGGGTGTGGCAGTGATTACAGGCGTGTACAGGTGTGGGTGTGGCGGTGATTACTGGTGTGTACAGGTGTGGATGTGGTGGTGATTACAGGCGTGTACAGGTGTGGATGTGGCGGTGATTACAGGCGTGTACAGGTGTGGATGTGGCGGTGATTACAGGTGTGTACAGGTGTGGATGTGGCAGTGATTATAGGTGTGTACAGGTGTGTATGTGGCAGTGATTACGGGTGTGTACAGGTGTGGGTGTGGCGGTGATTACAGGTGTGTACAGGTGTGTATGTGGCAGTGATTATAGGTGTGTACAGGTGTGTATGTGGCAGTGATTACGGGTGTGTACAGGTGTGGAAGTGGCGGTGATTACAGGTGTGCACAGGTGTGTATGTGGCAGTGATTATAGGCGTGTACAGGTGTGGATGTGGCGGTGATTACAGGTGTGTATGTGGCAGTGATTATAGGCGTGTACAGGTGTGGATGTGGCGGTGATTACAGGTGTGTACAGGTGTGGATGTGGCAGTGATTTTAGGCGTGTACAGGTGTGGATGTGGCAGTGATTATAGGTGTGTACAGGTGTGGATGTGGCGGTGATTACAGGTGTGTATGTGGCAGTGATTACAGGTGTGTACAGGTGTGGGTGTGGCGGTGATTACAGGCGTGTACAGGTGTGGATGTGGCGGTGATTACAGGTGTGTATGTGGCAGTGATTTTAGGCGTGTACAGGTGTGGATGTGGCAGTGATTATAGGTGTGTACAGGTGTGGATGTGGCGGTGATTACAGGTGTGTACGTGGCAGTGATTACAGGCGTGTACAGGTGTGTATGTGGCAGTGATTATAGGTGTGTACAGGTGTGGATGTGGCGGTGATTACAGGCGTGTACAGGTGTGTATGTGGCAGTGATTATAGGTGTGTACAGGTGTGGATGTGGCGGTGATTACAGGAGTGTACAGGTGTGGATGTGGCAGTGATTACAGGTGTGTACAGGTGTGGATGTGGTGATTACAGGAGTGTACAGGTGTGGGTGTGGCAGTGATTACAGGCGTGTACAGGTGTGGATGTGGCAGTGATTACAGGCGTGTACAGGTGTGTATGTGGCAGTGATTATAGGCGTGTACAGGTGTGGATGTGGCGGTGATTACAGGCGTGTACAGGTGTGGATGTGGCGGTGATTACAGGTGTGTACAGGTGTGGATGTGGCGGTGATTACAGGTGTGTACAGGTGTGGGTGTGGCGGTGATTACAGGTGTGTGCAGGTGTGGATGTGGCGGTGATTACAGGTGTGTACAGGTGTGGGTGTGGCGGTGATTACAGGTGTGTACAGGTGTGGGTGTGGCGGTGATTACAGGTGTGTACAGGTGTGGGTGTGGCGGTGATTACAGGTGTGTACAGGTGTGGATGTGGCAGTGATTACAGGTGTGGGTGTGGTGGTGATTACAGGTGTGTGCAGGTGTGGATGTGGCGGTGATTACAGGTGTGTACAGGTGTGGGTGTGGCGGTGATTACAGGTGTGGGTGTGGCGGTGATTACAGGTGTGTACAGGTGTGGGTGTGGCGGTGATTACAGGTGTGTACAGGTGTGGATGTGGCGGTGATTACAGGTGTGTACAGGTGTGGATGTGGCGGTGATTACAGGTGTGTACAGGTGTGGGTGTGGCGGTGATTACAGGTGTGGATGTGGCAGTGATTATAGGTGTGTACAGGTGTGGATGTGGCGGTGATTACAGGTGTGTACAGGTGTGGATGTGGCGGTGATTACAGGTGTGTACAGGTGTGGGTGTGGCGGTGATTACAGGTGTGTACAGGTGTGGATGTGGCGGTGATTACAGGTGTGTGCAGGTGTGGATGTGGCGGTGATTACAGGTGTGGATGTGGCGGTGATTACAGGTGTGTACAGGTGTGGATGTGGCGGTGATTACAGGTGTGTACAGGTGTGGGTGTGGCGGTGATTACAGGTGTGTACAGGTGTGGATGTGGCAGTGATTACAGGTGTGGATGTGGCGGTGATTACAGGTGTGTACAGGTGTGGATGTGGCGGTGATTACAGGTGTGTACAGGTGTGGATGTGGCGGTGATTACAGGTGTGTACAGGTGTGGGTGTGGCGGTGATTACAGGTGTGTACAGGTGTGGATGTGGCGGTGATTACAGGTGTGTGCAGGTGTGGATGTGGCGGTGATTACAGGTGTGGATGTGGCGGTGATTACAGGTGTGTACAGGTGTGGATGTGGCGGTGATTACAGGTGTGTACAGGTGTGGGTGTGGCGGTGATTACAGGTGTGTACAGGTGTGGATGTGGCAGTGATTACAGGTGTGGATGTGGCGGTGATTACAGGTGTGTACAGGTGTGGATGTGGCGGTGATTACAGGTGTGTACAGGTGTGGGTGTGGCAGTGATTACAGGTGTGTACAGGTGTGGATGTGGCGGTGATTACAGGTGTGTACAGGTGTGGGTGTGGCAGTGATTACAGGTGTGTACAGGTGTGGATGTGGCAGTGATTATAGGTGTGTATGTGGCGGTGATTACAGGTGTGTACAGGTGTGGATGTGGCGGTGATTACAGGTGTGTACAGGTGTGGGTGTGGCGGTGATTACAGGTGTGTACAGGTGTGGATGTGGCGGTGATTACAGGTGTGTACAGATGTGTATGTGGCAGTGATTACAGGTGTGGGTGTGGCGGTGATTACAGTTGTGTACAGGTGTGGATGTGGCGGTGATTACAGGTGTGTACAGGTGTGGATGTGGCGGTGATTACAGGTGTGTGCAGGTGTGGATGTGGCGGTGATTACAGGTGTGTACAGGTGTGGGTGTGGCGGTGATTACAGGTGTGTACAGGTGTGGGTGTGGCGGTGATTACAGGTGTGTACAGGTGTGGATGTGGCAGTGATTACAGGTGTGGGTGTGGTGGTGATTACAGGTGTGTGCAGGTGTGGATGTGGCGGTGATTACAGGTGTGTACAGGTGTGGGTGTGGCGGTGATTACAGGTGTGTACAGGTGTGGGTGTGGCGGTGATTACAGGTGTGTACAGGTGTGGGTGTGGCGGTGATTACAGGTGTGTACAGGTGTGGATGTGGCGGTGATTACAGGTGTGTACAGGTGTGGATGTGGCGGTGATTACAGGTGTGTACAGGTGTGGATGTGGCGGTGATTACAGGTGTGTACAGGTGTGGGTGTGGCGGTGATTACAGGTGTGGATGTGGCAGTGATTATAGGTGTGTACAGGTGTGGATGTGGCGGTGATTACAGGTGTGTACAGGTGTGGATGTGGCGGTGATTACAGGTGTGTACAGGTGTGGGTGTGGCGGTGATTACAGGTGTGTAGAGGTGTGGATGTGGCGGTGATTACAGGTGTGTGCAGGTGTGGATGTGGCGGTGATTACAGGTGTGGATGTGGCGGTGATTACAGGTGTGTACAGGTGTGGATGTGGCGGTGATTACAGGTGTGTACAGGTGTGGGTGTGGCGGTGATTACAGGTGTGTACAGGTGTGGATGTGGCAGTGATTACAGGTGTGGATGTGGCGGTGATTACAGGTGTGTACAGGTGTGGATGTGGCGGTGATTACAGGTGTGTACAGGTGTGGATGTGGCGGTGATTACAGGTGTGTACAGGTGTGGGTGTGGCGGTGATTACAGGTGTGTACAGGTGTGGATGTGGCGGTGATTACAGGTGTGTGCAGGTGTGGATGTGGCGGTGATTACAGGTGTGGATGTGGCGGTGATTACAGGTGTGTACAGGTGTGGATGTGGCGGTGATTACAGGTGTGTACAGGTGTGGGTGTGGCGGTGATTACAGGTGTGTACAGGTGTGGATGTGGCAGTGATTACAGGTGTGGATGTGGCAGTGATTACAGGTGTGTACAGGTGTGGATGTGGCGGTGATTACAGGTGTGTACAGGTGTGGGTGTGGCAGTGATTACAGGTGTGTACAGGTGTGGATGTGGCGGTGATTACAGGTGTGTACAGGTGTGGGTGTGGCAGTGATTACAGGTGTGTACAGGTGTGGATGTGGCAGTGATTATAGGTGTGTACAGGTGTGGGTGTGGCAGTGATTACAGGTGTGTACAGGTGTGGGTGTGGCAGTGATTACAGGTGTGTACAGGTGTGGGTGTGGCAGTGATTATAGGTGTGGTTGTGGCGGTGATTACAGGTGTGTACAGGTGTGGGTGTGGCAGTGATTACAGGTGTGTACAGGTGTGGGTGTGGCAGTGATTACAGGTGTGTACAGGTGTGGATGTGGCAGTGATTACAGGTGTGTACAGGTGTGGATGTGGCAGTGATTACAGGTGTGTACAGGTGTGGATGTGGCAGTGATTACAGGTGTGTACAGGTGTGGGTGTGGCAGTGATTACAGGTGTGTACAGGTGTGGGTGTGGCAGTGATTACAGGTGTGTACAGGTGTGGGTGTGGCAGTGATTACAGGTGTGTACAGGTGTGGGTGTGGCAGTGATTACAGGTGTGTACAGGTGTGGATGTGGCAGTGATTACAGGTGTGTACAGGTGTGGATGTGGCAGTGATTACAGGTGTGTACAGGTGTGGGTGTGGCAGTGATTACAGGTGTGTACAGGTGTGGGTGTGGCAGTGATTATAGGTGTGGTTGTGGCGGTGATTACAGGTGTGTACAGGTGTGGATGTGGCGGTGATTACAGGTGTGTACAGGTGTGGGTGTGGCGGTGATTACAGGTGTGTACAGGTGTGGATGTGGCGGTGATTACAGGTGTGTACAGATGTGTATGTGGCAGTGATTACAGGTGTGGGTGTGGCGGTGATTATAGGTGTGTACAGGTGTGGGTGTGGCGGTGATTACAGGTGTGTACAGGTGTGGATGTGGCGGTGATTACAGGTGTGTACAGATGTGTATGTGGCGGTGATTACAGGTGTGTACAGGTGTGTATGTGGCGGTGATTACAGGTGTGTACAGG
This sequence comes from Somniosus microcephalus, assembly GCF_052327205.1. Taxonomy (NCBI): domain Eukaryota; kingdom Metazoa; phylum Chordata; class Chondrichthyes; order Squaliformes; family Somniosidae; genus Somniosus; species Somniosus microcephalus. The sequence goes on from NC_140990.1 coordinate 182,169,609, forward strand.
TGTGGATGTGGCGGTGATTACAGGTGTGTACAGGTGTGGATGTGGCGGTGATTACAGGTGTGTACAGGTGTGTATGTGGCAGTGATTACAGGTGTGTACAGGTGTGGATGTGGCGGTGATTACAGGTGTGTACAGGTGTGGATGTGGCGGTGATTACAGGTGTGTACAGGTGTGGATGTGGCGGTGATTACAGGTGTGTACAGATGTGTATGTGGCAGTGATTACAGGTGTGTACAGGTGTGGATGTGGCGGTGATTACAGGTGTGTACAGGTGTGGATGTGGCGGTGATTACAGGTGTGTACAGATGTGTATGTGGCGGTGATTACAGGTGTGTACAGATGTGTATGTGGCAGTGATTACAGGTGTGTACAGGTGTGGATGTGGCGGTGATTACAGGTGTGTACAGGTGTGGGTGTGGCGGTGATTACAGGTGTGTACAGGTGTGGGTGTGGCAGTGATTACAGGTGTGTACAGGTGTGGGTGTGGCGGTGATTACAGGTGTGTACAGGTGTGGGTGTGGCGGTGATTACAGGTGTGTACAGGTGTGGGTGTGGCAGTGATTACAGGTGTGTACAGGTGTGGGTGTGGCGGTGATTACAGGTGTGTACAGATGTGTATGTGGCGGTGATTACAGGTGTGTACAGGTGTGGGTGTGGCGGTGATTACAGGTGTGTACAGGTGTGGGTGTGGCGGTGATTACAGGTGTGTACAGGTGTGGGTGTGGCGGTGATTACAGGTGTGTACAGGTGTGGATGTGGCGGTGATTACAGGTGTGTACAGGTGTGGGTGTGGCGGTGATTACAGGTGTGTACAGGTGTGGGTGTGGCGGTGATTACAGGTGTGTACAGGTGTGGGTGTGGCGGTGATTACAGGTGTGTACAGGTGTGGATGTGGCAGTGATTACAGGTGTGTACAGATGTGTATGTGGCGGTGATTACAGGTGTGTACAGGTGTGGTTGTGTCTGTGGCCGCAGCTTTACATCAATGGATGGAATCCAACTTCAGGATGTGCACAGAATGGGTGGGGGTAGATTGGCCGCCCGTTGTCCACCATGCAGGATTTTCCTTTCCGTTGACTTTGATGGCCGGTGTGTTATGGGTGGTGGTCAATTTGCTATCGCCTGTTCTGTGCTCACACCCAAGTGGAATTTCACCCCAAGCATGCACATGGCTGTAGGTGCAGTTCAGGATCAGTACGTTCATAGCTGTGACACAGCTTGCATCAGTAATGGCGGACGTAGTGCAAGTGTGACTGAGGGTGCACCTCTGCATTACAATGTGCTGGGGAGGGAATAAAGAGACAGAGATATGGTGGTGCTATTACAAGATGTCAGTCGTGGCTCAGTGGCTCGCACTCTAGCCTCTGAGTCGAAGGTCCTGGGTTCAAGTTCCACTGCAGAGACTTGAGAATATAACCTGGGGACTGCTGCACTGTCGGTGGTGCCGTCTTTCAGCTGAGATGTAAACCGACGCCCCACCTGCCCTCTCAGGTGGACGTAAAAGATCCCATGGCACTATTTTGAAGAGGAGCTGGGGTGTTCTCCCCAGTGTCCTGACCAATATATATCCCTCAACCAAAACTTAAAACAGATTATCTGGTCATTATCACATTGCTGTGCGCAAATTGGCTGCCGTGATTCCTACATTGCAACAGTGATTACACAACAAAAAGTACTTCATTGGCTGTAAAGTGCTTTGGGAAGACCTGAGGTTGTGAAAGGCTCTATATAAATGCAAGTCTTTCTTTCTTTTACAAGCGACAGAAAATTGTTCAAAGAAAATGTCACTCAGCTCACTTTCAAACTGACCCACGTCCCAAGCTGTTTTATTTGTTTTTTTAATTAGACAAGGCCCTCTCTAAAGAGAGATCTTTCAAAGCCATGTCATAAGTGTGTTGTCGGCAGTGAGGGGTGTGTTCCAGGGAGGGCGTGGTGTACAGTTGCTCGGTCAGGGAGGGACACATTCGGACAGTCGACTATTTCAGAACAGCAGCATGTAGAAACATCAGAGGTGGGGATGAGTTATCATTATACATTTTAAAGTAGCTGTTTTCTTCCACAAAATCAGTTAGTTTTCTGTAGTCTGAGCAAACAGCAAAGCAGCCCACACCAGTGAGACCTAAAACCTGTAAATGAACACACCAGTCCACAGTGAACAACACTGCCGAAGGGAAGGAATATACATTGAAAAGAGGCTTCAAAGAAGCAACAACTACTGCAAGCAAAACAGCAGCTGTTTTGGAGAGTGAATGGGACCAACTTCCCCAAAAACTTTTTTTTGTGGTTATAATCAAGACAAACGGTGTCTGGAAAAGATGCAAAACAAGCTGCCAACCTGTGACAAGCTGCCCAGGTTCCCGTTGCTTCTGGAGTTCAAAGGCATAACACACGGAGCCTGCAGCTAATGTGAAGCAGTGCTAATTTTAAAGGCATAAAATGCTATAAACTGGCCTTGGGGGCAAACAGCTTCGAAGCTAGTTGCACCTAAATAAGACATGGTTCATTTAATTCACAGCTTAGCCTAATGTAACAATCAGCTATGTCTTGCCTAAAGTTGCAGCAGGGAAATAGCCAATACCATGCAGCAGCCACACAAGTGCACAAGAGCAGCCTCCAGATTGCTTTTTGATGGACAATATTTCACGTTTGACAGGCACACAATAAAAACACCAGCGTCCAAAATAAATAAGATAAAATCCAAAATACAAAAGCACATAGCTTGCTTTGTTTTACTTACAGGCACTCTTCCGGTCACAGTACACCTGACCGGACCCGTCACCTGAACAGAAACCGTCACCTGAACTAAACCGTCACCTGAATGAACCGGTCATCACAAGGTCTGCAAAAAACACCGATCTATCTTTGGGGTGTCGGCTGCACAGCTTAAATAAAGGCTGTGCTGAAAATCACACCAATTGCATCCTTTGAAAAGTTGCAGCTTTCCATTTGAAGTTATATCGCTCAACCTTTACATGTGGTCACTTCTGTTTTAACAAACTAGCCTGATCCCTTCATGGATTTTTTGACCAAAACCCACAGCACCATTCCTTCCCATACTGTCCTGGAATACCGGCCCCTCCCAGGATAGGCGAGGCCCTCTCAGTTCTTGTCACCACAGCAGGACTAACTAGCACAAAGGATATTAAAGCCCCAGGATCCCATGTCCCCTCTCTGTTAGGAATTTTACTCTTCTTAAAACCAGTTGGGTTCGTTTTTTTTTTCCAAGGCTTAAATCTCAGCAATCAAGAGACACGTAAAGACATGAACTGTGCAGCTAAAAGCTCCTGTTTATACAATTGCAAATTTGCAGGAAGATCACTTACACTTCTTACCAGGAGCAACAAAAACAAATTCCGCATGTCCCCTGGCATAGATGTGAAGCTACTGTGAGCTGTCCGGGTCTGTTCCTGGCCATTGTAAACACTACCAGTGCACAAGGACACAACCCAATGCTCTAATTGCCCACACAAGGAATTTATTGTACATTTTTTAATTTAGAAATTGCTCCAGATGGAGTCATCATTTTGACAATCGCCCCCCAGGTTTACTTTAATCATGCTTCATTTCCGTAAAACAAGAAATTTAAACATTAGCGTGAGCTGCTAGTAGCGTAAATGGCTGCAAAGGAAGAAGGATCCTCAATGGTGTCACTAGTTATTGCAATTTTTAATTGTAATGATTAAAAATGCAGCGATAGCACAACAGGGACAACATTAAATTCCACCAAAAATAGTCAGTGCTGCAGAGCTCACATGCTATCCATCCATCAGTAAAGACACACATAATCACACACACACGCCCGGTCATGCGCGCACGCAGTCAGGCACGCTCATGGTCACAGTCCCGGGCGCCCGGTCACAGTCAGACATGCTCACGGTCACAGTCCCGGGCGCACGCACAGTCAGGCATGCTCATGGTCATAGTCCCGGCCGCGCGGTCACAGTCAGACACGCTCACAGTCACAGTCAGACACGCTCACAGTCCCGGGCGCGCGGTCACAGTCAGACACGCTCACGGTCATAGGCCCGGGCGTGCGGTCACAGTCAGACACGCTCATGGTCACATTCCCGGGCGCGCGGTCACAGTCAGACACGCTCACGCTCACAGTCCCGGGCGCGCGGTCACAGTCAGACACGCTCACAGTCCCGGGCGCGCGGTCACAGTCAGAAACGCTTACGGTCACAGTCCCAGGCGCGCGGTCACAGTCAGACACGCTCACGGTCACAGTCCCGGGTGCGCGGTCACAGTCAGACACGCTCACAGTCACAGTCCCGGGCCCGCCATCGCAGTCACGCACACACACAGGGCTATCATTCAATTTATTCTAAGTTATAGCTTCAAGTAAAAATGGATTGTACATTTGACACGTTAATTCAAACAATGCTTCAGCTTAATTTCTTACTATTGTATGACTACATGGAATAGCCCCTCTGCTCATCATGATGGCTTAGGGGGCATATGCACCACCTGGTGTAACGCTCAGCTATACTGACAATCAGTTTCATGTTTGACCACAAATTAGAACCAGATAAGGGAGGCCATTGGGCTCAGCTCACCCACTTAGAGTATAAAAAAAACTTAGATTCCATCATCTGTCTGCTCAATGAGTCGAAGGGTTTCACCTGCAACATCCTGATCCACAAGGCCACATTATGCTTGCAGAAGTTCTTCCTGACATTTGTCCGAAACTTTCTTTTCAGCCCTTGTCCCTTTATCCTAGCCTCCTAGCATCCCTTGAAGGAGTGCTCCAGGATTACTGTATCTACACTGTTTAGTATCTTGTAAACTTTTATAAGGTCCCTTTTCCATTGCCTTCCTTCAATGATGAAAGGTCCCAGTTTGTCCAATCTTTCTTCGTAACTCAATTCCTCGATGCCATGAATCAGCTTTTCCCTGGTATGTGCAAAATTAGTCGACAGGGGAGTAGGGTTGTTGGTGGTGCAATGTGATGAAAAAGACAAATTGTTCAGGATCCCTGATTGTTACCTCGGGACATCCCTCCTGGGAAATGCATGCGTGGTGTAGGCATTCAGTAAGGGCAGGATTAGATTGGATTCTGAGATACACTCCACACTCAAATAGCCCACCAACAATGACTGTCCAGGTGTACACAGGACAATTGGCCATGTGTCAGCCTCTGCAGGAGTAAACTTAGATCCCAAGCAACAACTAGCAGCTTTCAAAATATGATCCAGACATCTTTCATAAAATAAGATTACTGAGCCATACACTCCTGGAAGGTCCTAGGTTTGATCTCTGGTGTGTGCCGAGTTATCTAATCTCAGCTGGCCTATTGTGACGATAAGGCACTATAACTGTCCCTGGACTAGGGAACAGGGGAAAGAAAGACGGCCAGGGTTCTTGCCCCTGATCATTATCCAGTTAGCTCTGCTGAAAAGTAAGACATTGGCTAGGATTTTAACCACCCTCGCCCAGCGAGAATGGCGCGCAGGAGGGGTTAAAATCTGAAAATCTAGCTCCCGGCTCCAACTTGCCGTGTTCCTGGCCACCGTAACATTAAGGACAGCGAATCAGGCCATTGGCGAGGCTCCCGCTACAGGCAGGCAGAGGCTTGCTTAGCATTCAAAAATCACAGCCTGCAGCCTGATGACGTCATCTTAACTTGAAGCCGGGGTGTCCCGCGTTGTCTGGAACCCAGCAGTACAACCACAGTGCAAGATCCAACTGGCCAGAAGAGGCCCAGATAGGTTTACAAACTCTGCTTCTTTTAGAATTCCTTGTGAGCAAGGAGCAGGAGTACGACCGCAGGCCCCGCAAGGAGTCTGTGGGCCTTCAATGCTCCAGCCTCCTCCCAAATCGTCGTGGAACTCCACCCCCCTCCCTCCAGACCCATCCTCCCGACCGTTCCCACAGGTCCCCAGCCTACCGCCTCCTGCAGTTAAATTCCTGCTCCTGCTCGCCGGCCAGGTAGTGAATCTGGCCGGGACTTCGGGGACTTTTAATTATATGAGGCGCGGCCGTTACAATCAGCCTGGCCTCCACATCCCCGAACTCTCCGGGTATGCTGGCTGCTATTGGGCTACCCTGCACTCTTCCTGCTCTCCCGTAATAATTGTGTGTGTGTAGATGGGTGTGTGCATGTGTGCGTCTATCAGTTGGAGAGAATGAGCTGTGATGCCCTCCATAGTCAAATAGCCTGGGGATGCCCACTATTTTTGGGCACACACATAAAGACTTGGATGAGGCTCCATTGACCTGCCAGTAGACCCCGGGGCAAGTTATTGCCTCCTGGAGAATTGTGTGGGGGGGGGGGGGGCAGGGGCAAGAAATAAATAGTGAGTTTTTTTCAGGACTATTTCCCACAGAGATGAACAAATTGTTGTGGTCATTTCATACATCATGACAGATAGTTCAAGCCCTCATCAAATAGATATTGGAGACGGAGAAGGTAGTGTGATTGAGTAGCTTGTTTGAGTGCCAATATAGAGCATCACTCAACCTGGAGAGGCACTGGAGAAGGTGCAAAAAAGATTTGCAAGGATAATACCAGAACTGAGAGGTTACAACGATCAGGAAAGACTGAACAGGCTGGGGCTCTTTTCTCTAGAAAAGGAGGAGTTTGAGGGGTGACCTGATAGAGTTCTTTAAGATTATGAAGGAGTTTGATAGGGTAGACATACAGATGATGTTTCCACTTGTGGGGAGTGCAAAACTAGGGGCCATAAATATAAGATAAGGCACCAATAAATCCAATAAGGAAACGTCTTTACCCAGAGAATGGTAAGAATGTGGAACTTGCTACCACATGGAGCGGTTAAGAAGAATAGCATAGATGCATTTAAGGGCAAGATAGATAAACACATTAGGAAGAAAGGAATAGAAGGATATATTGATAGGGTTAGATAAAGTAGGGTGGGAGGAGGCTCGTGTGGAGCATAAACACTGGCATGGACCAGTTGGGCCGAATGGCCCGTTTCTGTGCTGTAAATTCTGTGTAACTATGCAATTTTCAAAGAAAGTGACTTTAAGCAAAATCCTAAACAACCTAGATGTTGAAATCTTAAGTTAGAAACAACCTGACTGTATATGTGGATATTTCCACCAGTTCAATTCTAGCAACAGCAGCTCCTTCTGCCTGTCCGGGAGTGTGAATAGTCAGAGCTTGAAAAGAGCCAGGTGAAGTCTCATACTTACATGTAAACTAGGATGATACGTCAAGAGCCCGTTATCACACAGCGTTACGTACTTCTTCTTCCACTCTTTGTTTAGTGACTTCCCACTCCTCTTAAGTAGCATACCCTAAAAAAAAACCAAAATAGATTAGAGACTGCAAGCTGTGTGCAGGTGGTCTCACCCGGCTCCATTTTGTGGCTAGACATGATCTTCTAGAATTGAACTTTTTTTTAAATTCTACATTTTTAGGGCCGCTGACAGTCAAAAGCCTGAATGCGCCTCCTGGATATTACTTGCCACCCCTGGAAACAGTGACAGCATCCATTGGCTTGACTCACATTTATAAGTATATGCTTCTCCAACACTTGGTGAGGATGGAAAATGCAAACAAATGAAAAGAAAAACTCTACTTGAATCCTGGGATTTGACCAGTGTGACACTGGATCTACCATACATCCACCCTGTCCTCAACCGTACAAAATCAATATGCAAGCCTTGCATCTTTACCCTATCACATTGTACCTATATCATTGTCCCTATATCAAATGCCTTACAGCATATTAAATGTGTCTTACTCTGTGATATACAAGACTATAAAATAACAGCCCTTCCCCTTCGCCTGGCACCTTCCCGTGCAAGCGCAGGAGATGCAACACCTGCCCTTATACCTCCCCCCTTCCCACTGTCCAGGGCCCTAAACACCCCTTCCAGGTGAAACAGTGATTTACTTGTACTTCTTGCAATCTAGTATACTGTATTCGCTGCTCACGATGTGGTCTCCTCTACATTGGGGAGACCAAACACAGATTGGGTGACCGCTTTGCGGAACACCTCCATTCAGTCAGTAAGGGTGACCCCGAGCTTCCGGTCGCCTGGCATTTTAATTCACCACTCCATTCCCACTCGGACCTCACCGTCCTTGGCCTCTTGCATTGTTCCACGGAAGCTCAACGTAAACTCGAGGAACAGCACCTCATCTTCCGATTAGGCACTTTGCAGCCTCAATATCGAGTTCAACAATTTCAGATCATAACCTCGGCTCCTGTTACATTTTTACTTATATTTTTTTCCACCCCTTTGTTTTGGGTCTTCCCTTCCCCCCCACTTTCCTTTTTTTTCTCTCTCCCACATGGCAGCTCTGTCTCATCCTGCCAGCACACTTCACACCTAGTCTCAGCTGTCTTTTGTCTCCACTTGTCCTATTACCATCTCGTCTGGTTTTGAATACCTCTTAATGTCTCTTTTACTTCTTTTGTTCTATCGCAGCCCTGCCTTCGATCTATTTTATTTCCTTTCCAGTTTTGAAAAAGGGTTTCGACCCGAAACGTCAACTCTAATTTCTCTCCACGGATGTTGCCTGGCCTGCTGAGTTTTTCCAGCATTTTCTGTTGCTTTTTATAAAATAACACTGTTACTCTATATGTTCCTTGGTTTTCATTCCTCCTTTTTTTTGCCTTAAAACACTAAGGGGGAAAAATTGAGTCGCGCCCCCAGGCCCAGCTGAGCCACCAGGGATCGGAGTGCTGGCAAAAGAGCCTGGCACTCAAGAGAAGTGCCGGGCTCACGGAGCGTAGCCGGCACTCCGCGGGGAAGGCGGGGGGGGGGTGGTCAGGAGGTCAGGGACGGCAATGGGGGCAGGTGCTGGCAAGTGGGCAGTAACAAAAATGGCCACCCGGCACCTTGCCTTGAATTAGCGCCGCCCCGGCTGCAGATAGGCCCCCCTGACCCTGTCAGACATAGCGTCCAGCGATCAGCCAGGGGGCGCTACCGAAGATCGCGGCCAGGGCGCTGTGCACGGCGATGATGTCATCGCCGGCGGCGCAGCGCTGCAGGGCACTAAGGGTAACCACCGCCACTAACCTCCTGTTGAATTTCACGGGAGGTGTTGGCAGCGCCGTGCCCGGGCGCTCATTGCTCTCCGTCCCGTTAGCACCTTCTTAGGGCACTAACGGGAGGAGCAAAGCAACCGAACTTTTAGGCCTAAGTTTAATGTGTTAAAACACTTACATACCTTGTTACCATGAAAGCTTGATCAACGTTTATATATTTAAAAAAAATAAGTGAGAGAAAAGCGGAAAGCAACCAAATGTGAATGGAAGGAGCGGCAGAGATCTGAGTACATGCATTATTACAGTGGGCAGGTCACAGCAGATGTAGAAGGTTAAAAAGTTCCAACCATATATCCATAACATTTCTTCCTGAATAATTTGTAGAGTTATTCTTAGCCTATGGAACTTCCTGCTGCTTTGTAATATGACAGGATCTTGGTTCACTGATTAGCGGAGTATTTTGTTGTGTGCACAGCTCAAGTTCAAGTTCCTCAACACTATTTCTGGAGTGACTTCTTCAGCACATTCCCCTCCAATCCTTGTTCTTCCATAAAATCCTCCATATTTTCAGCAATTTTGCATGAAATTAGTCATTTGCAATAAATATGGCCAATTTGTGTGTGCCTGAATTTTGATGGCCTGTCACCTTTGGAACCAGGTTTCAACTCCAGACCCTCTGTCGAAGGGTCCGACAGAAAATAACTATGAGCAGTCTAATCCAGTTCCCAGTTGAAAGGTCATCAACCTGAAACTCTGCAAGGATGCTGCCTGACCTGCCGAGTGTTTTCCAGCATTTTCATAGAATCATAGAAAGTTACAGCACGGAAGGAGGCCATTTCAGCCCATTGTGTCCGCGCCGGCCAACAAAGGGCAATCCAGCCTAATCCCACTTCCCAGCTCTTGGTCCGTAGCCCTGCAGGTTACAGCATCCCAAGTGCACATCCAAGTACTTTTTAAATGTGGTTAGGGTTCCTGCCTCTACCACCCTTTCAGGCAGTGAGTTCCAGGCCCCCACAATCCTCTGGGTGAAGAAATTTCCCCTCAAATCCCCTCTAAACCTTCCACCAATTACTTTAAATCTGTGCTCCCTGGTTTTTGATCCCTCTGCTAAGGGAAATAGGTCCTTTCTATCCACTTTATCTAGGCCCCTCATAATTTTATACACCTCAATAAGGTCTCCCCTCAGACTCCTCTGTTCCAAGGGAAACAGACCCAGCCTATCCAGTCTTTCCTCATAGCAAAGATTCTCTACTCCCAGCAACATCCTTGTAAATCTCCTTTGTACCCTCTCTAGTGCAATCACATCTTTCCAGTAATGTGGTAACCAGAACTGCACCCAATACTCTAGCTGAGGCCTAACTAGTGTTTTATACAGTTGAAGCATAACCCCCCTGCTCTTGTATTCTATGCCACGGCTAATAAAGGCAAGCATTCCATATGCCTTCTTAACCACCTTATCTACCTGGCCTGCTACCTTCAGGGATCTGTGGGCATGCACTCCAATGTCCCTTTGTTCCTCTACACTAGTCAGTGTCCTACCATTTAATCTGTATTCCCTTTCCTTGTTAGCTCTCCCCAAATGCATTACCTCACACTTCTCCAGATTGAATTCCATTTGCTACTGTTCTGCCCACCTGACCAATTTATTGATATTTTCCTGCAGTCTACAGCTTCGTTCTTCAGTATCAACCACACAGCCGATTTTAGGATCATCTGCAAACTTCTTAATCATACCCCCTATATTCAAGTCTAGATCATTGATGTATACCACAAAAAGCAAGGGACCTAGTACTGAGCCCTGCGGAACCCCACTGGAAACAGCCTTCCAGTCACAAAAACACCCATCAACCATTACCCTCTGTTTCCTGTCTCCGAGCCAGTTTTGAATCCAACTTGACACTTTGCCCTGGATCCCATGGGCTTTTAACTTCGTGACCAGTCTGCCATGTGGAACCTTATCAAAAGCCTTGCTAAAGTCCATATACACTACATCAAACGCACTACCCTCATCTACCCTCCTTGTTACCTCCTCAAAAAATTCAATCAAGTTTGTCAGACACGACCTTCCCTTAACAAATCCGTGCTGACTATCCTTGATTAATCCATGTCTTTCTAAATGAAGATTTATCCTGTCCTTCAGAATTCTTTCCAATAATTTTCCCACTACCGAGGTTAGGCTGACTGGCCTGTAATTACTGGGTCTATCCTTTTCTCCCTTTTTAAACAAGGGTACCACATTAGCAGTCCTCCGGCACCAGAGGCCAGAGAGGATTGGAAAATGGTGGTCAGGGCCTCTGCCATTTCCTCTTTTGCTTCACTTAACAGCCTGGGATACATTTCATCCGGGCTTGGGGATTTATCCACTTTTAAAGCTGCTGCTTCGCCCCTCTCCTTTGTGAAAACAGACGCAAAGTATTCATTAAGAACCCTACCGACGTCTCCCGCCTCCACACACAGATTACCCTCATGATCTCTACTAGGCCCTACCCTTTCTTCAGTTATCCTCTTACTCTTAATATATTTATAAAACATCTTTGGGTTTTCCTTGATTTTACTTGCCAAGAATTTTTCATGCTCTCTCTTTGCTTTCCTAATATCATTTTTAATTGCACCCCTGCACTTTCTGTGCTCCTCTAAAGATTCTGCAGTACTTAGCCCTTGGTATCTGTAATACGCCTCCCTTTTTTTCTTTATCCTACCCTGCATGTCCCTGGACATCCAAAGGGCTCTAGATGTGTTAGTCCCACTTTTTTTCTTTAAGGGCACATATTTGGTCTGAACCCTCCTGATCTCCTCCTTGAATGCCCCCCACTGCTCTGACACTGATTTACCTTCAAGTAGCTGTTTCAAGTCCACTATGGCTAAATCCCCTCTGAGCTTAGCAAAATTTGCTTTTCTCCAATTCAGAAATTTTATTCCTGGTCTATCCTTGTCCTTTTCCAGAACTATCTTAAATCTAACTGAATTATGGACACTGTTTGTATCCCAGCATGCTGGTCGATGTGGACACTGGGGTCCTAAAAGGAACAGTGTTCTGTTCCCCAGCACTAACATCCTTTAGCTTGATCAGTAACAAAATCCAGAAAAAAAGTCTTTTAAAAAAGAAAATCTCCTCTCTTTAAAGCAGTGACTGATCTTGGGGGTACAGCTCCATAGACATCACCCTTGTACTTCATCCAAGTGGTCATTGTTCACACTTGATCCTAGACAGTGAGTGCAAGCAGCCTGCTCAACCATGGCATGTTATACTGGGGCTCAATATGTCCTCACCCACAGTCCACGAATGCAGGTCACTCTATAGCAATCAGGAGCAGGAAACCTGCCCAATTTTCTCACTCCCTAGCACATGACCATTGAGGACACCATTTGGTTGCTCCACTGAGATTGTCAAACTTAGCATGGACCAGGAAGCGAACAACTTGGAAAGGAGCGGATACCAGGCCGTAGTGGGAGAGTTAAGGAAAGGTGAAACCCTCATCCATACCTTTGTTACCTCTCGACTTGACTATTCCAATGCACTCCTGGCTGGCCTCCCACATTCTACCATACGTAAACTTGAGGTCACCCAACACTTGGCTGCCCGTGTCCTAACTTGCACCAAGTCCCGTTCGCCCATCACCCCTGTGCTCACTGACCTACATTGGCTCCCGGTTAAGCAGCGCCTCGATTTCAAAATTCTCATCCTTGTTTTCAAATCCCTCCATGGCCTCGCCCCTCCCTAGCTCTGTAATCTACTTCAGCCCCACAACCACCCCCCCCTCCACATATCTGCGTTGCTCTAATTCTGCCCTCTTGAGCATCCCTGATTATAGTTGCTCAGCCATTGGTGGCCGTGCTTTCTGTTACCTAGGCCCTAAAGCTCTGGAATTCCCTGCCTAAACCTCTCCACCTCTCTTTCCTTCTTTAAGATGCTCCTTAAAACCTACCTCTTTGACCAAGCTTTTGGTCACCTGCCCTAATTTCTCCTTATGTGGCTCGGTGACAAATTTTTTGTCTTATAATATTCCTGTGAAGTGCCTTGGGACATTTTACTACATTAAAGGCGCTATATAAATACAAGTTGTTGATGCTGTGACAGAAGGCTTAGTTGAAGAGAAGAGATTTAAAGAGACTTTTAAAGGCGGAAAGAAAAGTAGAAAGGCAGAGGGGTTAGGGAGGGCGGTCATAGAAACATAGAAGATAGGAGCAGGCCCCTCGAGCCTACTCCGCCATTCAATGAGATCATGGCTGATCATCCAAACTCAGTACCCTATAGAAACATAGAAGATAGGAGCAGGAGCAGGTCCAAAAAGTAGGGCCTGAACAAGCGAAGGCTCTGCCACTAAAGGTGGAGTGGAAGGATGAGGGATGGGGGCGGGGGCAGGGTGTGAGACAGAAGATCAGAGTCAGGACAAGGAATCACAGGAAAGGACTTGCAGAGGTAGAGTGGAGGAGGCCATGAAGGGTTTTGTAGTTGATTCATTGGTAGACAGGAAGCTAGTACAGGTCAGTGAGGAGCGGGTGATGTGCCAGCAGGACTTAGTACAGGTCAGTGAGGAGCGGGTGATGTGCCAGCAGGACTTAGTACAGGTCAGTGAGGAGCAGGTGATGTGCCAGCAGGACTTAGTACAGGTCAGTGAGGAGCGGGTGATGTGCCAGCAGGACTTAGTACAGGTCAGTGAGGAGCGGGTGATGTGCCAGCAGGACTTAGTACAGGTCAGTGAGGAGCGGGTGATGTGCCAGCAGGACTTAGTACAGGTCAGTGAGGAGCGGGTGATGTGCCAGCAGGACTTAGTACAGGTCAGTGAGGAGCGGGTGATGTGCCAGCAGGACTTAGTACAGGTCAGTGAGGAGCGGGTGATGTGCCAGCAGGACTTAGTACAGGTCAGTGAGGAGCGGGTGATGTGCCAGTAGGTCCGGATACAGGCGGTAGAATTGAGGAAAAGTTGGGAGTTTGTAGAAGGTGGAGGTTGGGATGCTGGTGTGGAGGGCATTGGAGCAATCAAGTCTAAAAGAGGGTGGGGTAGGGGTGGAGGCAAAGATGGAATAATTGGTCCTGCTGATAAGAAGTATTTAGGGTTTGAGGCTCAGCACCGGGTTTACAGGCTACCAACCTAGGACTTTCCACGTATGTATGACTCAAAACTATCACGTTTGGTAAACCTACCTGCTGAGCCACTGGGAAGCACAGGCTTTGCTTTAACACAGTTATCAAAACAATGTGCCACAAAGTAGTTTATGACTCCTGCCACACAGCTCAGAGCAGCACTGGCAGAGGCCTATGGGCAGCTTGTCAACCCTCCACTATCACCGACATGTGGTTTGAGATATAGAAAGAAAGACCTGAAAGACCTCAGGATGCCCCAAAGTGCTTTACAGCCAAAAAAGTACTTTTTCTGAAGTGTAGTCACTGTTTTAATGTAGGAAACATGGCAGCCAATTTGCACACAGCAAGGTCCAACAATCAGCAATGTAATAATGACCAGATAATCTATTTTAGTGATGTTTATGAGGGATATAAATATTGGCTAAGGCACCAGGGAGATCTCCCCTGCGCTTCTTTGAATAGTGCCATGGGATCTTTTACATCCACCTGAGAGAGCAGACGGGGCCTTGGTTTAATGTCTCATCCAAAAGACGGCACCTCTGACAGTGCAGCACTCCTTCAGTACTGCACTGGGGTGTCAGCCTAGATTTACTGCACTGGGGTGTCAGCCTAGATTTACTGCGCTGGGGTGTCAGCCTAGATTTACTGCACTGGGGTGTCAGCCTAGATTTACTGCACTGGGGTGTCAGCCTAGATTTACTGCACTGGGGTGTCAGCCTAGATTTACTGCACTGGGGTGTCAGCCTAGATTTACTGCACTGGGGTGTCAGCCTAGATTTACTGCACTGGGGTGTCAGCCTAGATTTACTGCACTGGGGTGTCAGCCTAGATTTACTGCACTGGAGTGTCAGCCTAGATTTACTGCACTGGGGTGTCAGCCTAGATTTACTGCACTGGAGTGTCAGCCTAGATTTACTGCACTGGAGTGTCAGCCTAGATTTACTGCACTGGGGTGTCAGCCTAGATTTACTGCACTGGAGTGTCAGCCTAGATTTACTGCACTGGAGTGTCAGCCTAGATTTACTGCACTGGGGTGTCAGCCTAGATTTACTGCACTGGAGTGTCAGCCTAGATTTACTGCACTGGGGTGTCAGCCTAGATTTACTGCACTGGAGTGTCAGCCTAGATTTACTGCACTGGGGTGTCAGCCTAGATTTACTGCACTGGGGTGTCAGCTTAGATTTACTGCACTGGGGTGTCGGCCTAGATTTACTGCACTGGAGTGTCAGCCTAGATTTATGTGCTCAAGTCTCTGGAGTGGAACTTGAACCCGCACCTTCTGACTCAAAGGTGACAGTGCTGCCCACTGGGCCACAGTTGACAATGTATGTATAGGCGCGTGGAACTGGAAAGAGAGAGAGATACTTCCTAACCCATTCAAAATAACCAGTATGTTCTGGTGGAAGTATTGGTTGCTGAGGACAAGTGGCAAAAATTTAAATTAAGTTTTTTTTAAATTTATTATGTGTAGTTCTTGTAACACATTATTTCACAGCCCTGCAGCATCAAATTAAATCTAACTACATCTAAAAGAGTCTTTAGAAGTAGCAGCATATCCAGCAAGTAATGACAAAATCGACATGCCACTGCTTCAAGATGATGGATGTTGCCTGCAGTAAACTCTTCACCAGTGTAAGCATAAACAAGTTTGTTATGTGACAATAAGTACCTTTGAATGAACCCAATGTTCCGCCTCCACAAGGTCGATAGAAATGGGTTCTCCAACAGTACCAGTGATAATGGTACAATAAGATAAACTGATTCTTATCACTAAGGTGCAGGCGGACTTCAAAGAATCAGCCTACAGATCTCCTCTATTAAGGCCATCCCATAGGCTTTATCAGAGGATGTATATAGCTATGCCTTGCCTCGTATAATCTGATGGCTATCTTGTCTACCTGTCCTGAGGGAGCATGCTTCTGAACAGTTCTCAAATATATGGCATTCTGCCTGAGAGTTACAGGGGTCAATCATGTGCCGCAGTAGGATTATTACAGTTCCAGCCTAGCCAAAAGCAAATTAGCACAAAAACAGAACACTTGGGATACAGGAAGAACTCCACACTGTGTTAAAATAGAGCTGGAGCTCCCCGATGGCTCAGCTGGTAGATAGACGGCATGCTGCGGTTTGGAGTCGCACACATGTGGAAAACCCAGGGCTGAGCTTCAAACCCTATATCTGCAGGAAAAATAAGAGAGAATGAAAAAGATAAAGAAAACCGTGCCAAGGATAGATTGCTGGAAACATTTTTATTTGTTTTATTCTCCCTAACAAAGAGGAACAGGTAAACCAGGCAGAGCATTGCCTGGAAAGCAAGAATACATGGAAGACTTGCAAAGGCAGAAGATGAGAAAATAGGAAGTAGGAATACATTTGCAAGTTTGATTTTTGCTTTCCCCTTTTTTTTCCAGTTTAATCCAAGTTTCTTTCTGTTCTGGGACGCTTAATGTCGAATTCTGCTGCGAGTGGTCTCACTAAGGTGGAAAGTATATTCCTCAGTCAGTTTCTAGATCGGTCATGAACTTTCAATTCCCATTATTATACCCATGAGGAAAAGGCAAAGGGGCTGAACTGTAAGTCTACAATACTTAAATAATGCAGAAAACACTTTGTATTAAAACCTTGTATATGTAACAAATGTAACCAATATCTGAAATCTATCACTCAGCATTGCATGGTACCCACCAGCAATGATAAAACACTGCTCATAAATTTATATTAAAACTCTGCTCAATAGCAATTATTTACCAACAAAGATTTATTGATTGTGCTTGCCACCAGAGATTTGTGCTAACTGAGCCAATCAGTCAGTGAGGCTGAAGCATTAGGGTGCCAAAGGGCAGTAACTCACACTATCAGGTTAAATCCCTCTGATCATTACTGCAACAGTGCAAATAACTAATGATGAGTCGTGTGAAACTCTCCCCTGGGACTATCATTTGCACATGAGGTGGTGTTCAGACTGCTCCCGGGGAGCAGCATCCCTGTCGAGAAGACAAGAAGCTGTGCCCGCCAATTAAATCTCTATCACTTCCCCTTCAGCACCCCTGAGCTAATCAACAGTGGGTTTCTGTGTAAGATGTGACAATAATATTACAAATTTACCTAGGAGGAAGTAACAAAGGCAGCAACGCCATTAAGGGATTTAGATGAAAGCCATGCTGGAGTGGTTTATCATCTGTAATCTGGGGGCTGTGAAAGCTTCGGTCTCTGAGGCAGGTCTCATTTTATGTAATGTTGTTGTATATAGATTAGATTTTTCCTTTTTTATTATCCTACTTTATGATTGAATTTCTCTGTTCTTTTTGGTCTCTCCCATCAGTTCTTGGGGCTTGCCTGGTGCCAGGCTTCAACACTTGCTTATCTCCTCCCAAACCACCAAGTGGCTTGCAAACGTGACATGCCTGCTTATGCTCCCATCGTCCCTGTGAAAGGATCGCCTCCCTGCTGCTCGCGCCTCTCCTCGATAGCCTGGCCGAGATGGGGTGCTTTTATATTACACGAGAGCTACAGGGTTACCGAGGTGCATGACTTGTTCATTTGGTCACAAGCTCCAAGTGTAACTGCCAAAACCAGCTCCAGGGAAGACTGGCGCTCCAGGAAGCCAGTGGCACGAGCACAAAAGAGTGCCATCATGTTGGGGTGCAACACTGCGCTGTTCACAAGGCCCCATCTCTCTGCTCAGGCGGATGTAAAAGATCCCATTGCACTATTTCAAAGAAGAGCAGGGGAGCTCCCCTGGTGTCCTTGCCAATATTTATCCCTCAACCAACACCACTAACCACACTGTTGTTAGTGGGAGCTTGCTGTGTGCAAATTGGCTGCTGCGTTTCCTACATTACAACAGCGACTACACTTCAAAAGTACTTCATTGACTGTAAAACGTTTTGGAACATCCTAAGGTTGCGAAAGTGCTATAGAAATGCAAGTCTTTATTTATTTAATAGGGTGTTTCTTCTCTCTAAATCATGAATACTTCAGGAATTAATGAGTGACCGAGGATCCTTGTCATGGACTTTTTGTGAGCCACATTTGAGCTTGTGATGAAGGCAAATAATGGGCTCATCAGGTGGCAGAAAACACCACGCTACAAGGTTGTTTTTGATTAGGTTAGGCTAGTCCCCATCCTGTATTTACAGTATTAAGATCATAATGAATGCTCAAGCACAATGACTGCTGGAATAAGGGACAAAAGCCTAATTAAAAGCACAGGGCAGTAGCCATGTGCCTTAATTACCTCGAGGTGCCCATTTCCAGCAGATAATCTGCTTGATCACTTGTTCTGAATATAAGATGCTGCCCACTGCTCTGTTTGATATTTAGAGATTATTCTAGGAATCTGCACCAGATTAAGGCCCACCTACTAACCAGATTGCATTTCTGATCTAACATAAGAAAATTTTTAATTTAAAAGATGCTCAAAAAGTTAGCATTAAAGTACTTCCTATATGATTTTAAAAGGTTTGAAACTCAGCTCATACATACTTCAGCTAAAGGTATAAAAAGCGTCTCAAGATCTGGATAGAGTGTAAGACTATCCTATCCGCCTGTATACATGCAAAATAATGAGTCTTTCTCTTTCTAGAAAGAAAGACTTGTATTTATATAACACTTTTCACGACCACTGGACGTCTCAAAGCGCTTTACAGCTAATGAAGTACTTTTGAAGTATAGTCACTGTTGTAATGTGGGAAATGCGGCAGCCAATTTGCACACAGCAAGCTCCCACAAACAACAATGTGATGATGACCAGATAATCTGTTTTTGTGATGTTGATTGAGGGATAAATATTGGCCAGGACACCGGGAGAACTCCCCTGCTCTTCTTCAAAATAGTGCCATGGGATCTTTTGTGTCCACCTGAGAGAGCAGACGGGACCTCGTTTTAACGTCTCATCTGAAAGACGGCACCTCCGACAGTGCAGCACTCCCTCAGCACTGCACTGGAGTGTCAGCCAAGCTTGATGTGCACAAGTCCCTGGAGTGGGACTTGAACCCACAACCTTTTGACTCGGAGGCAAGGGTGCTACCAACTGAGCCACAGCTGACACTTAATATTAGTATTAATATTAATTGTTCTGTTCCACTTAAAATGATCCTTCTTCATCTTGCAGCCCCCTATTATAGCCCCACTGTAATTCAGCCTCTTGACATTTTACAGTCTCATAATATAAAGTCTCCCAAATTTCATATTCAGCCCCATTAATGAAACACAGGCAATGTAATTTGTTCCCTGTTGGATGGCCAATGCAAGGAAAGATTTTTTTTATGCACTTGGTGAAGCAAAACTGTAAATGCATTTGTATAAACACTTTTAAGATCTCTCTACACCTGTGCACCTGAAATCTTCATCCATAAAGGTTATTATGAAGAGAGATAACAGGGCATTCCTGAGATCTCATCATATTCTTGTAAAATGTGTTTGAAGCACTGAGCGATGGCACAGAGGTGCAGCAGCTTAGGGAGGTCATTCTTTATACCGTGAGCACCTGGTGTGTCAGGTACATTAGCATCCATAAGCTGCGCCCTCTCTCAAAGACTGGAGAACCGAGGTGACCTTCTCATCATTATCCTGTTCATTTCCTCCCACAGTGCGATGCCCATCACACAATCTGCTCATCAAAGCAGTTAAAGCCGGAGCTTAATCCAAGTCCTAATGGGGGAAGTAATGTTGTTTAAATAAAAATCAATGCGTTAAACCACTCCACTCTCCACTATTAAAAAGGGAACTGTCGGCAAGTGTCTCGCCGTTCGTCGTGAGTGACACACTTCAGCTCTAACGACAACGGGTTGTACGGTTTATTACATTAGAGCATGTCTCCCCCGCCTTGTCTCCACACAACTGGAACTGTCACTGTCATACTGGGAGATCGTGAAGAATACAAATGTAATGTACCCACAGTTCAGCTAATGGGATTTGACACAAGCTTTAAGTTTAATGAAGAAAGTTGCCAGTAGCAACAAAACTGTCACTGCTTGCGCAGTGCAATTAATAAAGGCTCCGACAACATTACTCCAGACTGCAGCCAGCAAAAGGTACCCTCAGTTCAAGCTGTGCTAAATTAGCTGACCAATTTTTCTTAAGTATCTGCACCATTTACAGAGCAATTTATTAATTTTTAGTCTGCCACTGGCACTCGAAAGGATGTAATTTTGCACCTGATGGCCATCCTAGATGTGACTCATTTCAATGGATAGTGGTATTTATGTCCGGTAATGAACAGGTTGTCACTAGGTCTCCAATTTATAACCATTCGAGAAAAACTACAGAAGGTTCCAGTGGCTAAAACACAGCCTCACCACGGCTCCTCACTGACCCAAGAGGATTACATCGCACAATGAATCAAGATGTACAGGGCATTCTAATCGTTCCACAGGTTAGGGGAATTGGATGAAACAATGGGTTAACAAAACCCTCCTTTCACTTCTGGGGCCTGGGTTCAAATCCAGGCCAGACGTATGGCATTACAGTCTCTGCACTCTGTTGACTCTAAGGTCCTATGATAGTCTTGCCTAAACGTCATGTGGTGTGGGCCTACAGCACAAATGGCCTACAATTTAACACAAAATGACAACAGAGAATGCTGGAAAAACTCAGCAGGTCAGGCAACATCCGTGGAGAGAAATTTGAGTTGACGTTTCGGGTTGAAACCCTTCTTCAAAACTGGAAAGAAAATAAAAAGATTGAAGGCAAAGCTGCGATCGAACAAAAGAAGAAAAGGAGACAATAAAAGGTATTAGAAGCCAGATGAGATGGTAATGGGCCCGTGGAGACAAAAGGCAGCTGAGATTAGGTGTGAAGTGTACTGGCAGGATAAGGACAGCTGCCAGGTGAGAGAGAGAAACAAAAGGAAAGGAGGGGGGGCGGGGGGGGGAAAGGAGGACCCAAAACAAAGGGGTAGAAAATATTAAAAGGAAAAAAGAGAGGCTGAGGTTATGATCTGAAATTATTGAACTCGATATTGAGTCCGGAAGGCTGCAAAGTGCCTAATCGGAAGATGATTTGCTGTTCCTCGAATTTACGTTGAGCTTCCGTGGAACACTACAAGAGGACAAGGACGGTGAGGTCCGAGTGGGAATGGAGCGGTGAATTAAAATGACAGGTGACCTGAAGCTCGGGGTCACCCTTACGGACTGAACGGAGGTGTTTGGTCTCCCCAATGTAGAGGAGACCGCATCGTGAGCAGCGAATACAGTATACTAGATTGCAAGAAGTACAAGTGAATCGCTGTTTCACCTGGAAGGGGTGTTTGGGGCCCTGGACTGGGAAGGGGGGAGGTATAGGGGCAGGTGTTACATCTCCTGCGCTTGCACGGGAAGGTGCCAGGCGAAGGGGAAGGGCTGTTGGGGGTGATAGAGGAGTGGACCAGGGTGTCACGGAGGGAGCGGTCCCTATGGAATGCTGAAAGGGGAGGCCCGTCCAGTCCCCATCCACCACCACCCTCCTCCGCCTGGCTGAGCTTGTTCTCACATTCAGGAATTAGAGGAGTGTTGAGCATTGACTCCCGGTAGAGCAATGTCCCGAACTTAAAATTCTCATCCTTGTGTTCAAATCCCTTCATGGCCTCGCCCCTCCCTATCTCCGTAACCTCCTCCAACCCAACAACCTTCTGAGATCGCTGCGTTCCTCCAATTCTGGCCTCGTGCTCAGCCCCGATTTCTTTCACCCCACCTTTGGTGGCCGTGCCTTAAGCTGCCTAGCCCTTAAGCTCTGGAATTCCCTCTCTAAACCGCTCCGCCTCTCTCTCATCCTTTATGACGATACTTAAAACCTACCTCTCTCCTTACGTTGCTCGGTGTCAAATTTTGTATGATAACGCTCCTGTGAAGTGCCTTGGGACGTTTTATTACGTTACAGGTGCTATATTAATACAAGCTGTTGTTGTAAATACAGTGAGGATCTTCCAATAATAATTTTTGCCCTAATGCTGCATGTTACTTGGTTAGAAAAGCTTAAAGGAAAATTCTACTTAAAAGAACATGTGTTAAGAACTTAAGTTCCCACATTATGCACTGCAAGCAATTGTTATTCCATACACCAGATGTTAACACTTCAACCGACCCTATCACTCTCAATAGGATATCCATTCAACTTTTACACCTAATTTACACTTGGTAACACCTGTTCACACACCTGAGGTTCAATGTGTGCTCCATAGGAGTGTGAGCACCATTGGTTTGCATCTCCACTGAGCTTTTCTCTGTTTCTTTCTAAACAGAAAGGGCTCCTGCAACACACCACCCAAAGCCATTTACACTGTTCGTTTATGGAGCTGCTTTTATGCTGGAGATTGGTTTTAGATTCTGGAAGACTGGCTGAAAAACTGGGTCTTCTTCTTAGGCAGAAAACTGGGTCTATGATTCTGCTGTCAGGATGAGGGAGCCAAGGTTTAGCAATGTAAACACAAGGGGCTGGCTCACAACAACAACTTGCATTTATATATATATATATATCGCCTTTTAATGCAGTAAATCGTCCCAAGGCGCTTCACAGGAGTGTTATCAGACAAAATTTGGAGCATCTTACAGGAGGCGAGATCGGGAGGCAGAGAGATTTAAGGATGGAATTCCAGAGCTTAGGGCCTAGGTGACTGAAGACGCGGACGCCAATGGTGGAGCGATGAAAATCGGGCATTGTTCTCGCGGAATCGGAACTAAACAAGCACCATTGTAAAAGTTCCACATATTCCGACTCTTCCATTTTGTGAAGTATTTGTAACATTACCTTATTGCTCCTTAGTATTGCCTTATTTGAGCACACACTGGCTAAAATAGGGAATAATGGCTTTCTGGAAGTGATTGCGTGGATGTAATTTAATCCAGAGATTCAGATGGTTTATATACGCAATGAATGCCCTGGAAAAATTACAGGGATGGCAACAGTCCCACCAAGGAGTTCAGATCACATCAAGCCGTAATAGCAAAGCCCTAATCATTCATGCCATTCTTGAGATGAGGTCACGCCTGTGGGACCATACCCACCTACTAATTATACTGATGAGTGATGCAGGAGATTAGGATACTGTCCTTTCACTTTCACACTTGTAGTGTATGTGCCTTTAAGTCAGAACTACTTTTTACAGCTCCTGTATACTGTAGTCTAGAGATTACCCTCCTCCAGTAAAGACCTGTTATTTGTTAATGTACAGCATCCGTGTGATTATTTATCCACTGAACCACGGATCCAACAGTGGTGACGAGTGTCGATTCGCATCTACCTGCAACATTAAAAAAATTTAAAAAGAGCACAGCCAGGGATCACGGGCTGATCAGGGTCCGTGGGGCGAAGCAAGGGGAGACGCCATTGAGCCGCGGAGAAGCAGGGAGAGCGCGGGAGACGCCACTGAGCCGCGGAGAAGCAGGGAGAGCTCGGGAGGCGCCATTGAGCCGCGAAGAAGGAAGAGCGCGGGAGACGCCATTTTGCGAAGCCACAGCGGAGAAGACAGGCGAGCGCGGGAAGGAAGGAAAGCGCGGGAGACGCCATTTTGTGCCAGCGGAGAAGAAGGGGAAGCGCGGGAGGCGCCATTAGTGATAGTTAACGCACAACCAAGGATGCCGAAGAGTGGCAGTATCTCTACGTTCGACAATGAAGTCGAAGATTGGGCGACATATGTGGAACGTATTGAGGTGTACTGCAGGGCGAATGAAGTGCCAGATGCTAATAAAGCACTGGTTCTGTTAAATTCCATGGGTGCAAAAACTTATGGGTTACTGCGAAATTTAATAACCCCAGAGAAGCCGGTAAACAAGAATTTTGAAAGCATAGTAGAAATCCTACAGGACCACTTAAACCCCACACCGCTGCTGATAGCAGAGCGATTTAAGTTCCATAAAAGGAACCAACACAAAGACGAAAGCAATGCTGAGTACCTAACGGAACTGCGCAAGCTATCGAAATACTGCCAGTTTGGAGCGGGACTAGCAGACACGTTAAGGGACAAGTTTGTGTGTGGGCTACAAAGTGAAGGAACCCAGAAACGGCTTCTATCAGAAAAGGACCTTACGCTGGACAAAGCTTTCAGTATGGCAGTATCACACGAAGCAGCCGCAAGGGGAGCTGCAGAGATACAACGGAGACCGCAAGAATATGGCACCAATGAAATGACCTATGGAACAGGGAAGTGCTATCGCTGCGGCAGAACAACACATGACCAGAAAGATTGTTGGTTCAAGGACCAAGTGTGCAGACAGTGTGGGAAAGCAGGACACATAGCAAGAGTCTGCAGGTCTGGGAAGAAAACCAACAGTAAGAAATCTCCACAGGAGAAGTACAAAAAGGTACACCAGGTGATGGACAGTGGTTCAGGCGAACAAAAAAGTGACACAGACTCCGGAAGCAAGGAGCTGGGTTGTCTGAAACTACATAATGTAACCGAAATGGAGGATCACCAGACTATCTGGGTTACACTCAAGATAGGCAGAGTCCAAGTGGAAATGGAATTGGACACAGGGTCAGCTCTAACAGTCATAAATCAAAGAGACTACAAGCGGCTATTTTCACACATACCCTTGAAAGCGACAGAGATTGTCTTGAAGACGTATACGGGGCAAAAAGTCTACCCCAAAGGGAAAATAAGGGTGAAAGTGACATATAAAGGTCAGGAAATACCTAAAATGGATATATATGTATTGCCAAATGGAGGACCACCACTGCTATAACGTGAATGGATCCAAAAGATACAATTAGATTGGCATTCCATACAGGCACTGAAGGTTGAGGCCAAAAAGGATGACGACGTCACACCTGGACGACTGTCAAAAATGCTAACTGACGCAAAAGAAGTGTTCCAGGAGGGACTAGGAACACTAAAAGGAATAACAGCAACAATTAAAATAGAGGAAAATGCAAGCCCAAAGTTTCTGAAGGCCAGGCCAGTGCCTTATGCGATCAGACCAGCGGTTGAAGCAGAGCTGGAAGGGTTGGAACGTTCAGGAGTACTGTCCAAAGTGGACTGGAGTGAGTGGGCTACACCCATCGTTCCTGTAATGAAGAGGTCGTTGAGAATACGCCTGGGGAACCAAAGAAGGTCCGCATCTGTGGGGATTTTAAGGTGACAGTGAACCCAGTCCTTCACACGGTGTAATATCCGCTTCCACGAATTGAGGATATTTTCGCCTCGCTATCTGGTGGTAAACGCTTCACCAAAATTGATCTAGCCCAGGCGTACTTGCAAATGGAGGTAGAAGAAGCTTCGAAACATTACCTTACGATCAACACCCATAAAGGTCTCTATCAATACAACCGGCTGGTGTTTGGAGTAGCCTCGGCTCCGGCTATCTGGCAAAGGGCGATGGATCAGGTCCTGCAAGGGATTCCAGGGACCCAGTGTTATTTGGACGACATCTTGGTCATGGGCGAAAATGACGGTGATCACCTCGCTAACTTGGAGAAGGTGCTCGCCAGATTAAAGGAATATGGGCTACGAGCTAATCTCCACAAGTGCGAGTTTTTCCAGAAACAGATCTCGTATTGCGGCCACGTCATCGATGAAGAGGGGTTACATAAGTCCCCTGACAAGGTTGAGGCAGTAGTCAAGGCTCCAGCACCGGAAAATGCGTCACAACTGAGGTCGTTCCTCGGGCTGGTAAACTATTAACACAAGTTCTTACCAAATTTGTCTACGGTATTACACCCGCTGAACACCCTACTGCAAACAGGGGTACCACGGAAGTGGGATGACGAACGTAGACGAGCTTTCCAGAAGTGTAAAGAATTGATCACATCAAAAGAGGTGTTGGCCCATTTCAACCCAGCACTACCAATTCGTTTGGCATGTGATGCATCACCCTATGGCATTGGAGCGGTGCCGTCGCACAAATTCCCAGACGGGTTGGAGAGGCCAGTAGCCTTTGCGTCTCGGTCACTAACCTCAGCCGAGCGCAACTACGCCCAGATTGACAGGGAGGCCCTCAGCCTAGTATGGGGAGTAAAAAAATTCAACCACTATCTGCATGGGCAGAAGTTCACCTTGCTGACTGACCACCAACCACTTGTCTCCATCTTTAATCCTAAGAAGGGCGTGCCAGTAATGACTGCACAGCGGTTACAAAGATGGTCCCTGTTTCTAGGGGCGAATCAATATGAAATAGAATATAAAGGCACGAAACAGCATGGGAACGCTGATGGGCTATCGCGCCTGCCACTGCCTGCGGTGGAGGAAGCACCAGCAGTGGACCCTATCGAGATATTTTATTCGTCGATAATTGAACGATTGCCAGTAACAAACACGGATATAGAGGAGACCCGCAATGATCCGACGCTGTCACGGGTATATGAATTGACGGTGAGGGGATGGCCAACACATGGCTACTCACTGTTGCCAGCATTCTCATCCAGAAGAGAACAGCTGTCAGTATGCCAGGGGACAGTGATGTGTGGATCCAGAGTGGTGATTCTACCCAAGTTAAGGGAGAGAGTGCTAAATGAGCTACATGAAGGTCATCTGGGGGGAGTGAAAATGAAAAGCTTGTGTGGTGGCCGGGAATCGATCAACAAATCGAAGACCTAACGAAGAGCTGCTTAGGATGCCAGAAGGTCCAAAATGCACCACCACATGCCCCTCTACCCCCATGGGAGTGGCCCTCCTCTCCATGGCAACGGGTGCACATTGAGTCCATGAATGGACCAGCGAAATCAATGTTCTTAATAGCAGTGGATGCTCATTCAAAGTGGCCTGAGGTGATAAAGATGTCTTCAACCACTAGAGAAAACGATTGCAGTCCTACGGACCATATTTGCCAGAAACGGGTTGCCAGAGCAGATCTGCTCTGATAATGGACCACAGTTTGTGTCCAACGAGTTCCAAAAATTCATGAAAAGGAATGGGGTAAAGCATTACACATCCGCCCTGTATCATCCAGCCACCAATGGATTGGCTGAGAGGTTCGTACAAACCTTTAAGAAGGCGATAAAGGCCATGTGCGACGAGGAAATTCCACTACAACATAAGCTGGACAATTTCTTATTAGCCTACCAAAACGCGACACATGCAGTTACCAACCAGACCCCGGCCATGATGTTCTTTAACCGAAGGTTGAGATCTCGTCTGGACTTGCTCAGACCAAATGTGCGAAGAAATGTTGAGGACAAACAATTCCAGCACATCAACGAGAAGCCGACAAGGAGCTTCAATGTAGGGCAACCAGTCTTGGCCCGGGACTATCGAACAGAGAAGTGGCAACCCGGAACGATATGTACAAGGCAGGGGCCATTAATGTACACAGTGGATGTCGGGGAGAACATTGAGAGACGCCACGTCGATCAGATCTTAGCATCACAGGAATGCGTCAACCCCATGTCTCAAGTACCTGGGGATGAACCCGACATACCGGTAGCATCTACTTCAGACCCAGTAGCAGTGGAGCCCGATGAACTACCCGATGAAAAGGGGTCAGAATCGCCTCTGCACCAAGAACAAGAACCTCTGGAAAGGCGCTATCCCGAAAGGGTCAGGAAGCCGCCCCAAAGACTGAATCTATAAATGGACTTTTGTTATTGAATGTACATGTAAAAATGTAATTGTTATTTGAATATTAAGGGGGTATTATTCATCTAAAAAGGGAGGAATTGTAGTGTATGTGCCTTTAAGTCAGAACTACTTTTTACAGCTCCTGTATACTGTAGTACCGGCAGTAACCACACCGGTATATAAGCTGTGCGCATGCCTCTGTACCCCAGTCTAGAGATTACCCTCCTCCAGTAAAGACCTGTTATTTGTTAATGTACAGCATCCGTGTGATTATTTATCCACTGAACCACGGATCCAACAACACTAAAATTGGAATCTAGCCCAAACTGATGGTCTGAAGGTCTCCTATTTCTGTGCCAGTTGCAAGAGTCTTAAGTGAAATAGTTTTGAGCAGCCTGAACCCAGGGAGCATGTAGCACAAAACAGCTCACTGTATGGAATATAGGAACAGGAGTAGGACATTCAGCCCCTCAAACCTGTTCCGCCATTCAATTCGATCATAGCAGAACTGTATCTTAACTCCATTTAACCACCTTGGTTCCATATCCCTTAATACCCCTGCCCGACAAAAATCTATTAATCTCAGTTTTGAAAATTTCAATCGACACCCAGCCTCAACTGTTTTTTGGGGGAGAGAGTTCCAGATTTCCACTACCTTTTGTGCGAAGAAATGCTTCCTGACATCACCCCTGAACGGCCTAGTTCTAATTTTAAGGTTATTCCCCCTTGTTCTGGATTCCCCCATTGGAGGAAATAGTTTCTCTCTCTCTACCCTATCAAATCGTATAATCGTCTTAAACACTTCAATTAGATCACCCCTTAATCTTCTATACTCGAGGGAATACAAGCCCAGTCTGTGCAACCTGTCCTCAAAATTTAACCCTCGAAGCCCCGAGATCATTCTGGTGATATGGTGCTCTCACTCTGCAGATATAAGGTACAGACAATGAACATGTTACACTGATACTCTGCTGAAATTGGGATAAAGGCACATTGTCGGGGAGGTAACTTTACTTTACATTTAACCTGACCTGCACCGTACATATTATGTGGAAGTGCTTGATGCTGAGAGTGGGTTGACAAACACATTAAAGTGTCCCATTTTCAGTGCCAATATTTTTCAAATTGATGAACACGAAAAAAATTGCTGTCAAAAATACATATTTTAATAATAGAGAACTTTATATGTGGCCTCCGTTCTTTTCTGCTTGCAACAGATGCCACTTATATATCAGCCACTGGCATGGTACAGTAGTTCATAGAGTGCTGTTCTCTGGGTCTGTGTGCCTCATTCACCATATAATGAGATGTCAACCTCAGTTGGTGAAATGTAGCAAATGGAGATCAGGGGTTTCCTCACAGAGAAACAGGGGGAAACAAAGCTCCTTGTGGACAAGTTAGCCTGGGCATCCTAATGACTGACTGAGGAGTTGCAAGAACAGGGGCAGGGGACTAGGAACTGGGAGCAGGTCTCCTCCCTCGCCTATTAATCAGGAAATCATGTGTTACCAAGGGAGCTTCAAACAAAAACAAGATGCAGAAAAAGCTGGAAATACTCAGCATCTGTGGATAAGCAGAACTCCGTCAGGTGACAGACAATTCAGGCCAAAAGAACCTTCCTCGGGGAAGGAATTGTTTATCTGTATTATCTTCCAGTCCTGAGGAAGAGTCTTTAGACCAGAAACATCAACATCCACAGATTCTGCCTGACCTGTTGAGTATTTTCCGTTGTTGTTTTCCGATTTCCAGCATTATGGTTTGTTTTTCTTTTTGAGCTTAAAATGATGGCAGAGGAGGACAGAACAGAAACAAAATAATTTTAAATTTGGAACGACAAATATATGCAAGTTAAAAAAGTAAAGCTATTCACATTGAGCTTTCCGATCTCTAGAAAAAAAAAGCGGGAAAAAAACCTGAAAAGCATGAATTCATTTAAAAGAAGGAGTTTAGTGCATGTATTCCTCAGAGCACGATGGAGCCTCTCTTTACTTTGATTGAAGCACATTCTATTCCAGTACAGGGCTCAAAGTAATCAATTCTACATAGTAGCTTGTTTTGCTAAATAATTCCACTGCAAATAAAGTACTGAGGTATGAGGCACTGGCACGCTACGCAATTTGCCACATTCTGCATCAATTTGTACTCTTGAATTTTGAACAGCAGTTTCCCATCGACTGTTTGTCAGTGGAGGCACTGCCGTACTAACAGACCGATTGAGGTTTTAATGGATCGATGTAGTCCTGGCCATCTGACCCTCCCCCACATCCCCCATCCCCCGATCAGTGTTCAATGCCCAGCTCTGCATAACCAGCACCAGAATATCCACACGGTCACAAGTGGAAAAGTGGGCAGAACAACACAAAATAAAAAAAACGATTTTTGGCATAAAATGGCATCCTTGCACTGAAAAACCTCACAAGCAGCTAGCTTGAACTGATCTGCCAATTTGTATGAGTAAATAAGCTTTTAAAGCTGTACCCACTTGAATATATTTATTTATACACAGTAGCTCAATGGAATGCAAACAGCGAGGTTACAGCAAGGGCCTACCGGTTAATGATTTTTCAAACTCAGCATCCCACGCACATTTAAAAAAAGTTTCTTGACAAATTCATTTCTCATTTTCTTTTAGTTAGTTGGGTATTTAACATGCATAGAAATTCAGGTGAGTTGTCATTGTTCAGATCTACTGAGAAACTCTGGCAGTTTAATGTCAACCGTGGCTCAGTCAGTAGCCTCTGAGTCAGAAGGTTGTGAGTTCTAGTCCCAGTCCAGAGACTTGAGCACAAAAATCTAGACTGACACCCCAGGGCAGTTCTGAGGTGCTGTCGGAGGACGAGACGTTAAACCGAAGCCTCATCTGCTCTTTCAGGTGGACGTAAAAGATCCCACGGCACTATTTCAAAGAAGAGCAGGGGAGTTCCAATATTTATCCCATCACTTGAACCGATTATCTGGTTTTTAACACCATGCTGTTTGTGGGACCTTGCTGTGCGCAAATTGGCTGCCGCGTTTCCTACATTACAACAGTGACGACACTTTCAAAAGTACTTCATTGGCTGCAAAGCACTTTGGGATGTCCTGAGGTCATGAATGGTGCTGGACAATTAAACAACTAATGGAAGGAGGCTCCATGAATATCCCCATCCTCAATGATGGCAGAGTCCAGCACCCGAGTGCAAAAGACAAGGCTGAAGCATTTGCAAGCATCTTAAGCCAGAAGTGCCAAGTGGATGATCCATATCGGCCTCCTCCTGAGGTCATAGAAACATAGAAGATAGGAGCAGGAGTAGGCCATTCGGCCCCTCGAGCCTGCTCCACCATTCAATGAAATGATGGCTGATCATCCAAATTCAGTACCCTGTCCCTGCTTTCTCCCCATATCCCTTGATCCCTTTAGCCTTAAGAAATATATCTAACTCCTTCTTGAATATATTTAATGAATTGGTCACCACCATCACAGAAGCCAATCTTCAGCCAATTCGATTCACTCCACGTGATATCAAGAAACGGCATGGCGCACTGGATACAGCAAAGGCTATGGGCCCCGACAACATCCCCACTGTCATGCTGAAGACTTGTGCTCCAGAACTAGCCGCGCCTCTAGCCAAGCTGTTCCAGTACAACTACAACACTGGCATCTACCCGAAAACTGCCCAGGTATGTCCTGTCCACAAAAAGCAGGACAAATCCAATCCAGCCAATTACCGCCCCATCAGTCGACTCTCAATCATCAGCAAAGTGATGGAAAGTGTCGTCGACAGTGCTATCAACCGGCACTTACTCACCAACAACCTGCTCACCGATGCTCAGTTTGGGTTCCGCCAGGACCACTCGGCTCCAGGCCTCATTACAGCCTTGGTCCAAACATGGACAAAAGGGCTGAATTCCAGAGGCGAGGCGAGAGTGACTGCCCTTGACATCAAGGCAGCTTTTGACAGAGTGCGGCATCAAGGAGCCCTAGTAAAATTTAAGTCAATGGGAATCGGGGGGAAAACGCTCCACTGGCTGGAGTCATACCTATCACAAAGGAACGTGGTTGTTGGAGGTCAATCATCATAGCCCCAGGACATCACTGCAGGAGTTCCTTAGGGCAGTGTCCTAGACCCCCAACCATCTTCAGCTCCTTCATCAATGACCTTCCCTCCATCATAAGGTCAGAAATGGGGATGTTCGCTGATGACTGCACAGTGTTCAGTTCCATTCACAGCTCCTCAGATAATGAAGCAGTCCATGCCTGCATGCAACAAGACCTGGACGACATTCAGGCTTGGGCTGATAAGTGGCAGGTAACATTCGCACCACACAAGTGCCAGGCAATGACTACCTCCAACATGAGAGAGTCTAACCACCGCCCCTTGACATTCAACGGCATTACCATCGCCGAATCCCCCACCATCAACATCCTGGGGGGTCACCGTTGACTAGAAACTTAACTGGACCAGCCACATAAATATTGTGGCAACAAGAGCAGGTCAGAGACTGGGTATTCTGCAGCAAGTGGCTCACCTCCTGACTCCCCAAAGCCTTTTCACCATCTACAAGGCAAAAGTCAGGAGTATGAGAGAATACTCTCCACTTGCATGGATAAGTGCAGCTCCAACAACACTCAAGAAGCTCGACACCATGCGGGACAAAGCAGCCAGCTTGACTGGCACCACATCCACCACCGCAAACATCACTCCCTCCACCACTGGCGCACCGTGGCTGCAGTGTGTACCATCTAAAAGATGCACTGCAGCAACTCACCAAGGCTTCTTCGGCAGCACCTCTCAAACCCGGGACTCTACCACCTAGAAGGACAAGGGCAGCAGACGCATGGGAACACCATCACCTGCAAGTTCCCCTCCAAGTCACACACTATCCTGACTTGGAAATATATCGCCGTTCCTTCATCGTCGCTGGGTCAAAATCCTGGAACTCCCTCCCTAACAGCACTGTGGGAGTACCATCACCACATGGACTGCAACGGTTCAAGAAGGCAGCTCACCACCACCTTCTCAAGGGCAATTAGGGACGGGCAATAAATGCTGTCCTTGCCAGCAACGCCCACATCCCATGAACGAATTTAAAAAAAAGTTGCACAGGAGATTTTCTTCAAAGTATTGTAGAAACTCTTTGAAACAAGAGAACCTTTGAGCACTTTACTGTTCCATTCTGCAGGTTCATCTATGAAATGCCTCTCTTTAAAATATGCTTTAACCCCTTACATGCACTGCTGTATGATCACAAGACTGAACAAACCCTAGTCTGGACTACAATGAGTTACAGGGCGGGACACACCCCATATCTGAAAAAAACAAACCCCACTACAGAATTCACTAGTTTACATTTAAAATCAAACAAAGGCTACTGTAGATTGCACTCACCATCACACAGTATCTAACAAGGCCAACTTTTCCAGTTTAGCGGGTTAAATTATGAGGGCAGGTTGGATAGACTAGGGCCTAGAAATTCGGTGGGCTGCGCCACCAGTTAGCGCCCAAAGAGGGCACTTAGTGGGTTTAGCGCCACTGGCCACGCCTCCCGCGAAATTTAGCGGGGTGCTAATGGTGGCACTAGCCGTTAGCGCTGCGCCGCCACCGATGATGTCATCGGTGTGCGCAGCGCCCCGCTACCGCCCCGATCGCGAAATTTGGTAGCGCCCCCTGCTGTAACGCCGGTCGCAATTTGCGACTGGTTCAGGGGGGCCTACCTGCGGCAATAGAGGCGCTGAGCGGCCATTTTTTTTGCTGGCCGCCTGCCAGCACCTCTTCGCGCAGCCGTCCCCGGCCTCCTGAGCACCCCCCCCCCGCCCCCGCGTTGTGCTAGCACTCGCAATCTTAGATCGTGCTGCAGCAGGCCCCTCCCCTTTAAGAAGGGGAGGAAGGCCTGCAGTACCGCAGCGCGCCGTGCCGCAGCGTGTGGCGCTGCGGCACGTTGCGCTGCGAACTTCAGTTGCAGCGCGCCTCGAGTAGCGCCGCGCTTCCGTTTGGGGCGCTCAAACTGAATTTCCGGCGGGCACTCGTACTCCTTCCGGGGCGGTACTTCCGGCGCCCTGGCAAGACTGGCGCCCCGTTTAATTTCTAGGCCAAGGTTTGTATTCCCTCGAGTATAGAAGATTAAGGGGTGGTGTAACTGAGGTATTTAAGATGATTAAAGGATTTGATAGGGTAGAGAGAGAGAAACTACCTCCTCTGGTGGGTGAGTCCAGAACATGGGGCATAACCTTAAAAGTAGTGCTAGGCCGTTCAGGGGTGAGGTCAGGAAGCTGGGGGTCAATTGAAAATTTCAGAACTGAGATTAATAGATTTTTGTCGGGCAAGGGTATTAAGGGTTGTGGAACCAAGGCGGGTAGATGGAATTAAGATACAGATCAGCTATGATCTAGCTGAATGGTGGAACAGGTATGAGGGGCTGAATGGCCTATGGTTCTTATGTTCCTAACACAGCAAAGTAGAGCACTGGAACTCTCCAAGTGTCACAGCACATGGTATATTTAGACATCCAGGCTCTGTTAGCATTAATATATTTTTATTCCTAAATTTATTGTATATTTATATAATTGTAGTGGCCATATTTTCCAAATTATAAGCTGTTCCGTACATTTCTTTTAGTTTTCTATCTTTTAGTAGACTGCAGAAATAACACGGGAGTCACAGAATATAAATTGGGCAGAAATTTAACAGGAATTTACAACTAAAATAAGTTAGTTAATGGGTCAATGTAACGGGTGCAGAGAGAAACTGCACATCCAAACTTATATTCTATTGAATTTAATATTAATTTATCCAGCATTTATGGATTTGTATTTGCCTGCATTCAGCTTTAGAGATAGAAAGAGAATTCAATGGTATTTATAAAGAAATTTTATATGCATTTCAAAAGCTATAAAGGGCCTTCACTGCCCAATTGGCTAAATTAATGAACTATTAGGAACATAGCGAATGGAAATATAGGTAGTGAAAAATGCAGGCATGTCCCTTTAAATCCCAACAAACTAAAAAGAGAACAGCTCTTTTTGTGCCATGAGTACTTTCTCGCTGGCTTTCTTTAAATCTCAGATGGTAGCCCCTTTTGTCTCAAGCTGTCTGTAGCCAGTCAGTGCCAAAGCAGAATGATGGACAAACAGTGACAGTTCCGCCCTATCAGCCGGCTGATCTGTAATAAACCTTAATGTTACCTCCTATGGCTAATTCATCATCTGACCCCCAGACAGTCGCTGTGATTGTAAAGCTCGCTCACAACAAGGGAGAACTGACCACAGAATACAGAGAGAGGGTAGAGGCCTTAAGAAGAACAGCGATAAGTGCAACCTGTCAACACAAGGACAAAGAAGGGCAGGCCCCAGGGAGTGTAGAAAAAGAGGGGAAAAAAATCGCTGCAACCAGTTTATCTGATGAGGGTTATGGGTAATTAATTATAAACTCAATTACCCAAACCTTACTTCAGCAGTCTCTATTCATTAAGAGATAAAATTTGAGCAGCAAGTACTTTCTCACAAACAATCAAGAATACAATCACTTTCCATTTAGTTTAGGCCATTTAACCCTCTCAGAACATCTGTAGTGGCAAGTAAGCATTCAGAATCCTGGCATTCAGGTTTTGGGAATGGTTTCTGGAAGCATATCGATGCATCTGGAGCACAGTGCAATGCCACTAACTACAGTTTTCTCAACCATGGCTCAGTGGGTATCACTCTCTCCTCTGAATCAGAAGGTTGTGGGTTCAAGTCCCACTCCAGAGACTTGAACACATAATTTAGGCTGACACTCCAGTGCAGTACTGAGGGAGTGCTGCACTGTCGGAGGTGCCGTCTTTTGGATGAGACGTTAAACCGAGGCCGCGTCTGCCCTCGTAAAAGATCCCACGGCACTATTTTGAAGAAGAGTAGGGGTGTTCTCCCCGGTGTCCTGGCCAATACTTATCCCTCAACCAATATCACTAAAACAGATTATCTGGTCATTTATCGCATTGCTGTTTGTGGGACTTTGCTGTGTGCAAATTGGCTGCTGCGTTTCCTACATTACAACAGTGACTACACTTCAAAAGTACTTCACTGACTATGAAGCACTTTGGGACGTCCTAGGGTTGTGCTTTTTAAATGCAAGTCTTTCTTTCTTTACCAAGACTGAGAAATGTGAAAGAGAAGACCAAGTAAATCGTGAAGTGATGATTAGGTAATGGTAATTTGTGTTTTAAAAGCTTGGACGCTGTCAGAAGAAGGAAAGCATGAGGTAACCATGCCAACGTTTGAAGCCCCATGAGTTAGAGACTTGAAACTGTGCAACGAGTCTTGATTTAAACACCATGGGATTGTGTGGAAAGCTGAGTAGAATGACAGAGAAAGTTCAGAAAATCACTAAGCTTTGGAGTATCACCAAAATCGAGAAAGACACACCAATATTTTTCTGTAAAGTTAGAGAAAAATTCTTGTACTGAATTTTTATTATAAACCTTCCAAGTTCAGTAATGATTTTTCAAAAACTTATGCACAGAGCAAAGTCTACCCCAACTGTTTGAAATACAGTGCCTTTGTATGTATCGTAAATGGAAGAAAAGACACCTAAGAGTGTGCTGAAAGGGAACGATGGGATAGAAATTGCGGTCGGAGGCGTACCTCCGGAGTACGCCTCCGATCTGCGAAACAAATCCGAACCTACCTCCAGGCTGCGGAGAGTTCCGGTCTCAGGCATCCAGGCAGACATCTGTGTATAGGCCCACGGATCCCAGGGATGCAGGCGGCCCCTGGGATCATGTGGGCCCGGTCCTCCAATCACAAAAGAGGAGTCCATTGCATTCATTTACGAAGGGAATTCCTAATGAGACGCAATGGAATCCCCAAATAATTAAACAATTTACACAATTCTAATAAATATAAATGTTCTGAATTTCAATTTTATTCCCAGGTCCCTTCATTACACCAATCTGAATAAAAATTTTATGTTTTGATAAATAACTTTAAACATCTTGATCTGGGCCAATATTTGCATGAACTAATTTATTGTGTATGTGCATCATTTGCGATATGTAAATGTTTAATTTAAGGCTTATATATACCCTTACACTAATGAAAGCAGGCCCTGTGCCTGCATTTACCAGTTGTAAGAGTTTTGTGGGCAATTGCAGGGCAGTTATTGGGAAAATAGCCCAACTCTGCGCCAGCAATATAGTTTTTCCAGTCGGTTCAGATGATTTGTCAAGGCATACCTTGATAGATCGCAAGTTCCAGATTTCGCACAAGCGCATGTCAAAACCCGAAAGTTGCGGGGTCTTTGAAATGGATTACAATGGCATACTCAGAGTACACTGCGGAGACTGCAAATTTCAGCCAGATATCTCAAATGGGTTTCAATTAGCTGTTACTGTAGTTATAACTACACCTGAACCAATGGGACCTCTTAGAAAACAACAAAATATAAAAACTGCCAGATGAAGAAATGTGGTAGAAAAAAGGTACAGTAACGGGGCTCACTATTACAATGTACATTGTCAACTGAGGCAACATCATATCATGTAACTCAAGGTAAAGTGAGATATTTTGATCAACTATCTTGATACTGGGAAATATGCCCTGTACACACCGGAAATGGACATCACTGAGCCTATGCAAACCTCACGTCACAAATAACTGCAAGAATCATTTAAATTTGAAATAAACAAACATGTTGATTGCGTAAACTGCCTTTACCTATAGATTTTGGTTGGTTTCAGTTCACTAGCAGTTTCCATCATGCATCATCATACAGCAGCCCAGGCCTCCAATGGCTCATCTCCATAGGCTTCCAGGGCCATGGGGTGGAGTGGGCACCACTGTTATTCAACAACAACAACTTGCATTTAACGCAGTAAAAACGTTCCAAGGCGCTTCACAGGAGTGTCATCAAACAAAATTTGACACCGAGCCATATAAGGAGATATTGGCACAGGTGAACAAAAGCTTGGTCAAAGAGGTAGGTTTTAAGGAGAAACTTAAAGGAGGAGAGAGGTACAGAGGTTTAGGGAGGGAATTCCAGAGCTTGGCCGAGACAGTTGAAGGTATGGCCACCAATGGTGGAGCGATGAAAATTGGGGATTCACAAGAGGCCAGAATTGGAGGAATGCATAGTTCTCAGATGGTTGTAGGGCTGGAGGAGGTTACTGAGATAGTGACAGGCGAGGCCATGGAGGGATCTGAACCCAAGGATGAGAATTTTAAGTTTGAGGCATTGCTCGATCGGGAGCTAATGTATGTCAGGGAGCACAGGGGTGATGGGTGAATGGGACTTGGTGTAAGTTAGGACACGGGCAGCCAAGTTTTGGATCTTCCTCACCCCTCTCTTGCCCACTTCAAAAGAAGGATTAACATTAGGATTGACAAATTTTGCTCCAATCCAAATCAGAATGGGAACAGAATAAGGGGCCTAGGCATTAGAAAAAAATACTCTTGTGCACATGAGAAGCTGGTCTGGTTGTACAATTAAGTAAAAGGAAAGAGGTTCAGTCGAGCGTAGACAAACCCAAACATGGCCCGGTCAAGCATGATTAGTGTGTTTTAAAAGGCAGAAATCAATGCCAGGACTTATACTATCCTGTTTTGCATCAGCAAAATTTCCAGGTAGCCACTCCCAGTACCAGATGGGTCCTTGCCGCAGATGCAGCATGCAATCTACTGTCTTACCCGCTGATTTGCAATCACTTTTATTCCTAACGCCAATAATATCAGAAAAGCTACCTAGATCTTAAGTAGGGTAGCCAACTCTGGTTGGACATATTCGTGGAGGTTTCATCACATGATGACCTGCCTCCAATTGCCCCGCCCGGTCAAACAGCCATTTTTCTCCCATCTCCAATATTTTTATAACTAATAAATAAAACTGCACAAATAAAATGAAAAACTTTTTTTTTATTGTCCCTATGATTTTTCTCCTGGGTTGCTCGCAGCAGTGTCCTGGAGATTAATCTTTAATTCCTGGAGACTCCAGGGCATTCCTGGAGTGTTGGCAACCTATCCTCAAGATTCTTTGGGATGTTTTTATATTGGCCTCCAAGTTCCCATGGAAATATATCACCGTTCCTTCATCGTCGCTGGGTCAAATCCTGGACCGCCCTCCCGAACAGCACTGTGGGAGTACCTTCACCACACTGACGAGTCGTCTCATCACCACCTTCTCAAGGGCAACTAGAGATGGGCAATAAATGCTGGCCTTGCTTGTGATGCTCATTTTCCGAAAATTAAGAAAGCTCAAAAAACAACAGTCTAGCCAAAAAAGAAATAGGTGGCAACATTCATCACAGCCACTGCAGGTAATGAGGCAACTCTGGGAAACAGGCAACGATGACAGCTATCATGGCAGAAGCATGGCAAATGCAGTATAATGTGGATAAATGCGAGGTTATCCACTTCGGTGGCAAAAACAGGAAGACAGATTATTATCTGAACGGCAATAGATTGGGAAAAGGGGAAGTGCAACGAGACCTGGGTGTCCTTGTGCACCAGTCACTGAAGGTAAGCATGCAGGTGCAGCAGGCGGTTATACATAGATAAATAGAAGATAGGAGCAGGAGTAGGCCATTCGGCCCCTCGAGCCTGCTCCGCCATTCAATGAGATCATGGCTGATTATCCAAATTCAGTACACTGTCCCTGCTTTCTCCCCATATCCCTTGATCCCTTTAGCCTTAAGAAATATATCGAACTCCTTCTTGAATATAATTAATGAATTGGCCTCTACTGCCTTCTGTGGTAGAGAATTCCACAGGTTCACCACTCTCTGGGTGAAGAAATTCCTCCTCATCTCAGTCCTAAATGGTTTACCCCTTATTCTTAGACTGTGACCTCTGGTTCTGGACTCCCCGGCCATCGGGAACATCCTTCCTGCACCTAGTCTGTCTAATCCTGTTAGAATTTTATAAGTTTCAATGAGATCCCCTCTCATTCTTCTAAACTCCAGCGAGTATAAGCCCAATCGACCCAATCTCTTCTCATATATCATTCCTGCCATCCCAGGTATCAGTCTGGTGAATCTTCACTGCACTCCCTCCATGGCAAGAACATCCTTCCTCAGATAAGGCGACCAAAACTGCACACAATACTCAAGGTGTGGTCTCACCAAGGCCCTGGGATGGCAGGAATGACGTATGAGGAGAGATTGGGTCGATTAGTCTTATATTCGCTAGAGTTTAGAAGAATGAGAGGGGATCTCATTGAAACTTATAAAATTCTGAAAGGACTAGACAGACTAGATGCAGGAAGGATGTTCCCGATGGCTGCGGAGTCTAGAACCAGGGGTCACAGTCTAAGAATAAGGGGTAAGCCATTTAGGACTGAGATGAGGAGGAATTTCTTCACCCAGAGAGTGGTGAACCTGTGGAATTCTCTACCACAAAAGGCAGTTGAGGCCAATTCATTAAATATATTCAAGAAGGAGTTAGATATATTTCTTAAGCCTAAAGGGATCAAGGGATATGAGGAGAAAGCAGGGACAGGGTACTGAATTTGGATGATCAGCCATGATCTCATTAAATGGCGGAACAGGCTCGAGGGGCCTACTCCTATCTTCTATGTATCCTCTCCTTATTTGAAGGTATTTTCTAATGCGTTCAAAAAACTGCAATATATTATTTTTTGTAACAGTCCCTCTGTGTAATGTTAAATAAAAGAAAACTGATAAAGTTTAAAAATCCCACATGAGGCAGATTTTGTCTTCTTTAAATTTCAAACTAGACAGGAAGTATTAAGTACACATTAGCACCATTAAGACAGTAGTTAATTTAATTAAATTCTGCCCTGGTGAATGAAGCAGACTTCAAGACATCCTTCATTGCAAGGCATGAAATTACAGCCTGTCAGCTGCCAGTGGCAGGGTAAGGGAATGAATTGCAGAGTAAATAACATTTACATCGCTGTATTAGCCAACCAATTTAATCCAGATTTCTTCCTGTTGGTCAGCCCAATGCCTAACATGTGCAGAAACCCCATCACAATGTTTAAGAGTCTTCAAATCAAACAACTGAGAAATCAACACTGGTAGGGTCTCAAGTTACATAGAATTACATAGAATTTATAGCACAGAAACAGACCATTCAACCCAACTCGTCTATGTCAGTGTTTGTGCTTCACACGAGCCTCCTCTACCTTACTTCATCTCCCCCAGCAATATATCGTTCTATTCCTTTCTCCCTCATGTACTTATCTAGCTTCCTCTTAAATGCATCAATGCTATTCACCTCAACTACTCCATGTGGTAGCAGTTGCCTATTTGCAACTTATAATTTAAATAAAAAATGATTTGCTATTATTAATTGCCTGATAAAGAGTGCACACATTTTCTGTAGGAACACAACACACCCCAGTGATTCAGGAGTAGGTCCCCATGGTGGAATGTGTGCACTCTGCATTGATCAAATAGAAAGTTTCTCAGTAGCTTGGTTCGCCTGGTGATTGGGCTCCCGCATGCACCAGACAACTGATTAACTGAGAAAATCCTGAAATACGTTCCTTTAACCCTGCCATTGCGCATCTCCGATTTCATTCGCTCCACCATTGGCAGCCGTGCCATCAGCTGCCTCGGCCCTATGCCAGTGGTTGGCAAAATATGGCCTGCGGCACCATCATTCTATCCAGCCCGCTGGACGGGACAGAAATAGAACGCGAGCCAGAGCTCAAGCTGCACATTAGTCTGAGTCGAGTCATGGCTGCTCATCTCGATGACTCTTTTACTGAAGATAGAGACTGGCGCTGCGTCTTTCCTCTCCCGGTACCCAGAGTACGGGGGTTCTCATCGCCGTCTTAGACACGGGAGTGGATCCTGGAGCACAAGGGCTCCAGGTAATGGCATGCGATTGTGGTTCAAGCCAAGCAAAGCCTCGGGCTCCTGTACTCAGCACACTAAAAAGAGAACACCTCTCGCGTCGGAGACCCCGCAGACTCGAGCCGCTCTGCCAAACCGCCACGTAGACTTTCAGTACAACATATAATCGACTGATCAAGCATTTCATTCATTTAGTTATGGAAGATTTTACTATTTTACACTACATTTTGTGTATTTAAGATAAATTCAGACAGTAGTCAGATACTATATGTTTATAAATTATTGGGAGGGTAGAAGTGGAAGTGATGATCAACACGGAGTTGGCCTGTTTAAAATTTACCAAGTCAACACTGTGCTCTCACCAATGACTGTTAGTGGAGTTATTAATTCTTGCACAATTATTCACTCATTTTAATGGCCCAGAAATTCGGGTCTCCACAGGTGAGTACGCATGGGGTACTCACCCGTAGGCCCAATGGAAGTGCCGGTTTTGTGCATGCACTGCGCATGCGCGGGAATCCGGAACTTCTGTTCCCTTGAAAGAAGGGGTTCAGAGGTGGAACACGCGCGCCGGAGAGGCAGCGCATGCGCATTGAACTTACGATTTTTTTCCAGGTTTTTCCGGGAGGGTAAGTCTCCAGGAGTTACACATGTAAAAAGCAGGCGCAAGGCCTGCTTTTAACAAGGTACGTGGTGAATTAATTAAAATTAAAACATTTTTTCCACAGGTTTATTATTTTTAAATACTTTAAAGAAAGGTAAGTTTATTTTTAGCCCCATTAGAAAATGTAATTAATTTTTTCAAAAATTTAAATTATTGTTTAAAATAGTTATTTTATATAATTTATAGTTATTTTAAAAATGTGATTTAAAAAAAAATTATTTGAAGTTTTAGTGATGTTTTGGGGCTTATAGTATTTATGATTTTGATAGCTCTTCCTGTCAATTTTATGAATGGGCATTCCCTGCTACCATTGGCTCCCCATGGCCCACGTGATCCCAGGGGACGCATCGAACTAACTGCGCCCCTGGGATACGCAAGCACTGCGCGCCGGCAATTGGAGCAGGCCCAGGATCGGAATCCCATGCAGGCCCACAGCTCAACGGCCGGCACGCTAGGCAAGTGCAGGCCGGGGGCTTACACCCGCGGGAAGCCTCCGACCCGAATTTCTGGGCCATTATTATCCCATTTAATAATGGAGGAATAACTAAATGGACCCAGGTATATCAGACATTGCATTCACCGTTTTTCATTTAAGCCCTTTTTCCCCATACCATGAACAATTTAATTTTATTGTCATGACTGGAAGAGGGTTGTAGAGATTGAAGTTGTTAGCCAGTCCCAGTAATAAATAGCACTCGGGGAAGAAATGTATATTATAATGGTGCCTTACTTGTGCCCATTCTCAAGTGAAAGTCTTCAAACTCTATAGGCAGCTTGGCTTTTCTCAGGAGTGATAGTACGTTGACATTGAACAAGCCCAATTTGATGGCTGATCAGGGCACAATTTGCAGGAGAAATCATTTTCCAAGTCACCTAATTATTTCTTAGCAAGGTTTCAAAAGCATCAAAGTAGCACTTTCATGTGCAATTTTTAAAGGTTGTATCAATGATTTTATCCTTGATTGTGCTTTATACTATTTTATCATAATTGCCAGTGGAAGCAGAATCGATCTCTCATTTTCCACTATATGAATGAATTTAGACCATTTGGAATAGACAGACTGTGCACTTTTCAACATGACTGGTAAACCTGTATCATGTTCATAAAAAATAACAACACTTCTGTATTAAGTGTGGAAACGACATGATGGGTTCTTTTCTACAATAAATGCCATAACAAATTTTAATGGTAGCTGTTGTTAACACAATTCATTGTGTATGTTCGGCAATGTTCCCTCTAATTTTTTTTGTGCGCGGTCCCTTTAAATTTGCTGCGCAACCGCGCATGCGCAGTATCTCTTCCAGCGGCAGGAGCTGGTGAGCGACCTGCGGGGGACCTCGCGATTGGTGCGGAACCGTGCACCTTAGGGAGAACATTTGTGTGCGGCCCTCAACAGTTCATCAAAACTTGTTAAGTGGCCCTCCAGCCCAAATAATTGCCCACCCTGCCCTAAGCTCCAGAATTCCCTCCCTAAACCTCCTTTAAAACACTGCTTAAAGCCTACCTCTGTCACCTGTCCTAACATCTCATGTGGCTCGGTGTCAAATTTTGTCTGGTAACGCGCCTGTGAAGTGCCTTGGGACGTTTTACTACATTAAAGGCGCTATATAAATGCAAGTTGTTGTTGCATAGTCCTGTAATTCACTGGACGGAACTATCAGTCCTGTATTATTCCAGCCCCTTCCTGTAGGAAAGTTCCTGCCCTGCATTTGACAGCTGTCCCGGGTAACACCATACAGAGAATGCAAGCACAGAGTTCTATCCCACCACTCCACCGTACAACATACTGGAGCATTCCTGAATGGCCCTCGAGCAATATCCTGCTGGGATTGTAGCTCAGCCATGGCTCAGTGGTATCACGCTCGTCTCCGAGTCAGGAGGTCGTGGGCCCGTTTCAGCGACTTGAGCACAAAATCTAGGCTAGCACTT
This sequence comes from Somniosus microcephalus, assembly GCF_052327205.1. Classification (NCBI taxonomy): domain Eukaryota; kingdom Metazoa; phylum Chordata; class Chondrichthyes; order Squaliformes; family Somniosidae; genus Somniosus; species Somniosus microcephalus. The sequence goes on from NC_140990.1 coordinate 182,213,490, forward strand.
GTGCAGAACTGAGGGAGTGCCGCACTGTCAGAGGTGCTGTCTGCCCTTTCAGGTACACATAAATGATCCCATGGCACTCTTTTCGAAGAAGAGCAGGGGAGTTCCGAGGTTGTGAAAGGCGCTGTATAAATGCAAGTTGTTACTTTCTTTCTCCCAACAAGTTGGTGAAAAACAGTGTTTAACAGGAATGCGTTACTTTGTGAAGTAGAAATATACATACTTATTCCACAAAAACAGAATATGGTTGTTGAGGCTTCCCGCAGGAATCCAAATACAATAGAAACTAGCCAAATCAAGCTTCCTCAATTGTCCAGTGGGAGCAAAGGCACTGCCTGGTTTAGGACTAAGCCATATAGATCAGACAGTCTCAGTCTTGATCCCTGGTCTGTGCTATGTTAGTACATTCGAGAGAGATGGGGAGAAAATTAAGCAAAATCATGGGCAACCCACTGAATTATAAACTCTGAACCTCAGTCTGATCTAGGTGCAGCCAGTAAATACCTGGTATTAAGTTATTAATTCAGATTGAATCTCAATGAAGAGCCAATTTGAGTTAAAGAACCAAAAGTGAAAGGGCAGAACTCAACAAACTAGGCTTATTGTAACTTTGCCACTGGTAAGAAAGAGGCTCTTGAACTGTTTCACACAGTCATCCTTATCCCTATAGTCGGCAACAAGCTCGGAGAAAGGTATTGTGCACCAAGTTTCATTTACGTCAGGGACAGGAACACAGTGAGATCATCACAGTTATTCTCTCAAGGGCAAGTAGGGATGGGCAATAAGTGCCGGCCTTGCCAGGGACACCCATATCCCAAGACAAATTTTTTAATCCTTACTTCTAATGAAGTGGCATATGCTCCATGTTCCACCCAAGTCTTTGTGTGCCTCTGGTCACTGACAAACCCAGTTTGCCTACCCCCAACATGCAGGGCTGCACATCAACCAAATAACATTCATCCACTGGGAAAGCAGACTCTTGTCAGCGACAATATCCAGCCTCATTCCCGGGATCCAAGTTTATTCATTCAACTGGTTTTGCACCATGCAAATTAATTTACAAACGTTCACTGCAAAATGCATGAGTCAGTTTATTGGCAAACACACACACTGTTTTTTTGGTAATTAGCTGTTAATTAGCAACACAAAACAGCTGCTGGTACAATTTCACCAGGCAAACAGAGTCTGTAAACAATGCTCATAAATCTCCACAAATTTATTAATGACAATACACCTGTCATAATTTCTGGTGCAGAGGAACTGTAATACTGCTTTGTTTATCGTGTACACTGTTATAAGTACATATACATTGTTTAAATAACTGCATTTCCCCAAGACCATTTTTATAATCGTGCAAATTGGAAAAGCGAGGTCCTGTGGAATTCATGGCATGTTTATATTTTGGAGCTGCTCGTCATTCTGCAATACAGCCAGGCTGCTGGCGTTGCGAATTCCAGCTCGTATACTTTGTGAGGACTGGCAGCAACAAGGACGGTTGCGTGTGTGAATGATCACGTGGGCATATTTGTTCAAAGCATCCTCCAGTTTTGGGGGGAGGTTACAAAGGTTTCACACACCACCCCCCCCCCCCCCAAGCGAAGCAATACCATATGGACAGATTGAGAGGTCAGCTCACATGCAGTCAGAACTAAATGCCAGCTAGCAGCAGCCTGTATCGCTGGAGAAACCCATTTAAATTTGCTTTCAGCCGTGTCTTGAAGTTCCCACCTTGATTTGGACTTGCAGTCCTTGGAGCTACCTTATTTAAATTCCTGCTGTATCCAGAAGGGGCCTGTATCTGGTTATTATCACATTGCTGTTTGTGGGACCTTGCTGTGTGCAAATTGGCTGCCATGTTTCCTACATCACAACAGTGACTACACTTCAAAAAGAACTTCATTGGCTGCTCTGAGGTCGTAAAATGCAAGTCTTTCTTTTTCTGGGTACTGTAACTGGCAGCAGTCGCCCTGGGTTAGGGAAGAGAAATTCAACCAGGGTCGACGCTCCCAGCTGCTATAACATAGTCTTCACTGGAAATACATGCGTGTGTATGTGTAGAGGCCCGGTAAGGTCAGGACTGGATTTGCTTCTCCCCAAGCAAATAACCTGCAGGCCCTCATTGCAGTGTGAGCAAGGGAGGTGAATAAATGAGGAGAAAATTGCAGAGAGCAAAAAGAAAATACATTCTGGCTACTTTTGTGGTACCCCACCTGTTCCGCTGCCAAATTAAAACTTGTTGAGATCCATGTTGGAGAGCGGCGTGCTGAGGACTGAGATAAAGGCTGTATAATGGTGGCCTGCGGAGCTCAGTGGGGTGACAGGTTTTACATTGTTTTAAATACTGAAAAGTGAAATGATACATTCAAAATCAACTGCTGTCTTTCACTTGCAGCCCCTCACAGAGATTGCTTTCTGCATTCAGAGTCCTGTTAAAGGCATTACAAAAGAGTCATTATTTTATAATCATTATCTAGCTTTAATGTTGTGCTCATTAAGGAAGGATAGTGGTAGGATAATGCAACACTTCCCACTAATACTCAGGTCAGGTAAAGCTGCACAGTAAAGTTCTCTGTACTCTATCCCATCAAGTGTTCTCAGGATAGAAACAGTCCCACTGCTTCTACAATGCTGAATTAGTGACTGTAAGGCCAGATAGGACAGTGGCACTAAGTCAGAAACTACCTTACTCCTAACCTGAGAACATTATTCTCTATTAAAACAGCCTGCTACTTCTATTCTTCACGCAGGCCATTCTTAGTGAATGACATAAATTCTGACTTAAACCCCCGAGCCCAACATGCTTGGAGAGAGAGGAGTGTTCCATCCCCATCAGTCTGGGCCAGGTTGGAAGCCAGGCCCCAGAGTTAAAAGGATAGGGTGCTAACCCACTGCAAACCCCAGTCCTAGCTGATCAGTTCATTTTTACATATGGCAAACGCACTCGCAGCTTGTCATTTATTTTCCCTCCATTTGTTTATCTCCCCCCACCCCTCCCCAACTGAGAGGGAGGATTCAGCCAATGCTATCTTTGAACCTGTTGTAAAGAGATACATGTGTGACAGCAGCCTAAAACACCACCTCTGGGGTCGTGCCCAATCTCCTGACAGTGTGATAGGAATCAGAAACTTGCCAGCTGGAGGAGCATGGGCACAGAAAATGACATGCTCGCTGATGTACCACACGGAGGGGAGGGAAGGAAGGAAGGAAAGGAAGAAAAATAAATCACTTGCCAGTCTCTAAGTGGGAGGGGGGTGGGGGGTAATCCAAGTATATTCAGACATATTATCCGTGGAGTCCCACCCAAGTGCTGTGAAATTCTAAGCAGGCACACACCCCACATTTCTGGTGCAAGGACACAGTTTATCTAATTACTTGGAAAGAAATATTTTGACTGCTGTGGGAATAGTGACTACATTGCATATACAATAGCAGAGGAGGGGGGGAACAAGCAAGTAAGCCTGAGGGAACTTTCAAATCAATTAACGGTCCAGTCAAGGTCCAATTTTATCACTGGCTGCTTGCAGGAGACTGTATCTTTTACATCTGAGTAATGTGCAGCCTTTTAACTGTTCCATGAGCAACTTTTTTTCTTCAAAAAAGGGTTTATTATTCAGTCCCGTAGTCGTAAAAGCTTAAGGAGGAGTTTACAGGGGTCACACTCCAACTCGATGCTGGTCAAATACCTCAACAATCGCTAATAATGTTGTTACAAGGTTTCTCTTAAAGAAAAGCTTTATTCAAACCAAGGAAAATCCTATTAAAGACACTATTACCGCAACTCCAGTAAAACACACACAATAAGCACTTTAAAAGGTTTGAATTTTTAACACTGACTCCTGATTGCCCTCAGCGACTTGCAGACTCCTCAAAGCACTGCCACTGAAATAGATTCATGTTCAAAGATAGAATCTTCCTCCTGCTGCTTTTGTCTTCACATCAATGTCCTAATATTCCCTGTGAAGATACATTAACAATGTAGGGAGACTAATGGGAATTTTAATCGGGGTCCATTTCTTCATACATTTACTTTTTCATTATCAACCGTATAATTTAATTTGATTCACTGCGACTTTTAACAGGGGGAACCGGTGCAGCTTGTAAAATGGTACGGGTTCAAAGGAAGCACAAAACCATTTGTTTTTTGGAGACCAACTTCTGATAAGCGATTAACCTGATTTCCATGCATTTTATTCTCACTGACGTATGATTAATAGCTTCACTTGTCCAATTTCTGACACATTTTTAAACTATAATGAAAGGTGCACCTTAATATGCAAAAATGTGAATACACTGCTCAATGTGGATCTGTGCCATACAGACCAGGGGTGAACCAGGATCAATTTCCCATCTGATCTCAAGCTGGAGCTGACCCTCAGTGTCCTCGAGTTGTGGGGGGAGGGGGTGGAAGAGAAAGAGAAAAAATTTCTGCCCCTGATCACTATTCATTGACTCGTGTGTGATGATATCAGGCTTAGCTGTGAAACTCTGAACAGACAAACAGCCCTATGACACTGTCCAGGCACACACGTTATAAATAGCTAGGTACTGTACTGGATGGCAAACAGGTACCTGTGGAACTGTACTCCAGAAAGGATCAGTGCCTTCAGGAGAAAAGGGGAGGAGGGAAAGAGCAGCAAATGTAAAAGAAGAACATACTTCTACCTTGCGTCCCATTTATTGTAAATATGATCACACATGCTGAAGACCACACTATTACAAACACAGCCAGCACACATTTCATTAATCACGCACTGATTACTTCCTTCATGAGAAAACTATTCTGTGGAAGCAAGTTGCAACAGTCTGTCCGCTCCACATGTACCAACCTGGGTACCATGTGCCGAAAATCACACTCTCAACTTCTGTGAATATCTTCTACCCAAATCAACACAGTGAAAACTTGTTTTTCCTTGCATGTAGGACTTAGACAGAATTGCTCATTTTTTGTTTTTTTTATAGATATAAAAATTCCAGAATTTGAGGATACCACTGTTCAAGAAACTCTCAACCTCACTTACTGTAACAGCACACAGATGGGAAGTGTAGGGCATTGAACATTTTTTTTAAAATTCTTTCACGAAATAACAGTAATTTTAATTTTAGGTATTAAATTTGTACATCCCACATAGCTGCTATATTTAAAGAGTGATGCTGATTCATCTCCCTCGCACTGTTGGGACTAACTCCAAACCTGTTCTCCCGATGATAACAATTATTGTTACCACCCTTTAAAAGAGTAGTTATCTTTTATCATTTTAAAAATTATGTTTTTGTGAGTGCTGAAGGCAGAACAAACTTGGAGGAATTGCTGAGCCCAGCAGCGTGAATGACCTAGATTAATCAGTATAGTCATTAGCAGAGAGTCCTGGCTACGATAGTGACTAAATCAGACAGTGTGAGAGAACTGGACTAACAACAGTGAAGATACAGTCAGTAACAGAGTGCTGGCCAATGAGTCCTATTGTGTGAGGGAGCTGGATTCACATCAGTAGAGATACTGCCAGTAACACAGGATATTTAAATAAAAACAGTCACTGCACTCCAAAAAAGTAAGCTTTTTGCTTTGTTCTGATTTATTCAGATGTTTCACCAGAGTCCAGCCTCGTAATCCGTACAGGCCAGTATCTCTCAACACGACATTTTCACTCAATGTTTGAACAAAAAACCCAATAGATAAGCATGATAAAATTAATGCTAACTTTTTTAAAAAGGAATATTGATGATGACAACAGCTCATTTATATCCACTTTCAATATAATCTGGTTCCCTTTGTGGCTAATTATACTATGTTTGCACTGACGACTGAATTCAGGAACAATTGTCCGTGAAGATGATTTGAACACGCACCATTACTGCCAAGTTGTGTTTCCGATTAGAAGTTCTGGTCACACACAATTTCCTGATGGAGGAAGATTCACAAGGACACTGGTCACCTGTGTGAGTGGACTAAGAGCTGGGATAAAATAGTGGGCCCAACATCAAATGCGGCTTTGTCCTCTGAAAGCAGACGGCAAAACCGCTTCCTTGATATCTGTAGAGACAGCGTATGCTGCCTGGTTTATATTGCAGCACTGCTTCTAAGGCAAGAGTGTAATACAAAGAGGTATTAGTTGCAGATTAATGGCACCCTCCCTCACCTTTGAGAACAGTCACTTCAATAGGTCAATTCAACACATCATCATTCACCCTCTATTGGTGTCAGATGGTGCAACACAGGGGCATAATCAGACTCAGGCTTTATTTGAAGGGGGCAGATGAGAGGGAAAGGGTAAAATAGTGCAATACACAAAACAGCAAATATGAAAAAACCTTTATTCAATGATAAATTTTTCATGATTGAGATATTCCTGAAAAAGCATACATTTTTTTTTTTTAAGTGTATGAGCCAGTAGGGAGACTTGCAAAATATTCAACACATGAATATAATGGACCTTAGAACTTGCATTGCACTGCACATTAGGTTTAGACACAGGCGATCACATGAGAGCAAATGTTGGGTCGACAGTGGAATACCACCATCCCCTAAAAAGTACTCCTTCAGTTTGCTGTTAGTGCAAGGTTGAACGGAGACAGAAACCACCATCCCCACCGCCCCACTCTGCCATCACATAAAGTGAAATAGTGTCAGTCAGCAAGCTGTGGTAAGAAAGTGTTTTTCAACCAGAACTTTTGTCCCGTAGGGTTTTTTCTCACAGATGGCAGTTACTTACTCTTACACAACATGTGGGACATGAGTGGATTAGATAGTAAATCTTGTGCGCAAGAGATAATTTAAAAATCTTTGTGCGCTGCAAAACACAAGCATAATGAGCACTCTTCCCTGCCTGTGTCTATGACTTCTTCTGCACATGTTGCCCTCCTATTCTTCACTTGCACTGTCCACTGCTGGTCTCCTATTCTTCACTTGCACTGTCCACTGCTGGTCTCCTATTCTTCACTTGCAGTGTCCACTGCTGGTCTCCTATTCCTCACTTGCACTGTCCACTGCTGGTCTCCTATTCTTCACTTGCACTGTCCACTGCTGGTCTCCTATTCTTCACTTGCACTGCCCACTGCTGGTCTCCTATTCTTCACTTGCACTGTCCACTGCTGGTCTCCTATTCTTCACTTGTACTGTCCACTGCTGGTCTCCTATTCTTCACTTGCACTGTCCACTGCTGGTCTCCTATTCTTCACTTGCACTGTCCACTGCTGGTCTCCTATTCTTCACTTGCACTGCCCACTGCTGGTCTCCTATTCTTCACTTGCACTGTCCACTGCTGGTCTCCTATTCTTCACTTGCACTGTCCACTGCTGGTCTCCTATTCTTCACTTGCACTGTCCACTGCTGGTCTCCTATTCTTCACTTGCACTGCCCACTGCTGGTCTCCTATTCTTCACTTGCACTGTCCACTGCTGGTCTCCTATTCTTCACTTGCACTGTCCACTGCTGGTCTCCTATTCTTCACTTGCACTGTCCACTGCTGGTCTCCTATTCCTCACTTGCACTGTCCACTGCTGGTCTCCTATTCCTCACTTGCACTGTCCACTGCTGGTCTCCTATTCCTCACTTGCACTGTCCACTGCTGGTCTCCTATTCCTCACTTGCACTGTCCACTGCTGGTCTCCTATTCTTCACTTGCACTGTCCACTGCTGGTCTCCTATTCTTCACTTGCACTGTCCACTGCTGGTCTCCTATTCTTCACTTGTACTGTCCACTGCTGGTCTCCTATTCTTCACTTGCACTGTCCACTGCTGGTCTCCTATTCCTCACTTGCACTGTCCACTGCTGGTCTCCTATTCTTCACTTGCACTGTCCACTGCTGGTCTCCTATTCTTCACTTGTACTGTCCACTGCTGGTCTCCTATTCTTCACTTGCACTGTCCACTGCTGGTCTTCTATTCTTCACTTGCACTGTCCACTGCTGGTCTCCTATTCTTCACTTGTACTGTCCACTGCTGGTCTCCTATTCTTCACTTGTACTGTCCACTGCTGGTCTCCTATTCTTCACTTGCACTGTCCACTGCTGGTCTCCTATTCCTCACTTGCACTGTCCACTGCTGGTCTCCTATTCTTCACTTGCACTGTCCACTGCTGGTCTCCTATTCTTCACTTGCACTGTCCACTGCTGGTCTCCTATTCTTCACTTGCACTGTCCACTGCTGGTCTCCTATTCTTCACTTGCACTGTCCACTGCTGGTCTCCTATTCCCCTCCATGTAGCTTTATTTTTGGTCCCCTATTCTCTACTTGTTCAACTTACTACGAGCTCCCTATTCTCCACTAGCTAACTCACTTTCAGGCACTCAGTTGTCTGTCGGTGCAACTCACGACCAGATTCCAATTTTCCATTCAAACAACCTACTGCTAGCCTCCATTATCTTCTGCAACTCATTGCCAGCTCAATATTTTCCTCTGTACAATTCACTTGTGATTCCCTGTTCTCCTCCAAATAACTCACATCTTTCTCTGCTACTCTCCTCCACTGCTGGCCTCCTATTGTCTTCTACATAACATACCTCTTCCCTGTTACTCTCCTCTATGTAACTCATTGCTGGCCCCTACTGTCCTTTTGTAACTCACTGGTCATCCCAAATCACCTCGATGAAACCCACTTTCTGCTCCCTGTTCTCCTTTGTTTATCTCATTATTTATTCCAATTCTCCTCAAGGTAACTCATTGTTTGCCCCCAAATCTCCTCCAACTACCTCACCGTTGGGTCCTCTGTGTTTTGACAGCATCTCAAAAATACACTCATCTCCCATTTCCCTCAGCAAAACAGAGGGAAATTTCACCAAACCTAATCAAAGGGTCGCACCTCGCACCACGACCCAGTGTGACAGAGGCACACGTAGGGAAGCAGGTTATAAATAGCCATATACTGAGATCAATAGAATTTTACTTGGAAGCTTGGTGGTTTGATGTGAAAAGCGAGGACATTTTTGCCTTTGAGGAAGCCCTGGCCTTTGAGACTGCACGAGGACACTGTAAAAGCCTAGCACACTGCCAGCCTGAGCCTCACATGCACACACACACAGCTGCGATCACATAAACAGACTTCCCATCTGCCATCAGCCATTTCCATGTCACCTTCTTTGAGCTCATTTGTACTTCATTAACTGCCATTGACTTAACAAGATTTATGCAAATGAGACCACAGGAACTTGCCAACTCCCACTGCAATCAAGTGATTATGTATGTACAATTCTCCCGCTATGAAAAATTAATAAATGACAAGCCCAGTCAAGACAAAGCAGAGACTGGTAAAAAAAATTCTCCCTCTCCTTAGCTTTTAAAGCATTTGCACACTCCTTTAGAAAACATTAAGTTTGCTTTACACTGGAATTAATCAAAGTCTAGTGCTTAATTTATTTGAAAGCAGCTCTTTCAGTCATTGAGAGTAAATAAATACTTTAATTAATCAATCTACCATATTAAACTGAAGAAATTTACAATTGAAATAATTAGATAAATAACTGCAATAAGGCTGCATGACATGTTTCACATCTCAGCTCCTTGAATTCATACAGTAGAAATGGTGCACTAATTAGTCACCACAAAAATCAAAGCTGGCCAATGTGTGGTGCTGGCCCATTAATCTAATATAGATCGCCACAGAATTTCCTGATGATCAACTGCAGATGACACCTTTGAAAAGCTGGGGTAACGATAGCCCCACCGTTACTGCTCATTGGGTAAGTCAACACGGGGACAAGGACCTGGAGCAATACTGCAACAAAAATATAGGACCACAGGAAATTCAGATCATATATGGCATGCACATCATAAGCTAGGAAGCATAGGCAAGGCTGTAATCTAATTCATGGTTACAATGGTGATTCTAAGCTGTTCAGAGTTCACTGCCACGGTTATGTGATGTCACCTGAACCACTCAATTAGATTCACAGGTATCCCTTATTCTATATACAAATTATTTGTATTCCTCGATTAGATTGCAGCCTATTATTAACTCCCAATTATCCATTTTTTTATTCACACATTAGCTGTACCCCTCGATTAGATTCCTGCCTGTAACTCACTCTCGGGTATCTGTTATTCTATATGCACATTAGCTGTACCCCTCGATTAGATTCCTGCCTGTAACTCACACTCGGGTATCTGTTATTCTATATACGCATTAGCTGTACCCCTCGATTAGATTCCAACCTGTAACTCACTCTCGGGTATCTGTTATTCTATATACACATTATCTGTACCCCTCGATTAGATTCCAACCTGTAACTCACTCTCGGGTATCTGTTATTCTATGTACACATTATTATCTGTACCCCTCGATTAGATTCCTGCCTGTAACTCACACTCGGGTATCTGTTATTCTATATACGCATTAGCTGTACCCCTCGATTAGATTCCAACCTGTAACTCACTCTCGGGTATCTGTTATTCTATATACACATTATTATCTGTATCCCTCGATTAGATTCCAACCTGTAACTCACTCTCGGGTATCTGTTATTCTGTATACACATTATCTGTACCCCTCGATTAGATTCCTGTCTGTAACTCACTCTCGGGTATCTGTTATTCTATGTGCACATTATTAGCTGTACCCCTCGATTAGATTCCTGCCTGTAACTCACTCTCGGGTATCTGTTATTCTATATACACATTAGCTGTACCCCTCGATTAGATTCCAACCTGTAACTCACTCTCGGGTATCTGTTATTCTATATACACATTATTAGCTGTGCCCCTCGATTAGATTCCTGCCTGTAACTCACTCTCGGGTATCTGTTATTCTATATACACATTAGCTGTACCCCTCGATTAGATTCCTGCCTGTAACTCACTCTCGGGTATCTGTTATTCTATATACACATTAGCTGTACCCCTCGATTAGATTCCAACCTGTAACTCACTCTCGGGTATCTGTTATTCTATATACACATTATTAGCTGTGCCCCTCGATTAGATTCCTGCCTGTAACTCACTCTCGGGTTTCTGTTATTCTATATACACATTATCTGTACCCCTCGATTAGATTCCAACCTGTAACTCACTCTCGGGTATCTGTTATTCTATATACACATTATCTGTACCCCTCGATTAGATTCCTGTCTGTAACTCACTCTCGGGTATCTGTTATTCTATATACACATTATCTGTACCCCTCGATTAGATTCCTGTCTGTAACTCACTCTCGGGTATCTGTTATTCTATATACACATTATCTGTACCCCTCGATTAGATTCCAACCTGTAACTCACTCTCGGGTATCTGTTATTCTATATACACATTATCTGTACCCCTCGATTAGATTCCTGTCTGTAACTCACTCTCGGGTATCTGTTATTCTATATACACATTAGCTGTGCCCCTCGATTAGATTCCTGCCTGTAACTCACTCTCGGGTATCTGTTATTCTATATACACATTAGCTGTACCCCTCGATTAGATTCCAACCTGTAACTCACTCTCGGGTATCTGTTATTCTATATACACATTAGCTGTACCCTTCGATTAGATTCCTGCCTGTAACTCACTCTCGGGTATCTGTTATTCTATATACACATTAGCTGTACCCCTCGATTAGATTCCTGCCTGTAACTCACTCTCGGGTATCTGTTATTCTATATACACATTAGCTGTACCCCTCGATTAGATTCCAACCTGTAACTCACTCTCGGGTATCTGTTATTCTATATACACATTAGCTGTACCCTTCGATTAGATTCCTGCCTGTAACTCACTCTCGGGTATCTGTTATTCTATATACACATTAGCTGTACCCCTCGATTAGATTCCTGCCTGTAACTCACTCTCGGGTATCTGTTATTCTATATACACATTAGCTGTACCCTTCGATTAGATTCCTGCCTGTAACTCACTCTCGGGTATCTGTTATTCTATATACACATTAGCTGTGCCCCTCGATTAGATTCCTGCCTGTAACTCACTCTCGGGTATCTGTTATTCTATATACACATTATCTGTACCCCTCGATTAGATTCCAACCTGTAACTCACTCTCGGGTATCTGTTATTCTATATACACATTATCTGTACCCCTCGATTAGATTCCTGTCTGTAACTCACTCTCGGGTATCTGTTATTCTATATACACATTAGCTGTGCCCCTCGATTAGATTCCTGCCTGTAACTCACTCTCGGGTATCTGTTATTCTATATACACATTAGCTGTACCCCTCGATTAGATTCCAACCTGTAACTCACTCTCGGGTATCTGTTATTCTATATACACATTAGCTGTACCCTTCGATTAGATTCCTGCCTGTAACTCACTCTCGGGTATCTGTTATTCTATATACACATTAGCTGTACCCCTCGATTAGATTCCAACCTGTAACTCACTCTCGGGTATCTGTTATTCTATATACACATTAGCTGTACCCTTCGATTAGATTCCTGCCTGTAACTCACTCTCGGGTATCTGTTATTCTATATACACATTATCTGTACCCCTCGATTAGATTCCAACCTGTAACTCACTCTCGGGTATCTGTTATTCTATATACACATTAGCTGTACCCTTCGATTAGATTCCTGCCTGTAACTCACTCTCGGGTATCTGTTATTCTATATACACATTAGCTGTACCCTTCGATTAGATTCCAACCTGTAATTCACTCTCGGGTATCTGTTATTCTATATACACATTAGCTGTACCCTTCGATTAGATTCCTGCCTGTAATTCACTCTCGGGTATCTGTTATTCTATATACACATTGGGCCAGTAATTCCTGTCCCAACGCGTGAGTACGGACGGGGTACTCACGCGTGGGCCCGGAGGAATTGCCGGTTTTCAGCATGCACAGCGCATGTGGGGAAAACCGGCATTTCCTCTCCTCTGACCCAAGGGGTTAAGAGGCGGAACGCGTGCGAGGTTTCAGGTAGCGCGTGCGCGCTGAACTTCCCTTTTTTTTTTTAAAGAGTTGCCCGTGGGGAAAAGACTCTGGTTTTTACGCGTGGAAAAAGCAGCCGTAAGTACTTACTTTTAACAGGTAAGTGGTCTATTAAGTAAAATTAGAAAATTTTTCCACAGGTTCATTTTTTTTTGAAGACTTTACAGTAAGGTAAGTCTATTTTTAGCCCTGATTTTTTATATAATAATTTTTTTCAAAATTTAAAATTATTGTTTAAAATAGTTTTTTACAGTTATTTATAGTTTACTTAAGTAGTGCGATGATTTTTTTAATTTTCTTTCAAGTTTAAGTAGTGTTTTGGGGCCAGGAGTTTTCATGAGTTTGACAGTTCTTACTATCAAACTCATGAATGAACTTTTGCAACCTCCCATTGGTTGCCTAGTGCTCACGTGATCCCAGCCGACTCATCGCACTAAGTACACCGCTGGGTCACGCACGCACAGCACGGCAGGACTTGAAGCGGGCCAGTGACAGGAAATGCAATGCGGGCCAGGATTGAAATGTCAGCGCGCCGGGTAAGTGCACATCGGGGGCTTGCACGCGCGGCAAGCCCCCGAACCTAATTTCTGGGCCATTATCTGTACCCCTCGATTAGATTCCTGTCTGTAACTCACTCTCGGGTATCTGTTATTCTATATACACATTATCTGTACCCCTTGATTAGATTCCTGTCTGTAACTCACTCTCGGGTATCTGTTATTCTATATACACATTATCTGTACCCCTCGATTAGATTCCTGTCTGTAACTCACTCTCGGGTATCTGTTATTCTATATACACATTATCTGTACCCCTCGATTAGATTCCTGCCTGTAACTCACTCTCGGGTATCTGTTATTCTATATACACATTATCTGTACCCCTCGATTAGATTCCTGTCTGTAACTCACTCTCGGGTATCTGTTATTCTATATACACATTATCTGTACCCCTCGATTAGATTCCTGCCTGTAACTCACTCTCGGGTATCTGTTATTCTATATACACATTATCTGTACCCCTTGATTAGATTCCTGTCTGTAACTCACTCTTGGGTATCTGTTATTCTATATACACATTATCTGTACCCCTCGATTAGATTCCTGCCTGTAACTCACTCTCGGGTATCTGTTATTCTATATACACATTATCTGTACCCCTTGATTAGATTCCTGTCTGTAACTCACTCTCGGGTATCTGTTATTCTATATACACATTATCTGTACCCCTCGATTAGATTCCTGCCTGTAACTCACTCTCGGTTATCTTGTTATTCTATATACACATTAGCTGTACCCCTCGATTAGGTTCCAACCTGTAACTCACTCACAATTTTGCTTTATTCTTTGAACCTTTCAATTAGATTTCAGCCGATAACTCAGTCTGGGGATCCGTTATTCGCTATTCAAACATCTGGAGTATGCCAGGATGCAGAAGCATAGTTTGGTTATTTTTGATGTAAATTTCCCAGCTGTCTCGTGTGCAGGATATGGTGAGGATATTGAGTTAACTACAGATGTCAGTGACACCGGGAAATGTTTAAACATTAGCAGTTAGTGACTTACCACTTTGAAAAAATTTAAAATTTAGATTCAAAGCAAAAAAAATTCTTGTTCTATGAATTTCATTGTGAAAAACAAAACTCTCAGTGTGCTCTGTGCTTTATTCAGAGAAGAAACTCAGCGAGACTCCACATGCAAAGCCAACATAAACCCAGAATGTCAATGTTACATTATTTAAGACAACATCCAACTTCATTTTTAAAAATAGGATTAAAAGAGAAAAAACTCTTTCCGTATAAACACCATATGACTATCAAAATATCTTTTTTGCCTGATCGTATAGAAAAGTTTGACACAAAGACCACACTCCCAGCTGTCAAAAGAATTCCCCCATCCCCCATATTAAAACAAGCAAGTTAATTTGCACATTATTTGAGGTGCTACTGAAGCCTCTTCATTAGAGATTTGCAAACAAGGGCAAATAGTCAGTGCACAGGCCATCGTTATCAGAACTAATTGCCTCAGCTTTGGGAGCGTAGAAAGTCATGTTCAAATGTCCTCCTGCATCGGCAAATTGGGGCCAAGTCAAACAATATACAAGATCACAAGAGTTCTGTACAGTGATCGGATTCAGACACTCGCCTGTTCAGTCCTAATCATGGCACTCCTACAAAGCCAGCCTTTGAAGCAGCCAAAGCTGGAAGCACTCCATATGCAGATAGGGCCTGCAGATTGCAGTTAATTAGGCCCAGTTCTTAAAACTTCCCACGGTGTCGCGAGCATCTTACTCTAATGATCTTACTTTAGCACGTTTAGGACCCAGCTAATTGATGTCAAGTGTGTGACTTCTATGTTAACGAAATGGAAAGCATCAAACAAACAGAGAGGGGAAAAAAACAAGAGGTGTGTTACAGTGTCGAAACTACAGTGCTCCATGCCTCCAATTAAAAAGAGCAGTGGGGAGAAAGAAAAACCAGCAGCTTACCTGTTTAATTGGGATTGCTCGGCCGCTCCCAATACTGTCTGCTCTGGTGTCAAGATTTTTCTTCTCCTTGTCTAGATCACTTCCTTTTCGAGACTAGAAGACAGAAAATGACCGTTGTAACATAGCAGGGATTCAAACTTAAAAGACACCAAGGAATATTGTGCACTGGAAGCTGAAAATGTTATCTTCAAATACCACAAAATGTTAACGGCACTCTTATTGCATCATTACAACACTGAGCCACATAAGTGAGAGGCACAGGACTTACAAGTCCTGTAAATAGTTTAGCAAACATTTGATGCTGTCGCATTGCTAGCTCTTTCAGAGAGTGAGGGGGTGAAAAACATTCAGTGCTAGTTAGGCTGAGGGTGAGTAACCTTTCAACCAATACAAAGTTCTAAAGCTAAGGAAATCAGTGTTATCACTGGGCGCATTTAACGCATTGGTACAGTCCCCACCGTGCACATTGAGCGTGCTTTTTACCAGTGATATGCGGTAGAGGACGTAACCAATACCATTGTTTTAAAGGGTACTCGACTTCTTCCAAAGGTAATGCCCGTGCGAAATCCAGGACATGTTGGTCTCGGGCCGGCCTTCAGTCCCAGTCGGCCGTGCCCATGGCCTGCTCCGCAAAGGTAACTATGGTAACCACGTCAGGATTGGGGCACAAATCTACTTGGCTGAGGTACTTGAGTACCTCAGCCAAAATCCTGAAGCTTGGGGAGCGGCGGCAATGTGGGGCAGAACAACAAGTCGCGCAACATCCCCCGTCACTTGCAGCTTGCCATCTGCAACAGGAGCGTGACAAGCCACCGCGGCCCAGGGCGGGGTCACCGCACACCGGCTCTAACCTGGTAACCGGTCAGCCAACAAGAAGGGTCCACGGAAGTCGCAGGAGTTTAGAGGCACTAGGGACCGGAGGAGGCGGGGCCGGAGGAGGAGGGGTGCTGGAGGAGGCGCAGCTGGCAGAAGGTGGGGCTGGAGGGGGTGGGGCCAGAGGAGGCGGGGCTGCCTGATCCAAGTCGCACAAATCCCAAAAGGGCCAAAAAAACTCAAGTCAACCATTTCCATTCAGATACATCACTGGGGTAATCGCACCTTAACAAGGCGTGAACAGCCGATTGGAACTGCCCGAAATAGCCAGTGCTTTTAATATGTTATAACTGATGCCTATCGCACTGGTACACGGTCAGCACCATTTTTCTATAGGCGGCTGTCCATGCTAAGCGGGGATGGTGTGAGTGGTGGAGACTATGTTAATATACTATAGGCATAATTGCTCTTCAACTAATACATTCTCTTGTTGTTTGATACACTTTGTGATATTCTTAATTCGTCGCTTTAATCTCTCATCGCTACCATCACCTGCGACAGGCCTGTAACCAGCAGCACATCACCCTAGTTTTACACACTTCAAAATTCTCTTCAGACAAATCTACGGTTCTGAAGGACACGATCTGTAACTATTGCTGGCTGTTTCTGACAGCTCAAATAGGCACAGGATGAAAATTCCACACACTATAATGCTGTACTAAGAGAGCTCCGCGGCAGCTAACATCATTATATTTTATCCCCTGGTCTTTTTGTGGCCTCTTTCTCTACCTTCTTACTGCACCTGATGCTTTGTTGTACATTTCAGCTCTGTTCTTTGTATAAGTGAAATGGGTTTGTCATTCCTTTCATTAATGTATCCTGCAACTGACATCAACACACAAGTTCTCATGGTCTTCACAAAGGAGAGAAAATAAGCTAATAGTTCCAGTGTCTGCTTCAAGCTAGAAATTTGTTATTAATTACATTTTTACTTCAACTGGAGGGGGGGGGGGGAAGAAGACTTAATTTTCCCTCTAATATAATTACATACCAGCGTAGTTTAGGCTACAACAGCTCACGCAATGAATTACCACTTGTCATGTGGTAAATATAGCAAGAGTTTAAGTATGCTGTAATGTGTTAGAACCAAAAAGTTAACGTTGCATGCTTGACTGCCTGAATTTCATTTGTCAAGGCTACGGTAGGCATTAAATGTACATTTATATTTTTCTACAATCCATTCTTTTAAAGGACACTTCAGCTATTTTCTGGATTCAGCAACCTAGGTCTGAGATTATGATAGGCAGCAAATATTAATAAAATGGACCTGTGGGAAATTGTTGATTGTTTTCTGCCGTTGGAGAGAGTGCTAATAATTATACAGCTGAGTGAGGGCACCTAGTGGCAGAAATCCAGTACAGCAGCAGTATTACAAAGACACAATGTGGTATTAGTGCAATTAGCAAAACCACGGCAGATACTGCAAATCTGAAATAAAAACAGAAAATGCTGGGAACATTCAGCAGGTCAGGCAGCATCTGTGAAGAAAGGAAAAAGGTTAGGTTAACGTTTCAGGTCTGTAACCCGACAACTAATTATTTTCAACCTCGTCATTGTGCGCTGAAAGTGAGCAAATCAAAATGCAACTTCTGGTGAAGTTGGTCATGTATTCCCAAAGGTGTAGTGTGAATGAGATGGGTTAGGACAGCTCTGCCGTCAGGAACGCTCACTTTACCCGATCTTTATGATCGCACTAATTCATGGGCGTACTTGCACAGGCACTGGCAGATCTTCAGTATATTGCCCAAGTAATCCTTCTTTATGTGTTAGCTGAGGCGGTAAGTGTTAGTTGGTCATTTTGCCATGGAGGCATTGTGGCCAAGCCCCTTGCCTATCCTAAATAATGACCAGAAACATACACTTTCCAGCAAGGGGCGCTGGGCAGTGACCACAAGTGAGCACCCTCGCTGATAACTACAGAAGCACATTTACAGATAGCCATTTCAATGAAGAAGCAGTGTGACAAACACATCCGATGATATCTATCTCATCGCCATTCAATGAATAGGACATTCTCAGCTCTGCACAGTAGACCTTCAACCATTGACTTCTCTGGAAATAAAAATAATTAACAACCAAGAAACAAACTAGGAAAAGTATTTCACTATGAAGCTACTTCCCTCTCCTGTTACCCGCTCCTGTAACAGATAGGATGGCAGTTTGTTCTTTGGTTACCTGGGTGTCATTTCAACTGAGCATTTCAACTTCAAACCATGAAGCCAAACGCCAGCTGAAAGTAACCTGGTGTGGAGCAACACTGACGCATTACGAGCACCCTATCTACTTAGGAGTTACCCTTGACCGATGCCTCACCTTCAAGAACCACATTGAGAAGACAAAGGCAAAAGTGAGCGCATGAAACAACATCCTGAATAAGCTCACTAACACAAGATGGGGAGCAAGCCCGAAAACATTGCGAACCAGTGCGCTTGCTCTTTGCTATTCCACTGCCGAATACGCCTGCCCTGCATGGGAAAGGTCTACTCATGCCAAGAAGATGGATGCCGTTCTGAATGCAAGCTGCCGATTTATCACAGGTTGCTTAAAACCAACAAACACCAACAGCCTATATATCCTGGCGGGTATCGCTCCCCCTGATATAAGAACGGTAGCCAGCAAGAAAGAGCGACTCCGTCAAACATCAGATGAGAGGCACCCTCTGCATTGTCACACACCTACACCCAGCCGCCTAAAGTCAAGGAAGAGCTTCATGAACAGTGTTGTTCCATTACAATCAACCTCATCTGAAGCCCGCATCACCTTGTGGAAAGACCGGCTCGCCAGTCTTGAACAACCCCCAGCGATGGAAATTTTACCTGATAAAAGCCTTCCCCCAGGAGCTAATTGCAACTGGGCAACCTGGAAGTGCCTTAACAGACTTAGGACCGGTGTAGGTTGCTCAATGTTGTCACTAAGCAAATGGGGATATTCAACCAGCCCGACAACTTGTGAATGTGGAACTGAGGCACAGACTATGCAACATCTCCTGCAATGCCCATCGTTAGAGGAACCCTGCACTGTTGCAGATCTTGCCGAATTCAACAACAAGGCGCAAAAATGTGTCCAGTTCTGGCTGGGCTATGTATAGACTGTCCGTGGACACGATAAGAAGAAGATTTCAACTTAGCAGTGTTCATTATTTATGCAAAGTATAGCAATGCTCCCTCTCTTCACAGAGCAAGGTGGATACTCACAGCAAATATATTAGAGCGTCGCTTGGACTGTTTTCGAACGGGAGTTGGTGTGTTGGCGGTTTGAGGAATGTCGATCCGAAGCTCCTTTTGACTTGTGCTGGGTGTGGAAGGGACAGAAGAGGAGTAATCGCTTAAACTCCCTCCACCGTTACTTGTCTACAACAGAGAAGAAAAAAATTAAAAGCAGGCAGTAAGCCGCACTGTACAGTTTAAGATATATGCAGGTCGTACCTTTGGTCAGCTGTGGCTCAGTGGGTCGCACTCTCGCCTGAGTCAGAAGGTTGTGAGTTCAAGTCTCACTCCAGAGACTTGAGCACAAAATCCGAGCTGACACTCCCAGTGCAGTACTGAGAGTGCTGCACAGTCGCAGGTGCCATCTTTCAGATTAGAGGTTAAACTGAGGCCCCATCTGCCCTCTCAGCTAGCATCTTGCTGTGCCCAAAGTGGCTGCTGCGTTTCCTACATTACAAGAGTGACTATCCTTATAAAGAAAAAAGTACTTCATTGGATGTAAAGCGCTTCGGGATGTCCTGAGGTTGTGCAAGTTCCTCTTCTTCTACTATTAGACTTTGAAGGGCAACACAGCCAAGCCCATTCCTGTGCTGACACACTAGCCCTTCTCGGCAGGGGTAATCGGACAGCAATTAGAAGTTGAAACTTTGAACAATCGGCTCTCCCTCTATGAGGGGCAATGAACACGCCTGCTGCATCCTCATTGCCATGCCAAATCAATTAACTCAAAACAGAGCTGGGGTCAAACCTTGAACCTGCCTGCTCTGCATTTCTCAGTACCTCACTATCTAAGGTGTCGCTTCCCACTGGGCCATTCAGGGCGCCCCAGAATCTAATCATCCAGTGTGATTCCACTGTGCATCCTCTCACACCAAGTCCCGTTCACCCATCTCCCTTGTGCTCGTTGACTTACATTGGCTCCCGGTTGAGTAACATCTCGATTTAAAAATTTCCATCCTTGTTTTCAAATTCCTGCATTCTGGCCACTTGCGCGTCCCCGATTTTAATCGCTCCACCATTGGCAGAGGTGCCTTCAACTGCCGAGGACCTAAGCTCTGAAATTCACTTCCAAACCTCTCCGCCTCGCTACCTCTCTCTCCTCCTTGCTTGAAGACGCTCCTTAAAACCTACCTCCATCTGCCCTAATATCTCTATGTGGCTCGGTGTCAAATTTTGTCTGATTAAGCTCCTGTGAAGCACCTTGGGACGTTTTACTATTTTAAAGGCGCTATATAAATGCAAGTAGTTGTTGTTGTTGTAGATTCAAAGCTTGGAAAGCATGCCGATTCAGACAGAAAGGGAGCACGTGCCTCATCCTCCAGCACACTGTTTGTTTGTTTCTTTAGATAGATTTCCCGCTCCTCCCCTGAACTTGCCCTCGACCACGTACCTGACTGATGTGAACAGCGGAGACTGGCGCAGAGCACACCGACGAGTGGCTCGGGGAATTGGGCAGCGACTTGCAGGGTCCAATAGAGAGCTGCTGCTTCTTCCGCGTGGCCACTATCTTTTGGGCAACTGTTAAGACAAGGAAGGAAGAAGAAAAATGGTCAGCATTAGTGATACTAGCTTTTCTATTCCAGATTTATTTAACTGAATTTAAATTCCCCAGCTGCTGTGGTGGGTTGCCTTCTGATCATTAGTCCAGGCCTCTGGATTATTCGTCCAGTAACACAACCACTGTGCTAGCGTTTCAGCTGGAAACAAGACGGTGGACCTGGAATTAAACTGATGCTTTGCCCCACTGCTGTATTCGGGTCAGGTCTTAAGTACGTTTAAGTATAATTCAAGGATATTGAAAAACACAAACAAAGTATTCCCAAAGTGTTGTGTACACCTTCATTTAAATATGTACAGTATTCTCTGGGCCTTCCAGGGGCTTGCAGTTCGAACAAGAAAAAAAGGTTTATGCTTGGGTCTGGTAATTCAGAGTGGCATTAATTAGTTAAAATGTTCAATGCTCTACAGTGCCAGATTCTCTCTCAACCAAGAAAGGGGAACGTGAAAGAAAACAAAATGAGAAAGAATACACATGCGATAATTAACAGAGAGTGAAACCAGGGGTCAGACTGCA
The DNA here is from genome assembly GCF_052327205.1 of Somniosus microcephalus. Taxonomy (NCBI): domain Eukaryota; kingdom Metazoa; phylum Chordata; class Chondrichthyes; order Squaliformes; family Somniosidae; genus Somniosus; species Somniosus microcephalus. The sequence continues at coordinate 182,234,990 of NC_140990.1, forward strand.
GCAGTCATTTGTGAAATACAAAGACATCTAACAGTATTTTGACTGGAGAAAAACAAATCAATCAGCCAAGGTTCCCGCTTACTACCCAGTGACCCTTCTGGAAAATGTGTTGTTTTAATTCATTCACGGGATGTGAGCGTCGCTGGCAAGGCCAGCATTTATTGCCCATCCCTAATTGCCCTTGAGAAGGTGGTGGTGAGCCGCCGCCTTGAACCACTTCAGTCCATGCAGTGAAGGTGCTCCCAGGGTGCTGTTCGGTAGGGAGTTCCAGGATTATGACCGAGCGACGATGAAGGAACGGTGATATATGCCCAAGTTGGGATGGTGTGTGATTTGGAGGATAACTTGCAGGTGGTGGTGTTCCCATGCACCGGCTGCCTTTGTCCTTCTAGGTGGTAGAGGTCGCGGGTTTGGGAGGTGCTGTCAAATGTGTATGCGGATATGAGGCGAGGTCAGGATTTGACTTGGCAGTGATGCCACAAATGGCTCAATAGCTTGATCACTGCTATGGGCCCAGACATGAGGAATGGCTTGGGCAAGGTATCAGTGGGTTAAGCTGCACCCCTAGACCTGTGACCCAGTGAGAGTCAGTGCTTTCAGAGGAAGAGAGTAGAAAATTGGAGGATGAAAGCCAAAACATATTTTAAAAATAGGAAATGTACAGGATTCCAAAGCGGGCAAACAGTAAAGGTGAGGCTGCTTTAAGCTACTTAACATAAGAAATAGGAGCAAGAGTAGGCCATACAGCCCCTTGAGCCTGATCCTCCATTCAATATGATCATGGCTGAACTTCTACATCAACTCCACTTTCCCGCCCTATCCCCTGTTGAGTATTTCTGGAGATCATATTTGCCCTTCATAGGAATGAAAGAACCACTGTTCCAATTACACAGGTTAGCCATTAATATCCCATAAATCAATTGATTTTTTTTTTTAAAGTAGTGCACACTCTGTTTTGGCAGATGGTCATTCCCATGTCACGTAACAATTCTCAGACTCTCCCAATCCTAATCTTGACCTGAGCACTAGGGTGAACCAGCCACGTGCAGGGGGTGACTTGCTTTTTGATTGCTCACTCGTTTAGTGGAGGAGCCTAATCCCCATCTGCAGCCCCAGCAGTAAAGCTCAGGTCATGAATTTGATGCGTAGGGAAATGGCAGGACCAACCCATGCCCTCTCACTCCATGGTGCACAGTGTGCCGGACCACCTAGGTACAGCTCCATCATGCTGCCAACAATTAAGGCAGCATTTGTACCGAACCCTGGGGCTTGTAAAACACTGTGGTTCACCATATTCATTACGGGGCACAGTAACAGATGTGTCATTTCTCCCTGCGGGGCCAACATCTGGTTAAGTGCCGGATTAATAGAATCAAAAAGCCAATTTAGATTGCCTTTGAGTTCAAACTGTTGTCACAGTTCAAACAGAATTTTAAAACAAATTATTAAAATATCTTTAGAAAGGCCTTTTTTTGAGGGGGGGGGGGCGGCGGGGAGAAACGGAAGAGAGTTGGAAGAAACTGAAAGAGAACCGGGGATAAACTGGGAGAGAGCAAGGGAGAAACTGGGAGTCAGGAGAAATTGGGAGAGAGTCGAGAGAAACGGTCTTCTGGAAGTTTCTATGCTGAGTTGCTAGGTCCCCTACACTTCAGAGGTACCTTGCCAAGCTCGAACTGGGAGTTTTGTAGGACCACCGCAAATCAAGCAACAAACTGAGCTATAAACTGGCACCGCAGTAGCCCATCTTGTTTGAGAACAGATTTACATTTCTGTTTTCATGAAAACCTTCGCACTGAATTGCAAGCTAAAAAGTTTCAATTTAAATTTGCTAGCGCTCTTCCAAGTTTACCAAGGCAGAGCTGTGCAAATCAATTAGTCATAACATCATTCAGACCATTGATTAGAGCTCAAGTCACAGGCAACTTAAATATTTCAATAGACAATCTCAATACTGTTGTCACTGTAGTACCATTTATTTATTGATTACACAGGTTCTCGAGAACTTTAAAAGAAAACCCGTCACAAAAGGGAACTGGGGACAAGAACTGACAGGAGTGAAAAAGTTTGCTACTTTATTCTTTTTCCAGAGTTGCTGTTATTGACACCTGAATTTCCATCATATTTAATGCCAGAGTTTATTTGCTTTCAATAAACAAACCCCTTCCAATTTACACTATACAGCAATTTGCACAGCTATCACCACCATAACAGGGTAGATTCTGACAGAAAGCCACATTCCCAGCTGCGCACTGTGTAATTTCAGTCATGTTTCCTTTATTTTTATTTAATTGGAGGAACTTCCCGATCTGCTGTTAATGCTATATAATTTTCCCAGAACTGCCTCCACTTAAGTCAGGATCCCATTACTACTGGTCGCAGTTTACCCACGGGAATGTTATTCCTTCAGGAAGGATTCCATCTGGTGGCCACACCCACTCACTGCAATCCATTGCACTTATTTTTCCATTCGCTCATTGCTGCCAGGGAATGTCTCTCAGTGAGCTGGTTCTGTGGTATTACCACATAATCACAGCCAGATGGATTGGAAATTCAATTTTCTTGCCTGCCGTTCGTCAGAGATCATTAGTCTGTCTTAATTTTAAGTAGTACTGTCTTTGGCTGGTAATAGGGTGACACAGCACTGAGATGAAAGTAGGCCGGAAACTTTCGAAGTAATGCTCCAGAGAGTTTGGGCTCACTCGAACTCTTGCTGCCTTCCCACTTTCAATGGCAGGGAACAAAAAATATTCTCAGACAGGTTTGGTGACGTGTGGTGGAGTTCCAACACACTGCACCCTGGATACACGTGGGTCTACGAACCCCCAGCCGCATTAAGTTGCCACTCACTGCTGTGCCAGGGAGGTGATGGTGCAGAGCAGAGAGCAGCCGCTATCTCACAGAGCTGGGGCAAATATCAACGGGAGCTCCACGCCAGCCATTCTTGCATCCCCTAGACAGCAGCTACCAAGAGGCACTTGCTGAGGCCCAAGAACAAGCATGTACCCTTTTGGCCAGAGTCTTATCCTTGGAGGAGGGGGGAATGAAGAGGGAAGATTCTCGTTCTGGTGCATTTATGTGTACCTGGATTACACAGAGCTTCTCGGTGGCGATCTACATCAAACATCTACATCAAACATGGGCAGCACGGTGGCATAGTGGTTAGCACTGTTGCCTCACAGTGCCAGGGACCCGGGTTCGAATCCGGCCTCGGGCGACTGTCTGTGTGGAGTTTGCACATTCTCCCCGTGTTTGCGTGGGTTTCCTCCGGGTGAACATAAGAACATAAGAACATAAGAAATAGGAGCAGGAGTAGGCCAATCGGCCCCTCGAGCCTGCTCCACCATTCAATAAGATCATGGCTGATCTGATCCTAACCTCAAATCTTCTATCACTCTGCATCCACCCGAACCCATGTGATCTCCCGGGAGAGGCGAAAAACCAGATAAAGACCCAATGGCCAATTTGGGAGAAAAAAATCTGGGAAATTCCTCTCCGACCCATCTAGGCGATCGAAATTCTTCCAGGAGATCACTCTGTCCCTATATTTTCTACAGTACTTACCTTCTGTAAAGGCGATCTCCACCCCAGCCAGGAACAGGAATAAAACCATCTCCTGAAATCTAACAGAATTAGAACACAGTAGGACAGAACAAGGCTACACGGCCCCTGGGCCCGCTCCACTACCCACAGGGCCATGACCATTCCGAACCTAGACTCATGTCCAATTTCCTGCCCGCTCCCCGTAACCCTTAATTCCCTTTACTTCTAGGAAACTGTCTATTTCTGTTTTAAATTTATGTAATGATGTAGCTTCTACAGCTTTTTGGGGCAGCATATTCCATGGACCTACCACCCTCTGAGTGAAGTAGTTCCTCCTCATCTCAGTTTTGAAAGAGCAGCCCCTTATTCTAAGACTATGCCCCCTAGTTCTAGTTTCACCCATCATCGGGAACATCTTCCCCGCATCCACCCGATCCAACCCCTTCACAATCTTATATGTTTCAATAAGATCGCCTCTCATTCTTCTGAACTCCAATGAGTAGAGTCCCAATCTACTCAACCTCTCCTCATATGTCCATCCCCTCATCCCCGGGATTAACCGAGTGAACCTTCTTTGTACTGACTCGAGAGCAAGTATGTCCTTTCTTAAGTATGGACACCAAAACTGTGCGACTGTACGCAGTATTCCAGGTGCGGTCTCACCAATACCTTGTACAACTGAAGCAATACCTCCCTATTTTTATATTCTATCCCCCTAGCAATGAAAGCCAACATTCCATTGGCCTTCTTAATCACTTGCTGCACCTGCATACTAACCTTTTGAGTTTCGTGCACCAGGACCCCCAGATCCCTTTGTACTTCAGTACTTTCCAGTTTCTTGCCATTAAGATAATAACTTGCTCTACGATTTTTCCTGCCAAAGTGCATAACCTCACACTTTCCAGTATTGTATTCCATCTGCCAAATCTCTGCCCACTTACTTAGCCTGTCTATGTCCCCTTGCAGGTTTTTTATGTCCTCCTCACTCACTACTTTCCCTCCCATCTTAGTATCATCTGCAAACTTTGATATGTTACACTCGGTCCCCTCCTCCAAATCGTTAATATAGATTGTAAAGAGTTGGGGACCCAGCACTGACCCCTGCGGAACACCACTAGTTACTGATTGCCAGTCTGAGAATGAACTTATCCCAACTCTCTGCCTTCTGTTAGATAGCCAATCCTCTATCCATGCCAGAATATTACCCCCAATCCCGTGATTTTTTATCTTAAGCAATAATCTTTTGTGTGGCACCTTGTCAAATGCCTTTTGGAAGTTTAAATACACTACGTCCACTGGTTCCCCTTTATCCACCCTATACGTTACTTCCTCAAAGAACTCCAGCAAATTTGTCAAACATGACTTCCCCTTCATAAAACCATGCTGACTTTGTCCTATTAAATTATGATTATCCAAATGTCCTGTTACTGTCTCCTTAATAATGGACCCCAATATTTTACCTACCACAGATGTTAGGCTAACCGGTCTATAGTTTCCAGCCTTCTGTCTACTGCCCTTTTTAAATAAGGGTGTTACATTAGCAGTTTTCCAGTCTGCCGGGACCTTTGCCGAGTCCAGGGAGTTTTGGAAAATGATTACCAATGCATCCACAATCCCTACCGCCACTTCCCTCAAGACCCTAGGATGGAAGCCATCAGGTCCAGGCGATTGCCAGGAGATCAACTGCTAAACGGCTAAACTCCTGAACTATCGACCAGTCCAAGGTTTGTACTCACACTCAATTACTGGTGACTGCAGCGTGTCTCACGATAATGCGATGTACACTGGTAGAGTATATAATAGTCTGGGACAACAGGAAATTTTAAGATGCCTTAAAAGCACAGAAAAAGATTTGTTTCTGTCCTCTTCAGATGAACAGTCCCAATAAACAGGCACCTGACTGATAACTGCCTCACATGACCAGATATTTTCCAGAATATGATCAATGATCACTTCCAAATCCTTTGTTCTTTTGGCTACTGCCAACAGACATGTCCTACACATGTTTATCATTGCCTATTCTTACATACATTATCCTATACAATTATCCACATTAAAATCCATCTGAGCTGAGCTACATTAATTGGTCAAAGTCTTTGAATGGAGCCAAATCTACTATTGATTCATTCGTTGCCCAAAGATTTCTCTGCCATCAGTTAACCTACCGCTACAGACATTCTGATCGGTATGATTCACAAATATTGAAAATAATTGCCCAAAACAAATGCCTGTGGAACACCACTGGTTTCTTGTTATCCAAGCAGATCATTTTACATTTATTACTACCCTCAGTTCTCTGTTGCTAAGCCAATTCTCAATCTATCTACGTAATTTGGCAACTACTCAATGAACCTCTGAACTTATTAACTCTGTCAAATGTCTTTAGAAAATTCAACTAAACTGCAATGACTGGATTAGCCATGCCCACTAGCTGAACCAGTCTCTTCTGCAATTCCAGAAGATTTGTAAAAGACAGCTCCTAAAACCATGCTGCTGCTCCCTATAATACCCATGTTTTTTAAAAGCTCGTCTCTAACATCCTGCAGAATGCGCTCAAGTATTTTCCCCACCATGGATGTTGGACCAAATGGTCCTTAACTATCTGATTTATGGCTTATTCCTATTTTGAAAGTTACACAGAAACAGGCCATTCGGCCCAACAGGTCTATGCCGGTGTTTATGCTCCACACGAGCCTCCTCTTCATCTCACCCCATCAACATATCCTTTTATTCCTTTCTCCCTCATGTGTTTATCTAGCTTCCCCTTAAATGCATCTCTGCTATTCGCCTCAACCACTCCCTGTGGTAGCAAGTTCCACATTCTAACCACTCTCTGGGTAAAGAAGGTTCTCCTGAATTCCCGATTGGATTTATTAGTGACTCTCTCATATTGCTGGCCCCTAGTTTTGGATTCTCCCACAATGGAAACATATTGGAACTACATTCGTTTTCTCTCAGTCCTCACTACTTCTCCAAAATTTATTGAACTCGGAATACTATCAGCCAAAGCATCACCAATTCCCTCCTTTAAAATTGGAGGGATTTTAAAGTTAAAATCTTGAGGATTTCAGGATGTACTCTGCTGGTGCGAAGGTGCAATTACACCGTGACAAGTTTGCAATTCCTCTAAATAGGGACACAGAAATTTATAATGCAAATATATAAAAATAAGAACAAAATGCATGACTTTAGAATGGGGACTGAATTACATTTGCATGCCCTGATCCAATTACCACCGCCCCCTTCCCCGCCACCCTCTAACGACACTCCCCCTGAAGACTACACAGCCTTGACTCCCTGTGTGCAGTGCCATAGGTAGATTATCTAGTATATATCATATACACTAATCTGACAGATTAGCAGTGGAATCTCACCATTACAAATTCTACTGCCAACAAACCTTGCCTAAGGCACAACACTCCTTTAGAGTAACGAATTCCTCAAAAATGATACTTTTTTTTAATTTAAAAGGCTTAATTTCAAAAACACTACTTTTGAAGTAATCATATCCTATTACGGAGAATTGATTGGAGTTCCCCAGCCTAGCTGACTTCAGAAACCAATGTTAACTGGGCCAAGGATGTAAAATTCAGCTTCCACTTTTAACAACTAACGTTGCAGGCCAATTCTAACCTGAAATTTCGAAATCTTCAAAACCCAACTCTACTTATAGCCCGAACTCTGCCTATGTTAATAACAATTACCTTATCCCAAAAGTAATTCATAATGTGAAGCGTATTGAAAAATTACACTCACCCATCACTCCTAGAATTGACAACTCTCAGTGTTCCTGGAGGTTTGATCATGTGACATCTGACTGCAGTTTGCAAATGTTATTACATTTTGTCATGTCTATGCATCTCACTGTAGGTGGGCTGCCCCTCAGGTCCCCCAGTGTCTGCTTATTCCTGGTATCTGTGTCCATGCTTATCTGCTGACTGCTTTCTCGCAATGAAACGGTCTCATCTGGCACTCTGTTCCCTCTCTGCCCTCCTCTCCAACTCTCGAGTGTAAATGCTGCCTCAGGATTCCTTACGTCTCTTTGTCTCTACCTGGTTTAAGTGTGGCCTGTCTCCCCTGAATCAGTCCCTTTCATTCTGGGAGGATTTCCAGTTATTTGTGACGGTATCACTGTTGTACTCTCACCAATCATTCGCCTCTTTTTTTTTTAGGTGAATTCCCCCTCCGTTCCCAACTGCTGGAAGTATACCAGAGAACATTACTTTGCATTCTCTATCCTTGAGTTTTGAGCTAAGCCTCATACGTGTGCCTTTTAAGGCTCCTGTAATATATCATTTGTTCCCGTGTGGATTACTACCACTAGAGCCTCTACCTGTCCCCTTCAGTATCCCTTCAAACCTTAGGCTGTTGTCCTTGTGGGCCCCATAGGTGCGTACCATAGACTCCATACGTACATTTTAAATCAATGTTCCCATTAATTTGCATAGATCTCAAGTTGCTGATAATATCGTCGTATTCCGATTTAGGGATTCTCCACCAATGAGGCACCAGTGCCAATAACAGTCCTTTCCAACTGTCCAGGTTGCTAAATTGAAACATGGCAACCTAGTGAATAAGAAATATAAATACAAACAGGACTGGGTTGCTTGGATTTGGGCCCCACAACATGGGCGGGGCGGATATACTCTCAGGGTCTTTCACCATTCCAACACTACTCGCAGCAGTGCCCCAGAAATCAATCCTCAATTCCAAAGAGACTCGGAACAATTTGGAACAGTTGGCAACCATGATCACCCCTGTGCTCGCTGACCTACGTGGGCTCCTGGACCACCAATGCCTTGAATTTAAAATTCTCATCCTCATGTTTAAATCCCTCCATGGCCTTGTCCCTCCCTATCTTTGTAACCTCCTACAACCCAACAACTCTCCGACATCGCTGCGTTCCTCTGACTCTGGCCACTCGTGCATCACCCACTTCCTTCACCCCACCATTGGCAGGCATGCCTTCAGCCGTCTAGACCCTAAACTCTGGAATTCACTCCCTAAACCTCTGTGCCTCTCCCTCTCCTCCTTTAAGACCCTCCTTAAAACCCACCATTTGACAAGGTTTCATTCACCCCTCCTAATTGCTCCTCCTTTAGCTCAGAGTCCATTTCTTGGTCATGCTTCCATGAAGCGCCGTGGGACATTTTTCGATGTTAAAGGCACTATATAAATGCAAGTTGTTGTTATTGTTGCAATAAGACACGATGTAAATCATCGAATGACACAGCACAGAAAGTGTCACGTGTAGGCCAGGCTGGGTAGGGGTGGCAGGTTCCCTTCCCTAAAGCAGTTGGGGTTTTGCAACAATCCAGCAGCTTTGACAAAGTGCCAAATTTATTGAATTCAATTTCACCAATGACCACTGTGGGATTTGAACTCATGGGTTGCTAGTTCGGTACCAGAAGCAGTACACTATCAAACACCCAATGGGAAGAGCTGCCAAGACCACTTTGCCTCCAGATGCAGGGGGCTTAACCATAATCGCAGTGCCCCAGTAATAGCGTGCCCTGCTCCAACTTTAATGCAGCTTTATGACTCTTGAATACACCACTTCTCAATCATTCAATCACCTTCTGAAGATGCTGACTTGCACTGGGGGTTATAGGTCATATACTCCCTGCTGCTCATTCCCAAACTACTCCCTACTGCTCACTCCCAAACTACTCCCTACTGCTCACTCCCAAACTACTCCCTACTGCTCACTCCCAAACTACGGCCTACTGCTCACTCCCAAACTACTCCCTACTGCTCCCTCCCAAACTACGGCCCACTGCTCCCTCCTAAACTACGGCCCACTGCTCACTCCTGTTGTGTATGTACCTTTAAGAGAACTGATTCTATACTGCAGTACCGGCAGTGACCACCCCTGTATATAAAGCCATAGCAGGCTTCTGTACTTCAGTCTAAGTTACCCTCTGTTCAGTAAATACCTGTTATTATTGTTCTCCTGCAGTCCGTGTATTATTTATACTCGGACACTACATTGGCGACGAACAGGTTCGAACTCACCTGCAGTACTGCATCACCTCACGGGGATCTTTCCCTGAGAAGAAGCTTCTTGGAGGTCGAAGTCAGAACAACGGGCGTCGACCGCGGGCAACCGCCCAAGGATCCATCGGAGTTCGGAGAGTTGCAGGAGAGACTGTGGAGAGCTGGGCTTGGCTCCCCAGTCAAGGTGTTCCAGCAAATCGTGCTGGTAGCAGGTAGTGCGCTGATCCTTCCGGACTGCGGCGGGCTCGAGCTCGATCGAGCGGCTCTGCAAAGGGGCCGTGCAGCGTCGTCGGGAGGAAAAGAGAGAGAGAGAGAGGGTGGAGCGCACAGGGCGCGGTCGGTGCTCAAGAACCGGGCAGCGTAGTGAAAATAAAACAAGGGGAAGGAAAAGTGAGACGCGCCGAAGCCGTGGGTCGCCGCCATTACCCTGCAGAACGCTAGGAGCAGCGTGGCAGCAAGGGGAAGAAGGAAAAGAGCGGGAGGCGCCATTTTAATCCATTGGTGAAGAAGAAAAAGCGCGGGAGGCGCCATTTTAAATCACCCAAGATGCCGAAAAGTGGCAGTATCACTGCTTTCGACAATGAGGTAGAAGACTGGACCACGTATGTGGAAAGAATTGAAGTGTACTGCAAGGCAAATGAGGTGGCCGATGGAAAGAAGGCGTCGGTATTATTAAATTTGATGGGCGCGAGAACGTACGGCCTATTGCAGAATTTAATTACCCCAGCTAAACCAATGGAGAAAAGTTTTGAGGAGATTGTTAATATCTTACAGGAACACCTAAACCCTACACCGCTGCGGATAGCAGAAAGATTCAAGTTCCATAAAAGAAACCAGCACAAGGATGAGAGCAATGCTGACTATCTTACGGAACTACGCAAGTTATCGAAGCACTGCCAGTTCGGAGCAGGACTGGCAGGCACCTTACGGGATAAGTTTGTCTGCGGGCTCCAGAGTGAAGGAACCCAGAAACGACTACTTTCAGAAAAGGACCTGACGCTAGAACAGGCTTTCAGCGTGGCAGTATCCTACGAAGCAGCAGCACGGGGAGCTGCGGACATACAACAGAAACCACAGGAATACAGCGCTAACGAAATGGCGTATGGAGCAGAAAAGTGCTATCGCTGCAGCAGAACAACCCATGATCAGAAGGACTGCTGTTCTAAGGACAAGGTATGCAGGCAATGTGGGAAAATGGGACACATAGCAAGAGTCTGCAGGTCGGGAAAGAAAACCAACACTACAAGAACTACTAAGGAAAAGTACAAGAAAGTAAAGAAATTGACAGACAGTAGTTCGGAAGATCAGGAGAGTGATAAGGACTCCGGGAGCAGGAGACCAAGTTGTCTAAAGTTACACAACGTGATCGCAAAGGAGGATCACCGAACCATTTGGGTCACCGTCATGATAGCAGGGTCCCCAGTAAAGATGGAATTGGACACAGGATCAGCCCTAACTGTCATGAATCGATGAGACTATGAGCGGCTATTCTCACACATACCCTTGAAGGACATGTCCATTGTATTGAAGACATACACGGGGCAAAAAAGTCTACCCCAGAGGAACAATAAGGGTGCCAGTTGAATACAACGGCAAGGAAACACAGAAACTGTATCGATATATACTACCAGATGGAGGACCACCATTATTGGGACGTGAATGGATCCAAAAAATACAATTGGATTGGCATTCCATTCAGGCGCTGTGACTGATAAAAAGGATGATGACGTCACACCTGGACGACTGTCAAAAATTCTAACTGACGCGAAAGACGTGTTCCAACAAGGACTTGGGACTCTAAAAGGAGTAACGGCAACGATAAAAATCAAAGATAACGCAAACCCAAAAATTTTTAAGGCCAGACTGGTACCTTACGCGATCCGCCCAGCCGTTGAACCAGAGCTGGAGAGTCTGGAGCGTTCGGGTGTCCTCTCCAAGGTGGACTGGAGCGAGTGGGCCACACCCATCGTTCCTGTAATGAAGAAATCATTGAGCAGCACGCCTGGGGAACCGAAGTAGGTTCGCATCTGTGGGGACTTCAAGGTAACTGTGAACCCAGTCCTGCACACAGTACAATATCCACTTCCACGGATAGAAGATATTTTCGCCTCACTATCTGGAGGGAAACGCTTTACAAAGATTGATCTGGCCCAAGCGTATCTACCAATGGAGGTGGAAGAAGCATCCAGGAAATACCTCACGATAAACACTCACAAAGGCCTTTACCAGTACAATCGACTGGTATTCGGGGTAGCATCAGCAGAGGGCGATGGAACAAGTCCTACAAGGGATCCCGGGGACCCAGTGTTATTTGGACGACATCCTGGTTACGGGCGAAAATGAGTGAACACCTTGCCAACCTGGAGCAGGTGCTCACGAGATTACAGGAATATGGGCTACGAGCCAACCGCCCCAAATGCGAGTTCTTCAGGAGACAAATCTCGTATTGTGGCCACATGATTGATGAGGAAGGGTTGCATAAGTCGCCGGACAAGATTGAGGCTGTAGTCAAGGCTCCAGCACCGGAAAATGTGTCGCAACTGAGGTCGTTCCTCGGGTTGGTGAACTACTACCATAAGTTCTTGCCGAATTTATCTACAATTCTGCACCCACTGAACGCCCTACTGCAAACTGGAGTAACATGGAAATGGAGTGATGAGTATAAGCGTGCCTTTCAGAAATGTAAAGGCCTAATCACTTCAAAAGAAGTATTGGCCCACTACAATCCAACACTACCGATTCGGTTAGCATGTGATGCGTCTCCCTACGGCATCGGAGCGGTGCTGTCACACAAATTCCTTGACGGTTCAGAGAGGCCAATAGCCTTTGCGTCGCGCTCGTTAACCTCAGCCGAGCGTAACTACGCTCAGATTGACAGGGAGGCCCTCAGCCTGGTGTGGGGGGTGAAGAAGTTCAATCACTATCTGCACGGGCAGAAATTCACCCTACTGACTGATCATCAGCCCCTGGTCTCCATTTTTAACCCAAAGAAGGGCGTTCCGGTGATGACGGCGCAACGGCTGCAAAGATGGTCACTTTTTCTAGGGGCACATCAGGACGACAGAGTACAAGGGTACGAAACAGCATGGAAACGCTGATGGGCTGTCGCGCCTACCGTTGCCTATGGTAGAGGAAGCACCTGCAGTGGACCCTGTTGAGATATTCCAATCGACCATAGTCGAATGTCTACCTGTTACAAACTCAAGTATAGAGAAGGAAACCCAAAATGACCCGACACACTCTCGGGTCTATGATTTGACAGTGAAGGGATGGCCAGCACATAGCGACTCACTGTTGCTAGCATTCTCGCCAAGGAGAGAACAGCTGTCAGTGTGCCGGGGGACCTTGATGTGTGGATCCCGAGTGGTAATTCCACCCAAGTTGAGAGATAGAGTGCGCAATGAGCTTCATGAGGGTCATCTGGGAGGGGTGAAAATGAAGAGTCGAGCCAGGGCATTTGTGTGGTGGCCGGGAATCGATAAAGAAATCGAGGATATGACCAAGAGATGCACAGGATGCCAGAAAGTCCAAAACGCTCCACCACAGGCCCCGCTACATCCATGGGAGTGGCCCTCATCTCCATGGCAACGGGTACACATTGATTTTGCTGGTCCATTTATGGACTCAATGTTTTTAATCGCTGTGGACGCCCATTCGAAATGGCCAGAGGTCATCAAAATGTCCTCCACCACCACGGAGAAAACTATTGCAGTCCTACGGACCATCTTCGCCAGGAATGGCTTGCCAGAACAGATTTGCTCTGACAATGGGCCACAGTTTGTGTCAGAGGATTTCCGGAGGTTTCTGAGGAATAATGGGGTGAAACATTACACATCTGCCCCATATCATCCAGCCACAAATGGATTGGCTGAGAGGTTTGTTCAGACCTTTAAAAAGGCAATAAAGGCAATGTATAATGACGACATACCACAACAACACAAGGTGGATAATTTCTTGTTTGCTTACCGGAATGCGACACATGCAGTCACCAACCAAGCTCCAGCCATAATGTTCTTCAACCGAAGGCTAAGATGTCGCCTGGATTTGCTCAAACCAAACATAAGACGAGATGTTGAGGAGAAGCAATTCCAGCACATAAATGAGAAGCCAACCAGGAACTTCAAGATAGGGCAACCAGTCTTGGCCCGCGACTACCGAACAGAAAAATGGCAGCCAGGAACGATATGCACACAGCAGGGACCACTAATGTACACAGTGGACGTTGGAGAGAGCATCGGGAGACGCCATGCTGACCAGATTCTAGAGTCACAGGAACAAGCCAAACCCATACCACGAGCAGGTGCACCTGGTAGTCAACCCGAAGTACAGATTGCGTCTACCTCAGAAGCAGTGGTATTGGAAGCTGACGAACCAACCAATGACAATGAGCCAGAAACAACTCCGCCGCAAGAACAGGATACACGAGAAAGGCGCTATCCAGTCAGGATCAGGAAGCCTCCTCAAAGACTGAACTTATAAATGATTATTTCAGTTGATGTATACAGTACAGAGAAAATTGTAATTGTAATTAGTTATTATTTAGCTGTTAAATGAATGTTATGTACTGTTTATCGAAAAGGGGAGGAATTGTTGTGTATGTATCTTTAAGAGAAGAACTGATTCTATACTGCAGTACCGGCAGTGAACACCCCTGTACATAAAGCCATAGCAGGCTTCTGTACTTCAGTCTAAGTTACCCTCTGTTCAGTAAATACCTGTTATTATTGTTCTCCTGCAGTCCGTGTATCATTTATACTCGGAAACTACAACTCCCAAACTACAGCCTACTGCTCCCTCCCAAACTACAGCCCACTGCTCACTCCCAAACTACTCCCTGCTGCTCACTCCCAAACTACGGCCTGCTGCTCACTCCCAAACTACGGCCTACTGCTCCCTCCCAAACTACTCCCTACTGCTCACTCCCAAACTACGGCCTACTGCCCACTCCCAAACTACTCTCTACTGCTCTCTCCCAAACTACGGCCTGCTGCTCACTCCCAAACTACGGCCTACTGCTCACTCCCAAACTACGGCCTGCTGCTCACTCCCAAACTACGGCCTACTGCTCACTCCCAAACTACTCCCAACTGCTCACTCCCAAACTACGGCCTACTGCTCACTCCCAAACTACTCCCTACTGCTCTCTCCCAAACTACGGCCCACTGCTCCCTCCCAAACTACTCCCTACCGCTCACTCCCAAACTACGACCTACTGCTCACTCCCAAACTACGACCTACTGCTCACTCCCAAACTACTCCCTACTGCTCTCTCCCAAACTACGGCCCACTGCTCTCTTCCCATACTACGGCCCACTGATCACTCCCAAACGACGGCCCACTGCTCACTCCCAAACTGCTCCCTACTGCTCACTCCCAAACTACTCCCGACTGCTCACTCCCATACTAAGGCCCACGGCTCACTCCCAAACTACGGCCCACTGCTCACTCCCAAATGACGGCCCACTGCTCACTCCCAAACTACGGCCCACTGCTCACTCCCAAACCACAGCCCACTGCTCACTCCCAAACTACGGCCCACTGCTCACTCCCAAACTACGGCCCACTGCTCACTCCCAAACTACGGCCCACTGCTCCCTCCCAAACTACGGCCCACTGCTCACTCCCAAACTACGGCCCACTGCTCACTCCCAAACTACGGCCCACTGCTCACTCCCAAACTACGGCCCACTGCTTACTCCCAAACTACGGCCCACTGCTCACTCCCAAACTACGGCCCACTGCTCCCTCCCAAACTACGGCCCACTGCTCACTCCCAAACTACGGCCCACTGCTCACTCCCAAACTACGGCCCACTGCTCACTCCCAAACTACGGCCCACTGCTCACTCCCAAACTACGGCCCACTGCTCACTCCCAAACTACGGCCCACTGCTCACTCCCAAACTACGGCCCACTGCTCACTCCCAAACTACGGCCCACTGCTCACTCCCAAACTAAGGCCCACTGCTCCCTCCCAAACTACGGCCCACTGCTCCCTCCCAAACTACGGCCCACTGCTCACTCCCAAACTACGGCCCACTGCTCACTCCCAAACTACGGCCCACTGCTCCCTCCCAAACTACGGCCCACTGCTCACTCCCAAACTACGGCCCACTGCTCACTCCCAAACTACGACCCACTGCTCACTCCCAAACTACGGCTTACTGTTCACTCCCAAAGTACGGCCCACTGCTCACTCCCAAACTACGGCTTACTGTTCACTCCCAAACTACAGCCCACTGCTCACTCCCATACTACGGCCCACTGCTCCCTCCCAAACTATGGCCCACTGCTCACTCCCAAACTACGGCCCACTGCTCCCTCCCAAACTACGGCCCACTGCTCCCGCCCAAACTACGGCCCACTGCTCACTCCCAAACTACGGCCCACTGCTCCCTCCCAAACTACGGGCCACTGCTCACTCCCAAACTACGGCCCACTGCTCACTCCCAAACTACGGCCGACTGCTCACTCCCAAACTACGGCCCACTGCTCACTCCCAAACGACGGCCCACTGCTCCCTCCCAAACTACGGCCCACTGCTCACTCCCAAACTACGGCCCACTGCTCACTCCCAAACTACGGCCCACTGCTCCCTCACAAATTACGGCCCACTGCTCACTCCCAAACTACGGCACACTGCTCCCTCCCAAACTACGGCCCACTGCTCCCTCCCAAACTACGGCCCACTGCTCACTCCCAAACTACGGCCCACTGCTCACTCCCAAACTACGGCCCACTGCTCACTCCCAAACTACGGCCCACTGCTCCCTCCCAAACTCCGGCCCACTGCTCCCTCCCAAACTACGGCCCACTGCTCACTCCCAAACTACGGCCCACTGCTCACTCCCAAACTAC
Organism: Somniosus microcephalus; assembly: GCF_052327205.1. Taxonomy (NCBI): domain Eukaryota; kingdom Metazoa; phylum Chordata; class Chondrichthyes; order Squaliformes; family Somniosidae; genus Somniosus; species Somniosus microcephalus. The sequence goes on from NC_140990.1 coordinate 182,251,384, forward strand.
GGCCCACTGCTCCCTCCCAAACTACGGTCCACTGCTCACTCCCAAACTACGGCCCACTGCTCCCTCCCAAACTACGGCCTACTGCTCACTCCCAAACTACGGCCCACTGCTCCCTCCCAAACTACGGCCCACTGCTCACTCCCAAACTACGGCCCACTGCTCACTCCCATACTACGGCCCACTGCTCACTCCCAAACTACGGCCCACTGCTCCCTCCCAAACTACGGTCCACTGCTCACTCCCAAACTACGGCCCACTGCTCACTCCCAAACTACGGCCCACTGCTCACTCCCAAACTACGGCCCACTGCTCACTCCCAAACTACGGCCCACTGCTCACTCCCAAACTACGGTCCACTGCTCACTCCCAGACTACGGCCCACTGCTCACTCCCAAACTACGGCCCACTGCTCACTCCCAAACTATGGCCCACTGCTCACTCCCAAACTACGGCCCACTGCTCACTCCCAAACTACGGCCCACTGCTCACTCCCAAACTACGGCCCACTGCTCCCTCCCAAACTACGGCCCACTGCTCACTCCCATACTACGGCCCACTGCTCCCTCACAAACTACGGCCTACTGCTCACTCCCAAACTACGGCCCACTGCTCACTCCCAAACTACGGCCTGCTGCTCACTCCCATACTACGGCCCGCTGCTCACTCCCAAACTACGGCCCGCTGCTCACTCCCAAACTACGGCCCACTGCTCCCTCCCAAACTACGGCCCATTGCTCACTCCCATACTACGGCCCACTGCTCACTCCCATGCTACGGCCCACTGCTCCCTCCCAAACTACGGCCTCCTGCTCTCTCCCAAACTACGGCCCATTGCTCACTCCCATACTACAGCCCACTGCTCACTCCCATGCTACGGCCCACTGCTCCCTCCCAAACTACGGCCCACTGCTCACTCCCAAACTACGGCCCACTGCTCACTCCCAAACTACGGCCCACTGCTCCCTCCCAAACTACGGCCCATTGCTCACTCCCAAACTACGGCCCACTGCTCACTCCCAAACTACGGCCCACTGCTCACTCCCAAACTACGGCCCACTGCTCACTCCCAAACTACGGCCCACTGTTCACTCCCATACTACGGCCCACTGCTCCCTCCCAAACTACGGCCCACTGCTCCCTCCCAAACTACGGCCCACTGCTCCCTCCCAAACTACGGCCCACTGCTCACTCCCAAACTACGGCCCACTGCTCACTCCCAAACTACGGCCCACTGCTCACTCCCAAACTACGGCCCACTGCTCACTCCCAAACTACGGCCCACTGCTCCCTCCCAAACTACGGCCCACTGCTCCCTCCCAAACTACGGCCCACTGCTCACTCCCAAACTACGGCCCACTGCTCACTCCCAAACTACGGCCCACTGCTCACTCCCAAACTACGGCCCACTGCTCACTCCCAAACTACGGCCCACTGCTCACTCCCAAACTACGGCCCACTGCTCACTCCCAAACTACGGCCCACTGCTCACTCCCAAACTACGGCCCACTGCTCACTCCCAAACTACGGCCCACTGCTCCCTCCCAAACTACGGCCCACTGCTCACTCCCATACTACGGCCCACTGCTCACTCCCAAACTACGGCCCACTGCTCCCTCCCAAACTACGGCCCACTGCTCTCTCCCATACTACGGCCCACTGCTCACTCCCATACTACGGCCCACTGCTCACTCCCATACTACGGCCCACTGCTCCCTCACAAACTACGGCCTACTGCTCACTCCCAAACTACGGCCCACTGCTCACTCCCAAACTACGGCCTGCTGCTCACTCCCATACTACGGCCCGCTGCTCACTCCCAAACTACGGCCCGCTGCTCACTCCCAAACTACGGCCCACTGCTCCCTCCCAAACTACGGCCCATTGCTCACTCCCATACTACGGCCCACTGCTCACTCCCATGCTACGGCCCACTGCTCCCTCCCAAACTACGGCCTCCTGCTCTCTCCCAAACTACGGCCCATTGCTCACTCCCATACTACGGCCCACTGCTCACTCCCATGCTACGGCCCACTGCTCCCTCCCAAACTACGGCCCACTGCTCACTCCCAAACTACGGCCCACTGCTCACTCCCAAATTACGGCCCACTGCTCCCTCCCAAACTACGGCCCATTGCTCACTCCCAAACTACGGCCCACTGCTCACTCCCAAACTACGGCCCACTGCTCACTCCCAAACTACGGCCCACTGCTCACTCCCAAACTACGGCCCACTGTTCACTCCCATACTACGGCCCACTGCTCCCTCCCAAACTACGGCCCACTGCTCCCTCCCAAACTACGGCCCACTGCTCCCTCCCAAACTACGGCCCACTGCTCACTCCCAAACTACGGCCCACTGCTCACTCCCAAACTACGGCCCACTGCTCACTCCCAAACTACGGCCCACTGCTCACTCCCAAACTACGGCCCACTGCTCACTCCCAAACTACGGCCCACTGCTCCCTCCCAAACTACGGCCCACTGCTCCCTCCCAAACTACGGCCCACTGCTCACTCCCAAACTACGGCCCACTGCTCACTCCCAAACTACGGCCCACTGCTCCCTCCCATACTACGGCCCACTGCTCACTCCCAAACTACGGCCCACTGCTCCCTCCCAAACTACGGCCCACTGCTCACTCCCAAACTACGGCCCACTGCTCACTCCCAAACTACGGCCCACTGCTCACTCCCAAACTACGGCCCACTGCTCCCTCCCAAACTACTGCCCGCTGCTCACTCCCAAACTACGGCCCGCTGCTCCCTCCCATTCTACGGCCCACTGCTCACTCCCAAACTACGGCCCACTGCTCACTCCCAAACTACGGCCCACTGCTCACTCCCAAACTACGGCCCACTGCTCACTCCCATACTACGGCCCACCGCTCTCTCCCAAACTACGGCCCACTGCTCACTCCCAAACTACGGCCCACTGCTCACTCCCATACTACGGCCCACCGCTCACTCCCAAACTACGGCCCACTGCTCACTCCCAAACTACGGCCCACTGCTCACTCCCAAACTACGGCCCACTGCTCACTCCCAAACTACGGCCCACTGCTCACTCCCAAACTACGGCCCACTGCTCACTCCCAAACTACGGCCCACTGCTCACTCCCAAACTACGGCCTACTGCTCACTCCCAAACTACGGCCCACTGCTCACTCCCATACTACGGCCCACTGCTCCCTCCCAAACTACGGCCTACTGCTCACTCCCAAACTACGGCCCACTGCTCACTCCCAAACTACGGTCCACTGCTCACTCCCAAACTACGGCCCACTGCTCACTCCCAAACTTCGGCCCACTGCTCACTCCCAAACTAGGGCCTACTGCTCACTCCCAAACTACGGCCCACTGCTCACTCACAAACTACGGCCCACTGCTCACTCACAAACTACGACCCACTGCTCACTCCCAAACTACATAGATACATAGATACATAGAAGATAGGAGCAGGAGTAGGCCATTCGGCCCTTCGTGCCTGCTCCGCCATTTAATGAGATCATGGCTGATCCTTTAATTCAGTATCCCGTCCCCGCCTTCTCTCCGTAACCCTTAACCCCTTTTGCCCGTAGAAATATATCTAATTCCCTCTTAAATATATTTAATGAGCTGGCGTACACTGCCCTCTGTGGCAATGAGTTCCACAGGTTCACCACTCTCTGAGTGAAGAAATTCCCCCTCATCTCTGTCCTAAATGGTTTAGCCCTTATCCTTAAATTATGTCCTCTAGTTCTGTTCTCACCCGCCAAGGGAAACATTCCTTCTGCATCCAGTCTGTCTAGACCTGTCAGAATTTTATACACTTCTATGAGGTCCCCTCTCAATCTTCTAAACTCCAGTGTGTACATCCCTAAACTACATAGTCTCTCCTCATAGGTCATTCCCGCCATTCCTGGTATCAGCCTGGTGAATCGCCGCTGCACCCCCTCCATGGCAAGAACATCCTTCCTCAGATGAGGCGACCAAAACTGTACACAGTACTCGAGGTGTGGTCTCACCAGTGCCCTGTACAGCTGCAGCAAGGTATCCCTGTTCCTGTATTCTAACCCTTTTGCTATGAAGGCCAGCATACCGTTTGCCTTCTTGACCGCCTGTTGCACCTGCATGCTCGCCTTCAGTGACTGGTGTACAAGAACACCCAGGTCTCTCTGTACTTCCCCCTCTCCCAATCTATTGCCATTTAAATAATAATTTGCCCTCCCGTTCCTGCACCCAAGGTGGATAACTTCGCACTTGTCCACATTATAGTGCATCTGCCATTTATCCGCCCAATCGCCCAGTCTGTCCAAATCGCTCTGGAGCTTCCTGGTCTCTTCCTCTGAGCCCACCCCACCTCCTAGTTTAGTGTCGTCTGCAAATTTGGAAATGCTGCATCCGACTCCCTGATCCAGGTCATTAATGTAAATTGTGAACAGCTGGGGGCCCAGGACAGATCCCTGTGGTACCCCACTTGTTACTGCCTGCCATTCAGAAAATGAGCCGTTTATTCCAACTCTCTGTTTTCTATCTGACAGCCAGTTCCCTATCCACGCCAAAACTTTCCCCTTTATCCCATGAGCCTCAATTTTCCATGCTAATCTTTTATGTGGGACCTTATCGAAGGCCTTTTGGAAGTCCAGGTACACCACATCTACTGGCTCTCCCCCATCTATTCTACCAGTTACTCCCTCAAAAAATTCCAATAGATTAGTCAAGCACGATTTACCCTTTGTAAATCCATGTTGACTCTGTCCTATCCTGTCCCCATTTGCTAAGTGCTCCGCTATTTCATCCTTAATGATGGACTCCAGCATTTTGCCCACAACTGATGTAAGGCTTACAGGTCTGTAATTACCTGCTTTTTCCCTACCCCCCTTTTTGAATAGTGGGGTAACGTTAGCTACCCTCCAATCCATCGGCACTGTTCCCGAGTCTAATGAATTCTGAAAAATCATCCTTAGTGCATCCGCTATCTCTAGGGCCACCTCCTTCAGTACCCTAGGATGCATGTTATCAGGCCCTGGGGATTTGTCCACCTTCAATCCCTTTAGCTTCCTTAACACCATATCCTTAGAGATATTGATTTGCGTCAGTTCCTCCTTTGCCAATGTCCCTATTTTTCCCGATATCCCAGGGAGGTTTTTTGTGTCTTCCTTCGTAAAGACTGACCCAAAGTATGCATTTAGTTGATCTGCCATTTCCTTATTTCCCATTATATATTCCCCCGTATCTGACTGCAATGGACCAACTTTGGTTTTCTCACTCCCATACTACGGCCTACTGCTCCCTCCCAAACTACGGCCCACTGTTCACTCCCAAACTACGGCCCACTGCTCACTCCCAAACTACGGCCCACTGCTCACTCCCAAACTACGGCCCACTGCTCACTCCCAAACTACGGCCCACTGCTCCCTCCCAAACTACGGCCTACTGCTCACTCCCAAACTACGGCCCACTGCTCACTCCCAAACTACAGCCCACTGCTCACTCCCAAACTACGGCCTACTGCTCACTCCCAAACTACGGCCCACTGCTCACTCCCAAACTACGGCCCACTGTTCACTCCCAAACTACGGCCCACTGCTCTCTCCCAAACTACGGCCCACTGCTCACTCCCAAACTACGGCCCACTGCTCCCTCCCAAACTACGGCCCACTGCTCCCTCCCATACTACGGCCCACTACTCTCTCCCAAACTACGGCCCACTGCTCCCTCCCATACTACGGCCCACTGCTCACTCCCAAACTACGGCCCACTGCTCCCTCCCAAACTACGGCCCACTGCTCACTCCCAAACTACGGCCCACTGCTCCCTCCCAAACTACGGCCCACTGCTCACTCCCATACTACGGCCCACTGCTCACTCCCAAACTACGGCCCACTGCTCACTCCCAAACTACGGCCCACTGCTCACTCCCAAACTACGGCCCACTGCTCCCTCCCAAACTACGGCCTACTGCTCCCTCCCAAACTACGGCCCACTGCTCCCTCCCATACTACGGCCCACTGCTCACTCCCAAACTACGGCCCACTGCTCACTCCCAAACTACGGCCCACTGCTCCCTCCCATACTACGGCCCACTGCTCACTCCCAAACTACGGCCCACTGCGCCCTCCCATACTACGGCCCACTGCTCACTCCCAAACTGCGGCCCACTGCTCACTCCCAAACTACGGCCCACTGCTCCCTCCCAAACTACGGCCCACTGCTCACTCCCATACTACGGCCTACTGCTCCCTCCCAAACTACGGCCCACTGCTCTCTCCCAAACTACGGCCCACTGCTCCCTCCCAAACTACGGCCCACTGCTCACTCCCAAACTACGGCCCACTGCTCCCTCCCAAACTACGGCCCACTGCTCACTCCCAAACTACGGCCCACTGCTCTCTCCCATACTACGGCCCACTGCTCACTCCCAAACTACGGCCCACTGCTCCCTCCCAAACTACGGCCCACTGCTCCCTCCCAAACTACGGCCCACTGCTCTCTCCCAAACTACGGCCCACTGCTCTCTCCCATACTACGGCCCACTGCTCACTCCCAAACTACGGCCCACTGCTCCCTCCCAAACTACGGCCCACTGCTCCCTCCCAAACTACGGCCCACTGCTCCATCCCATACTACGGCCCACTGTTCACTCCCATACTACGGCCCACTGCTCACTCCCAAACTACGGCCCACTGCTCCCTACCAAACTACGGCCCACTGCTCCCTCCCAAACTACGGCCCACTGCTCTCTCCCAAACTACGGCCCACTGCTCTCTCCCATACTACGGCCCACTGCTCACTCCCAAACTACGGCCCACTGCTCCCTCCCAAAGTACGGCCCACTGCTCCCTCCCATACTACGGCCCACTGCTCCCTCCCAAACTACGGCCCACTGCTCACTCCCAAACTACGGCCCACTGCTCACTCCCAAACTACGGCCCACTGCTCCCTCCCAAACTACGGCCCACTGCTCCCTCCCAAACTACGGCCCACTGCTCCCTCCCAAACTACGGCCCACTGCTCCCTCCCAAACTACGGCCCACTGCTCACTCCCAAACTACGGCCCACTGCTCCCTCCCAAACTACGGCCCACTGCTCCCTCCCAAACTACGGCCCACTGCTCCCTCCCAAACTACGGCCCACTGCTCCCTCCCAAACTACGGCCCACTGCTCCCTCCCAAACTACGGCCCACTGCTCCCTCCCAAACTGCGGCCCACTGCTCCCTCCCAAACTACGGCCCACTGCTCCCTCCCAAACTACGGCCCACTGCTCCCTCCCAAACTGCGGCCCACTGCTCTCTCCCATACTACGGCCCACTGCTCACTCCCAAACTACGGCCCACTGCTCCCTCCCAAACTACGGCCCACTGCTCCCTCCCAAACTACGGCCCACTGCTCCCTCCCAAACTACGGCCCACTGCTCTCTCCCAAACTACGGCCCACTGCTCTCTCCCATACTACGGCCCACTGCTCACTCCCAAACTACGGCCCACTGCTCCCTCCCAAACTACGGCCCACTGCTCCCTCCCATACTACGGCCCACTGCTCCCTCCCAAACTACGGCCCACTGCTCACTCCCAAACTACGGCCCACTGCTCACTCCCAAATTACTTCCACTGCTCACTCCCAAACTACGGCCCACTGCTCCCTCCCAAACTACGGCCCACTGTTCACTCCCAGACTATGGAAAGCATTTATGTATCGAGTCAACACCAGGAACCAAACATGTATATTAAAAAGGTATATCGATGTTTGGTAGCTTGAGTCGCTAGGGTTATTTACAGAGGACAGGGCTCAAATATTGGAAACTTACAAACACGTGAATCATTTAAAGACCAAAAAACGTAATGCTGGAAACATCTGCAATAGAAATTCAACACTACAATATTTGGCGTTTAAAAGCTTCGAGAAATATAAAATCCTCGACTGTAGCTGCTACACAAGATAATTCCAATCACAGATCCCTGTTCAGTTAGTTCCGCCGATTGCTTTTAATGGAAATATCTCCAAGCCTCAATGACAAAATCAATACAAATTTTTACAGCACAGTATCAGTGTCTTATAAAATGAGCTTTAGGGGAGATAACCAAAGTCATTACAGCTAAAGGAGGCCCTTTCTTACCTCTCCATTTCCCCCCTCGAACTTTCCTCTCCCTTCCCACTGATGCTGGGGTTTGGTTTAATGGGTTGCAGCCACCAGACCAAACTACCACCCTTTCTAATCTGCATGGCTCCCTTTTGCAACAGGTACTTCACTTATCAAACGAAGCCATCAGTAGAACAGCTCCTCCTACTTATCTTTTAATAAATTCTCCCTCCACAGAAATCCAGTGGTAAGCAAACTGAGTTAGCCCCTGCGCTTCATTATAGGACATTGCTGCACAAATGGTGTAAATATTAGCTCATTAAGGATCATAAACAACGTTCATCATATCAAACCCTGCTGGTGAGATGAAAGAATCACAGCTAAAAGGTCACTCTGTTGCAAACATCAACCTAATACAAATCAGTAATATTAACACTGCAGTAATTAGAGACACACCAAAGGACTCTTCCTGACCCTTCCAGCCATGACCACACTGATCTGGGCCGTGACTGTCTAGGGAAGCCTACGGGTGGAATCTCATCAGGTTCAGCTCCCCTCAAAGCTGTCATTCTGAATACAGCGAAGAGTTCATTTTCCGCCCATTAGACCAATTTCCATCTTCTAATAAAAACATGTCAAGCTAGAGTTGAGTCGTGACACTGAGCCACAAAGACATGCGAGTCAATTTGTTATCAAAACACGGTGGAACTCATTTATGTTACTATTATTTTTAAATGTGGCTTTTTGTGGCTGATTCAGCTTCATTAGAAGCCTAAAGAAATACCGTAAATCCCACTCCTGAGTCGAGCACATAATCTAGGCTGACACTCCAGTGCAGTGCTGAGGGAGTGCTGCAGTGTCGGAGGTGCCGTCTTTCTGATGAGATGTTAAACCGAGGCCCCGTTGGCTCTCTTGGGTGGATGTAAAAGATCCAACGGCACTATTTGAAGAAGAGCAGGGGAGTTCGCCCCGGTGTCCTGGCTAATAGTTAACCCTCAATGAACATCACTAAAACAGATTATCTGGTCATTTGCACATTGCTGTTTGTGGGACCTTGTTGTGCACAAATTGGCTGCCGCGTTTCCAACAGAACAACAATGAATAGACTTCAAAAGTATTTTATTGGCTGTAAAGCATTTGGGACGTCCGGAGGTCGTGAAAGGTGCTATATAAATGCAAATCTTTCTTTCCTTCAGAGAACTAATATTTGTGTTAACAGAATGAAATTCACAGTATCATGATTTCCTGGTTCAAAGTCATTAAGCGACCAAACAGCACGTAAAATTCCTGCTGCTGTTTACTGCATAGACATCGTGCACCAACCTGTCGTCGTCTGAAACGCCAATTGTGAGACACAGTCAGGTCCAACAATGTTACAGATATTGTTAAACACTAATGCCAGCCACACATTCTGATAACACACACACACAAATATTCACAACACTACTAATGAGATCAGCTTCCTCACAATAGTTTAGCAGCAGCTGTTGGACAAGGTTACCGAGTATATTGCAGGCATGTGTAAAGGAGAAAAAATTGCGGCCAGCTAACCGCTCCTTTCTGCTTACCGTCATGTCCCAATTGGCAAACTGGTAGTGACATTGTTACAATCAAAGAACTGGTACAATCAGTGTCCAACTTCCCGCCATGGTTTACACCCACTCAGGCTTCTTTTGTTTAAAGAAGAAAGTTTGACAAACCACCACTGGAACATATTTGCAAGAAATGTATTGCGAGGCTGGCTCAGGGAAAAACATCACAAGTTTCTGTTCCTTTACCCAACTGCCGTACAAGCTGCTGTTCCCGTTGTTTCTCATCGAAAAGCTTGGCTTTTCCATCACCCCGGGAATAACAACAAACAAGATGGATGGCATCTGCATTTTATTAACTCAGTAATTATGAACAGTCACACATGCCTCCCCAAAGACTGTTCAACATCTTTCATTTATCCAGACTGTCGCTTCCAATATACAATGGCCAGAGTACTCTGCACATACACATCAACCTGCAAACTTAGCAATCAGGAGCACAGGCACTAACAATCATGGAAAAACAGACAATATTTTACCTTATATAACATCAGAAATGTAATAAATCAATAAACCAAATAAAATAATATTTTGATTTCTGTAGTAATATGTGTGTTTCTAATGATTTTACTGCTTGGAATGTTTTGGGCTGATGATCTTACTTTGTTTTTCACACTTCCCCCAACAGAAGGATTAAAGAAAAAAGTCTTGCATTTATACAGCGCCTTTCATGACCTCAGGATGTCCCAAAGTGCTTTACAGCCAGTATTTTCCTGAAGTGTAGTCACTGCTGTAATGTGGGAAACGCGGCAAGCTCCCACAAACTACAATGTGATAATGACCTGATAATCTGTTTTTAGTGATGTTGGTTGAGGGATAAATATTGGCCAGGACACTGGGGAGAACTCCCAATACAAAAGCAAAATACTACGAATGCTGGAAATCTGAAATAAGAACAGAAAATGCTGGAAATACTCAGCAGGTTAGGCAGCATCTGTGGAGAGAGAAACAGAGTTAACATTAATGATTTCGAAGGGTCATCGACCTGAAACGTTGACTCGGTTTCTCTCTCCACAGATGCTGCCTGGCCTGCTGAGTGTTTCCAGCATTTTCTGTTTTTGTACCGGGGAGAACTCCCCTGCTGTTCTTCAAAATAGTGCCACGGGATCTTTTACGTTCACCCAAGAGGGCAGACAGGGCCTCGGCTTAACGTCTTATCCGAAAGACGGCCCCTCCGACAGTGCAGCACTGGAGTGTCAGCCTAGATTTTGTGCTCTCAATCTTCTGACTCAGAGGCAACAGTGCTACCATTAAACCATGGCTGACACCTTAATGTGTCTTAATGCACTTTGCACTTTACACCTTAACGTATTTTGATCACACCTCTCCAAGCCTTGAACTAAATCACATTAAGGCATTAATTACTCTGATTGAAACGTATGCAGCTACAAATTAAGCAGTTCATTCATGGCTTTTCCTGCCATTTCAAAACAAGCTTTAGATACCAAGGGGTAGACTTTGCCGAACCTGTCGGGAAGAAGGCGGGACTTCCCCTTTTGGGTTTTTGACCCGCCTACTTCGACGTCCGGCCAATCCGTGCGATTTTCCCTTGATTGACCTTGTTGAGCTCGCCCAGCGGGCTCAGCAGGCCAATTAAGGGCCACCCGGCAACAAGTGCCATCACAGACTGAAATTTCATCTGTCAAGAGTCCTTGACAGATGAAATATCAGCATTTGACAGCTGTTTGAAGCTGTGAAACACTGACAATCTGAGTTCCGACATGAGTCATTCTGCACAGGCTCAGTTAGAACTCACACCGGCACTCAAAGCTGAAGGCTGTCACTTTTGACAGATCGCAGCCGTTCAGCTTTAAGTTCCGGCTGAGTGATGCGCTCCCGACGGCTACAGGAAGAAAGGCTATTGAGGTAAGTACAGGTAAGTAAAAGTTCTTTACACACTTTAGACACACCAAACACACTTACCTTTGCACTCATGCACCCATCACTCACCTGAGCACCGACATCGCGACCCCTCCAACGCCTGCTCTACCTGGCGTGGTTTGGAGCCATCGGGAAACCCACACGAAACCCCTCAAAATAGGGATTAGGCTAAAAACTGCCTGTTAACTACCTGTTAACAGGCAGTTAATTGGCACTAATCCCTTCCCACCTGGTTTCGGCAGGTCCCAGTGCGAGGCGGGTACCCGCCGCCCCGGAAACTTACGTGGGGCAGGGTTTTGGGCGGGATGGTATCGGGACCCCCAAATTCAGGACTTCCCCCCCCCCCCCCCCCGCCTGAAACCCCGCCTGACGGCTCCCCGAAAATCTAGCCTCAAATGTTTTACATTTGGAGGACATTTTTAAATTGTGAATTCTGCTCCAGAGTTTGGACAGGCTTGAAATTTAGCCATGGACATGGGGCATTTCAGAAGTATGACGGCACAGTTTTAATATAATTGGTCCACATTTTTCTTAGGTGTTGCGTGTGTGTGTGTGTGTGTGTATGCGCGTGCACACCTGGTGGGAAATGTTGACAAAAGCATGACCAAAAATCGTGACAACAGGAAGTAAAGTTTGTCAACAGGAATTGCGAACCCAATGCAAGGCTTTTCATAATATATAGATGTAAAAAAGTTATTTCAATAATGGAAATGTCTCAGTAATTATTGCTCGGCAGAACTGGGACCAATATCCTCACAGGGGGGTTTGCTAGTGCTGTTGGGAAGGATTTAAACGAGTTTGTCAGGGGGCTGGAAACCTAAGTGTGGGCCCAGAACAGAGAGAAACAAAGCTGGAAGTGCAAGTTAGAAAAGTAGTCCGCAAAACTAGTAGGGAGTAGAAACAAAGGCCAACAGTAAAGGGCGTCAAAGTGCAGAAAAATATTAAACAGGTAAAGTTGAAGGCACTTTATCTAAATACACATAGCATTCGCAACAAGGTGAATAAATTAATGGCACTATTGGATTAAATGGGTATGATGTAATTGCCATTACAGAGACATGGTTGCAGGTAACCAAAGCTGGGAACTGAATGTTCCAGGGTACTCAACATTTAGGAAGGACAGACAAAAAGGAAAAGGAGGTAGTGTAGCGCTGTTAATAAGGGATGAGATCGGTACGGTAGAGATAAAAGATCTTGGCTTGGCAGATCGTGATGTAGAACTGGAATCAGTTTGGGTGGAGCTAAGAAACAGCAAAGGGCAGAAACATTGGTGGGAGTTGTGTATAGGCCACCAAACAGTAATGGTAATGTAGGGCACAGTATCAATCAAGAGATTAGAAATGCATGTAACAAGGGCAATACCGTAATCATGGGGGACTTTAATCTACATATTGATGGGGCAAATCAAATTACCACTAATGGTGTGGGTGACAAATTCTTGGGATGCATGCAAGATGGTTTCCTGGATCAGTATGTGGAGGAACCAACCAGGGAACATGCTATTCTGGATCTGGCACGGTGTAATGAGAAAGGGCTAATCAATAATCTTGTGGTAAAGAGGCCTTTCGGGACAAGTGACCATAATATGATTGAATTTTACATTAAGTTTGAGAGTGATGTCGCCTAATCTGAAACTAAGGTCTTCAATCTAAACAGAGGAAACTACAAGGGTATGAGGGACAAGTTGGCCATGGTAGATTGGGAAGGTGGACATACAATGACTAACATTCAAGGAAATAATGCATAATTTGCAACAAACATATATTCCTCTAGGGTATAAAAACCCAAAAGGAAAAGTGATCCAACCATGGCTAACAAAAGAAATTAAAGCTAGTATTAAGTCAAAGGAGGAAGCTTATAAAGTTAGCAGAAAAAGCAGTCAGCCTGAGGATTGGGATCTTTTTAGAAATCAGCAAAGAGGGATCAAGAAATTGATAAAGTAAGGGAAAATGGAATATGAGCACAAACTAGTGAAAAATATAAAAACGGATTGTAAAAGCTTCTGTAGGTATGTGAAAAGGAAAAGACTGGTGATGGTAAATGTAGGTCCTTTACAGTCAGAGACAGGAGAATTTATAATGGGGATTGAGGAAATGGCAGAGAAATTAAATTAATACTTTGTTTCTGTCTTCGCAGAGGAAGACACAAAAAACCTTCCAGAAATACAAGAAAATCAAGGGTGTGGCGAGAATAAGGAACTTGAAGAAATTATTATTAGTAATAAAACAGTACAGGAAACTGTGTGATATCCGGCACCGACGGGACCGAGCTGTTGCCGTCCCACCAAAACTGCCGGACAAACCAGCGCTAATGTTGAAACATACTCCGTATCTGGCAACAAACCCTCAACAGCTTCTAAACAGTCAGCCGTACCTTGCAAGTGTCTCTGTAGCTTAGCAACAGCTTCAGCGAGACCTTGCAGAGCCTGACTGGTGAAAAAAAAGCAACGAAAAGAAAAAAAACCTAATGAAACGGCTCCTGATTTTTGCCGGTGGATCGAGCATTCCAGACAGTTAACCTCCGGATAAACCAAAGTTTCCTGTACTAGCAAAATTAATGGGACTAAAAGTCGATAAATCTCAAGGACCCGATGACCTACATCCTAGAGTTTTGAAAGAGGTGGCCATTGGGATCATGGACGCATTGGTTGTCATCTTCCAAAATTCTATAGATTCTGGAACGGTTCCTGCAGATTGGAGGATAGCAAATGTAACCCCTCTATTTAAGAAAGGAGGGAGAGAGAAAACGGGGAACTGCAGATCTGTCAGCCTTACATCAGTAGTTGGGAAAATGCTGGAATCTATTATAAAGGATGCAATAACTGGGCACTTAGAAGCTAATAGTAAGATTGGGCAGAGTCAACATGGATTTATGAAAGGGAAGTCCTATTGGAGTTCTTTGAGGAGGTGACTAGTGGAGTAGACAAAAGGGAACCGGTAGATGTGGTGTATTTAGATTTTCAGAAGGCCTTCGATAAGGTCCCACACAAGAGGTTGATGAACAAAATTAGGGCACATGGAATTGGAGGTAATATACTAGCATGGGTTGAGAATTGGTTAACAGACAGAAAACAAAGAGCAGGGATAAATGGGTCTTTTTCAGGATGGCAGGCTGTGACTAGTGGGGTACCGCAAGGATCGGTGCTTGGGCCCCAGCTATTCACAATCTATATCAATGATTTGGATGAGGGGACTAAATGTAACATTTCCGAATTTGCTGATGACACAAAGCTAGGTGGCAGTATCAGTTGCGAAGAGGCTTCAAGGGGATCTCGACAGGCTCAGTGAGTGGGCGAGAACATGGCAGGTGGATTATAATGTGGATAAATGTGAAGTTAAACACTTTGGTAGAAAAAACAGAAAGGCAGAGTATTTCCTAAATGGTGAAAGATTGGGGAATGCAGATGCTCAAAGGGACCTGGGTGTCCTTGTACATGAGTCACTGAAAGTGAATGTGCAGGTGCAGCAAGCCATTAGGAAGGCAAATGGTATGCTGGCCTTCATTACAAGAGGATTTGAGTACTGGAGTAAAGAAGTCTTACTCCAATTATATAGGGCTTTGGTGAGACCACACCTGGAGTGCTGTGTACAATTTTGGTCTCCTTACCTAAGGAAGGATATACTTGCCACAGAGGGAGTGCAACAAAGGTTCACGAGATTGAATCCTGGGATAGCGGGACTGTCGTATGAGAAGAGATTGAGTAAACTAGTCCTGTATCTCTTGAATTCAGAAGAATGAGAGGGGATCTCATTGAAGCATACAAAATTATACAGGGCTTGATAGGGTGGATGCTGGGAGAATGTTTCCCTTGGCTGGGGAGTCTAGAACCGTGGGCCACAGCCTCAGGATAAAGGGTAGGCCATTCAGGACCGAGATGAGAAGAAATTTCTTCACGTAGAGAGTGATGAATCTTTGGAATTCTCTGTCCCAGAGGGCTGTGGAGGCTCAGTCATTGGGTATATTCAAAACAGAAGTCGACAGATTTCTGACCAGTAAGGGCATCAAGGGATATGGCGATAGGGCCGGTGAATGGAGTTGAGGCAGAAGATCAGCCATGATCACATTGAATGGCAGAGCAGGCTCGAAGGGCTGAATGGCCTACTCTTGCTCCTATTTCTTATGCTCCTGCAGCCTCTCGCTGTTTCACCACTAAAACAGCACCACAATAAAGCACAGCCCTTCACTATGGCTGAGCTCAAGAGAGTAAGCGCATCCCTCATCATAACATCAGTTATCGCTGCACACTCCAAGCCACTTAACTGCAGCGAAGTACTTTCCCATAGATTTTCTTCCTCGTGTTATTATTTCTACACTGGACTGACAGGTAACCTAAACACTGTGGACATTCAATTGATAGCTTACCTTGTTGGTTCAGGCCTGCAGTGGTCCCTTTAAGGACCACCTGTTAGGCCGCACGTACTCCTGGTTTTCCTGAGTGCAGCCAGCGCCAGTGGCCCAAGGGCAACCCAATTTTGCAGAGGGGCCCTCAATGAGGCGTTAGGCCCCTTACTTGAATAGGCAAAGGACCCATCACCTGTCTCAGATGTGAGCCCTGAACGGCAATATGGCAGGCAACGCACGTAATGAGCACGCGCTTCCTGCCCGCCATATTGGAGGCTTAGGCGCCCATTTAATGCCTGAAAAACGGGCGTATCACCATCCAATTTCTAGGCCTGTGCGCTTTATCAGTTTATTAGAAGAAACACCGCAGCACATAACATGTCCGTGCTGTTTTATTCTGTTATCTCCCCTGCATCCAAATTGCAACACTGAGTTGTTTATAAAAATATTCTGTATACAAGTGTACATATATTATATATGGCTGAAGACTAGCTTCTGTGATGGTGGGGACCTCAGGAGGAGGCCAAGATGAATCATCCACTCAGCACTTCTGACTGAAGATGGTTGCAAACGCTTGCACTCGAGTGCTGGGCTCCGCTATTATTGAGGATGGGGATGTTCATGGAGCCTCCTCCTCCTGTTAGTTGTTTGATTGTCCACCAGCACTGATGACTGGATGTGGCAGCACTGCAGAGCTTTGATTGGGTCTGTTGGTTGTGGGATTGCTTAGTTCTGTTTAAGCATGCATGTAGTCCTTATGTTGTAGCTTCACTAGGTTGACACGTCATTTTTAGGTACGCCTGGTGCTGCTCCCGTGTGGAGTGGGGGTGGGTGGAGTTGGGACAAGATCAGGCTCAACAGCGATGCTCTACGTAGGCTTACACACAAGGAATGAGCATTTGGTGCATGGGAGGGCTGCCTGTGGAATTGCACCCCAGAATGACACCACCTTCAGGAAACAGATTGTCACACGGAGAAAATTGAGGGAGAAAAAAAATGCATGACATAATTAGTCCAGAGCATTAAAAAATATGAATATATACAAGCACACTGTCCACATGCACTTTCATCATCAAGACCTTTTATGGCTTTCACAATGCTCCTTGGCATAAGGGGATTGGACAGGCAATATGCCCCAGGCTTCTGCCAATGCCATGTGAACTATATACTTATCATTTACTAAATCAGGGTTCTGTGTATAACCTGCAGAACATCAGACCCTGAGATCTGGTTAGTTTCAATCCAGTATCAATATTTATAGTTTTGTTTTCATCTTTAAATCAAAAAAAGATGGAAGATGGCAATAGGGTTTTAGGCATTTAGGCACAAGACTCAGTGATCCAAACCCACCAGCCAATTCAGGGAGTTTTAATTTTCTCATCACACATTTTTAAACAAAAGTCACAACAATCACTGACATATTTATGTTATGAAATGTAAAACATTTCATCTGTCTTCTTAATCCAAAATAATAAGTTGATGCTTGCAAGATGGTCCCACATATTGTCTTCCCATGCTGGGACACATACATCAATACGTTCCCATTAAAACACCCTCAGCAATACGCTAACAAAGAAATATTACTGGGATCCAACTTTAAATAAATCTAGACCCTGGATAATATCTGGTGTAAACCCCACTTTCACATCAGCAATTTGTGAGGGGAATGAATATTTACCATAGGTAATATCCTTTTTGTAATATGGAGACTAGAACTGCACACAGTACTCAAAGTGTGGTCTAACTAAGGTTCTATATAAACTTAATATTACCACTGTGCTTTTGTATCCTATTCCTCTAGAAATGAACCCCAGTTCTTTGTTTGCACTCTTTATGACCTTATCAACTTGTGTTGCTGTTTTTAGCAATGTATGCATATGTATTCCCAGATCTTTTTTTCTCTACCCCATTTAGTTTCTTAGCATCCAACAATAAGTGGCCTCCTTATTCCTGCTACCAAAATGAACTACCTCACACTTCTTTATATTGAATCTGATTTGCCATTTACCAGCCCACTCTGCAAGTATGACAATGTCTTCCTGTATTGTGATGCAGTCCTCCACATTAGCTATACCTCCAAATTTGGTATCATCTGAAAATTACAACACCGTGCCTCCAATTCCTGAGTCCAGATCATTTCTGTATATGGCGAACAACAGTGGTCCTAGCATGGATCCCTGTGGGACACCACTTCCTACTTTTTGCCAGTCCAAGAAACTTCCCTTAACTCCTACCCTGTTGCTGTTCTGTCGCCATCTCTCAGTCCATTCTGCTTCCTGACCCTTGACTTCACACGCCGACCTTTGTTATGGGTCTCTAATGTGTCACCTTATCGAAGGCCTTCTAGCCACTGCTTTGCCCTTGTCTACTCTTTCTGTTTTTCTTCAAATAATTCAATAAGGTTGATTACACATGACCTTCCTTTTAGAAATCCATGCTGATTATTTATTATATTCTCAGTCTCTAGATGTTTTGTTATCTGAGATTTTAGCAAAGATTCTAGTATCTTTCCTACTACTGGCATTAACTGGCCTATAGTTCCCTGGGCTAGTTCCATCTCCTTTTGTTGTTTACCAGTCCTCTGACACTATTTTTTCTACTGAATATTTATTTATGGTTATTCGTGCCTCCCCTGTCTCCTCGCTAGATTCTTCAAGTACCTGCAGGTGCAATCCATTTGGACCCAGGGATTTGTCCTACTTAAGTTTGGCTGGTTTGTCCAGTATCTTTTTTCAGTCTATATTAATTGTTGTAATATCCCTCTTGACTTCTCTGATAGATTAACAAGATAGAGAAAGTAAAGCCAAAATAATACTTTGTTATACCAGGCCGGAGGACAGGACAGCACCGGTTCCGGGGTTTGATGGACGGACTTAGGAAAGGTGTCGGAATATATTTCTTTATACATAAAAGTGATCAACAGCTTGAATAGTTTGCCTAGGTCATCCTGCATTTTGGTGCAGTCTGATGGGACAGAGTAAAATAGAGACAGTTATAATTGTTGGTTATTTGTTGCAATCTCTGTGCCATCAGTGAAACATCCTGGGCACCAATAGGCCAGCTGAAGGGAGAGGCAGCTTATCCTAGCTGACATTGTCACTTTCTATTTTGCATTTATACATTAACAATTAATCATCTGTTTTAATTACCCATCATTCTGTAATTTATTGATGTGAGCAAAAATTATTAGTGTAATATTTCCTGTCGTGTAGTTTTTTTCAAAACAGAATCAAGCCCCAAGGACTGAGAGTTGGGCTTGTTCGCATTAGCTTGATTTGCCATCAACACATGAAATCCACTGCTATTGTCGTTCATGCTGCCGTCACAACACATTCCCGACCACGTTAGAATAATTACTGAGAACATAGGATATGAATTTTGCTTCATGCATTCTGTCCACATTTAGAGAAGGGACGTTTCAGTCTGCTGATTAGCTTTAGATATCCATTACCAGACACAAGCAGCAGATTCTGATCAGCATTATTCCTCCACACGCCCATCTTTGTGAGGAGACGAGGGCGTCTCATTGTCTGGGGACCGCTTTTAAAAGGGGAGAATCGTTAGAGAGGTCCCTGTTAAAGGGGAGAATCGTTATTGAGAGGTCCCCTGTTAAAGGGGAGAATCGTTATTGAGGGGTCCCCTGTTAAAGGGGAGAATCGTTATTGAGAGGTCCCCTGTTAACGGGGAGAATCGTTATTGAGAGGTCCCCTGTTAAAGGGGAGAATCGTTATTGAGGGGTCCCCTGTTAAAGGGGAGAATCGTTATTGAGAGGTCCCCTGTTCATGGGGAGAATCATTATTGAGAAGTCCCTGTTAAAGGGGAGAATCGTTATTGAGAGGTCCCCTGTTCATGGGGAGAATCGTTATTGAGGGGTCCCCTGTTAAAGGGGAGAATCGTTATTGAGGGGTCCCCTGTTAAAGGGGAGAATCGTTATTGAGGGGTCCCCTGTTAAAGGGGAGAATCGTTATTGAGGGGTCCCCTGTTAAAGGGGAGAATCGTTATTGAGGGGTCCCCTGTTAAAGGGGAGAATCGTTATTGAGGGGTCCCCTGTTAAAGGGGAGAATCGTTATTGAGAGGTCCCCTGTTAAAGGGGAGAATCGTTATTGAGGGGTCCCCTGTTAAAGGGGACAATCATTATTGAGAGGTCCCCTGTTCGTGGGGAGAATCATTATTGAGAGGTCCCCTGTTAAAGGGGAGAATCGTTATTGAGAGGTCCCCTGTTAAAGGGGAGAATCGTTATTGAGAGGTCCCCTGTTCATGGGGAGAATCATTATTGAGAGGTCCCCTGTTAAAGGGGAGAATCGTTATTGAGAGGTCCCCTGTCAAAGGGGAGAATCGTTATTGAGGGGTCCCCTGTTCATGGGGAGAATCATTATTGAGGGGTCCCCTGTTAAAGGGGAGAATCATTATTGAGAGGTCCCCTGTTAAAGGGGAGAATCGTTATTGAGAGGTCCCCTGTTAAAGGGGAGAATCGTTATTGAGAGGTCCCCTGTTAAAGGGGAGAATCGTTATTGAGAGGTCCCCTATTAAAGGGGAGAATCGTTATTGAGGGGTCCCCTGTTAAAGGGGAGAATCGTTATTGAGGGGTCCCCTGTTAAAGGGGAGAATCGTTATTGAGAGGTCCCCCTGTTAAAGGGGAGAATCGTTATTGAGGGGTCCCCTGTTAAAGGGGAGAATCGTTATTGAGAGGTCCCCTGTTAAAGGGGAGAATCGTTATTGAGAGGTCCCCTATTAAAGGGGAGAATCGTTATTGAGGGGTCCCCTGTTAAAGGGGAGAATCGTTATTGAGGGGTCCCCTGTTAAAGGGGAGAATCGTTATTGAGAGGTCCCCTGTTAAAGGGGAGAATCGTTATTGAGGGGTCCCGTTCATGGGGAGAATCGTTATTGAGAAGTCCCTGTTAAAGGGGAGAATCGTTAAGAGATCCCCGTTAACAACAACAACTACTTGTATTTATATAGCGCCTTTAACGTAGTAAAACGTCCCAAGGCGCTGCACGGGAGTAATACAAGACAAAACATTTGACAGCAAGCCACATAAGGAGAAATTAGGGCAGCTGACTAAAAGCTTAGTCAAAGAGGTAGGTTTTAAGGAGCATCTTAAAGGAGGAGAGGTAGAGAGGCGGAGAGGTTTAGGCAGGGAATTCCAGAGCTTTAGGGCCTAGGCAACAAAAGGCACGGCCAACAATGGTTGAGTGGTTATAATCAGGGATGCTCAAGAGTGCAGAAATTGAGCAGTGCAGATATCTCGGGGGGGGGGGGCGGGGGGGGGGTTGTGGGGCTGAAGGAGATTACAGAGATAGGGAGGTGCGAGGCCATGAGGGATTTGAAAACAAGGATCAGAATTTTGAAATCGAGGCATTGCTTAACCGGGAGCCAATGTAGGTCAGTGAGCACAGGGGTGATGGGTGAACGGGACTTGGTGCGAGTTAGGACATGGGCAGCCGAGTTTTGGATCACCTCAAGTTTACGTAGGGTAGAACGTGGGAGGCCAGCCAGGAGTACGCTGGAATAGTCAAGTCCAGAGGTAACAAAGGCATGGATGAGGGTTTCAGCAGTGGATGAGCTGAGGCAAGGGCGGAAACGGGCGATATTACAGAGGTGGAAATAGGCAGTCTTAGTTATGCTGCGGATATGTGGTCAGAAGCTCATTTCAGGGTCAAATTTGACACCAAGGTTGCGAACAGTGTGGTTCAGCCTCAGACAGATGTTAGGGAGAGGGATGGAGTCAGTGTCTAGGGGACAGAGTTTGTGGCGGGGACCGAAAACAATGGCTTCGGTCTTCCCAATATTTAACTGGAGAAAATTTCTGCTCATCCAGAACTGGATGTCAGACAAGCAGTCTGACAATTTAGAGACCGTGGAGGGGTCGAGAGGTGTGGTGGTGAGGTAGAGCTGGGTGTCGTCAGCATACATGTGGAAACTGACAGTGTGTTTTCGGATGATGTCGCCAAGGGGCAACATGTAGATGAGAAATAGGAGGGGGCCAAGGCTAGATCCTTGGGGGACACCAGAGGTAACGATGCGGGAGCGGGAAGAGAAGACATTGCAGGTGATTCTCTGGCTACGACTAGATAGATAAGATTGAAACCAGGCGAGTGCAGTCCCACCCAGCTGGACGATAGTGGAGAGGCGTTGGAGAAGGATGGAGTGGTCAACCGTGTCAAAGGCTGCAGACAAATCAAGAAGGACGAGGAGGGATAGTTTACCTTCATCACAGTCACAAAGGATGTCATTTGTGACTTTGACGAGAGTCGTTTCGGTACTGTGGTGGGGCGGAAATCTGATTGGAGGGATTCAAACATGGAGTTGCGTGAACGATGGGCATGGATTTGGGAGGCGACAACACGTTCAAGGACTTGAGAGAAAGGGAGGTTGGAGATGGGGTGGATGTTAAAAGGGGAGTATGGTTATTGAGAGGTCACTGTTAAATGGGGAGAATCGTTACAGTGGTCCGTTAAAGGGGAGTATGGTTATTGAGTGGTCCTGTGTTAAATGGGGAGAATCGTTACAGTGGTCCGTTAAAGGGGAGTATGGTTACTGAGTGGTCCTGTGTTAAATGGGGAGAATCGTTACAGTGGTCCGTTAAAGGGGAGTATCGTTATTGAGAGGTCACTGTTAAATGGGGAGAATCGTTACAGTGGTCCGTTAAAGGGGAGTATGGTTATTGAGTGGTCCTGTGTTAAATGGGGAGAATCGTTACAGTGGTCCGTTAAAGGGGAGTATGGTTATTGAGAGGTCACTGTTAAATGAGGAGAATCGTTACAGTGGTCCGTTAAAGGGGAGTATGGTTATTGAGTGGTCCTGTGTTAAATGGGGAGAATCGTTACAGTGGTCCGTTAAAGGGGAGTATGGTTATTGAGTGGTCCTGTGTTAAATGAGGAGAATCGTTAGTGGTCCGTTAAAGGGGAGTATGGTCATTGAGTGGTCCTGTGTTAAATGGGGAGAATCGTTCCAGTGGTCCGTTAAAGGGGAGTATGGTTATTGAGAGGTCACTGTTAAATGGGGAGAATCGTTACAGTGGTCCGTTAAAGGGGAGTATGGTTATTGAGTGGTCCTGTGTTAAATGGGGAGAATCGTTACAGTGGTCCGTTAAAGGGGAGTATGGTTATTGAGTGGTCCTGTGTTAAATGGGGAGAATCGTTACAGTGGTCCGTTAAAGGGGAGTATGGTTATTGAGTGGTCCTGTGTTAAATGGGGAGAATCGTTACAGTGGTCCGTTAAAGGGGAGTATGGTTATTGAGAGGTCCTGTGTTAAATGGGGAGCCTTACTGTCTGAGCTCTTTCCTGTCTCCTATTAAACAATGTGACAGCTACGAAAAAATGATAATAAATGTATTTTCTTTTAATGGGTTTTCTTTGCTTCTCAATGTTTACTTTATTTGCACAGTGCGTGCTCATGACCTCATCAGAGAAATTGGCTGGGAGGAGTTATCCAGCTCGGACATAGTGACAGACCAATTCACTTAACAACTTGTATTTATACAGCACCTTTAATGTCATAAAACGTCCCAAGGCACTTCACAGGAGCGTTATCAAACAAAATTTGACACCGATCCACACAAGGAGATATTAGGACAGGTGGCCAAAAGCTTGGTCAGAGGTAGGTTTTAAGGAGCGTCGTAAAGGATGACAGTGGATTACGGCGAGAATTCCAGAGCTTAGGACCAAGTGAGCTGAAGGTCTGGCCGCCAATGGTGGAGCCAAGTAAATCTCTTTATGTGGCTAGGTGTCAATTTTTGTTTGATAAAGCTCCTGTGAAGCACCTTGGAATGTTTTACTATGTTAAAGGCACTATATAAATACAAGTTGTTGTGGTTCTTAAGTATTTTAAATGTTCAACTTTGTTTTGTAAGATTGCCTGGCATAGCTCTCTAGAATATTTCTGTTCAGCTTCCTTTAGAATTTCTCAGTGTAGAATTATTTCTTCCCATTCATAGTCATGCAATTTAATTTCATACTGTAAGCTTCTGAGTCACAATGATAGGAAGTCACATTAAAGTGCTTCATGTCTACCAGAAAGGTGACCTGCTTTTAAAACAAAAACCTCAAGTATTATCAGAGACAGCAATGTATAAAAAAAGAGTAATCCAGATATTTTAATTGTCTACAGTCTGGTAATGCTCTACCTGGCCGACCACTAGAGGGCACCGTTATTCCAGGTACTAAGTCCTAGTTGGGGGAAATACAGAACCTGCAAATGCTGGAAAGCTGAAAACACAGCAGACTTGACGTCACGTGAAGGCGGCAAATACCGGTTTATGCTTCGTGTTGACGCTTTCAGTTAACCGGTCTTTATTCTTTCAGATGCTGGAGGACCTGCTATGCATTTCCATTCTTTATAGGGTTTTTTCTATATATAAAAACAACCATTTTTACCAAATGTGAGAGTTGCTGGAATAGTTCTTATCGGCGAAAACTGATTTTATTGAAATAAGATTTTCAGCTACTAATTTTCCTCTGGTTTTGCTATTTGGGTTGCTAATACTACATTACATAGAATGACATAGAATTCACAGCACAGAAACAGGCCTTTGGACACAACAGGTCTATGTCGGTTTTTATGATCCACACGAGCCTCCTCCCACCCTACTCTCCATCTAACCTATCAGCATATCCTTCTATTCCTTTCTCCCTCAAGTGTTTACCTAGCTTCCCCTTCTATGCTATTTGCCCTCAACCACTCCCTGTGGTAGCAAGTTCCACATTCTTACCACTCTTTGGGTAAATAAGTTTCTTCTGAATTATCTGTTGGATTTATTAGTGACTATCTTGTATTTATGACTACTAGTTTTAAACTCCCGCCTACCCTATCAAACCCTTTCATAATTTTAAAGATCTCTATCACAGCCTTCTGTTTTCTAGCAAAAAGAGTCCCAGCCTGTTCAATCTTTCCTGAAAAGTTTAATCTCTCAGTTCTGGTATCATCCTTGTAAATCTTTTTTGCACCTTCTCCTTTTTATTATAGAGACCAGAACTGCGCACAGTACTCCAAGTGTGGTCTACCCAAGGTTCCATACAAATTTAACATAATTTCTCTGCTTTTCACTTCTATCCCTCTCGAAATGAACTCCAGTGCTTTGTCTGCATTTTTATGGCCTTGTTAACCTGTGTCGTTACTTTTAATGATTTGTGTATCGGTACCCTTAGATCCCTCTGCTTCTCTACCCTATTTAGACTCTTATTTTCAAAGGAGTATGTGGCCTCCTTACTTCTCATACCACCTCACTTATCCAAACTGAAATTAATTTGCCATTTACATGCCCATTCTGCAAGGTTATTAACATCTATATAATATGTTGTGGGACAGATGATTTCTGTGTAATGTGTTACAGTGCTACAAAAAGCTACAATAATAAAAAACTCGGACAGACCACCGACATCAACCTAGGCACTGGACATGACAAAGGCACACTCAGCCCAGTCCTCCTCCCTAACAGCTGGGGACCTGTGCCAAAATTGGGAGAGCTGTCCTACAGACTAATCAAGCAACAGCCTGACATAGTCATACTCACAGGTAAATGCCTTTCAGCCAACGTCCCAGACTCCTCCATCACCACCCCTGGGTATGCCCTGTCCCACCGGCAGGACAGACCCATCAGAGGTGGCAGCACAGTGGTATACAGTTGGGAGGAAGTGGCCCTGGGAGTCCTCAACATTGACTCCGGACCCCATGAAGTCTCATGGCTTCAGGTCAAGCATAGGCAAGGAAACCTCCTGCTGATTACCACCGACCGCCCTCCCTCAGCTGATGAATCAGTACTCCTCCATGTTGAACACCACTTGGAAGAAGCACTGAGAGTAGCAAGGGCACAGAATGTACTCTGGGTGGGGACTTTAATGTCCATCACCAAGAGTGGCTCGGTAGCAGCACTACTGACTGAGCTGACCGAGTCCTGAAGGAACAGGTGCCAGTCTGAGCCTGCGGCAGGTGGTGAGGAAACCATACCAAGGGGAAAAACCTACTTGACCTCATCCTCACCGATCTACCTGTCGCAGATGCATCTGTCCATGACCGTATCGGTAGCAATAAACACCGCACAGTCCTTGTTCCGTCTTCACACTGAGGACACCCTCCATCGTGTTGTGTGGCACTACCACCGTGCTAAATGGGATAGATTCAGAACAGATCTAGCAACTCAAAACTGGGCATCCATGAGGTGCCAACCCTTGACCCCACTCTGTCCTTGGAAACTATCGGCCCATCTCCAACCTCCCTTTCCTCGCCAACGTCCTTGAACATGTTGTTGCCTCCCAAATCTGTCCCCCTCTTTTCCAGGGCTCCTGGGTTGAATCCCTCCAATCAGGTTTCCGCCCCGCCACAGAACCGAAACGGCTTACAAGTGTCAGCCTAATTGACAGTGACAAAGGTAAACTATCCCTCCTCGTACTTCTCGATCTGTCTGCTACCTTTGACACGGTTGACCACAAAATACTGCTCTAACACCTCTCCACCTCGTCCAGCTGGGTGGGACTGCACTCGCCTGGTTCCATTCCTATCTTTCCAGGTGTAGTCATAGAATCACGGACAATGGCTTCTCTTCCCGCTCCCGCACCGTCACCTCTGGTGTCGCCCAAGGATCGATCCTTGCCCCCCTCCTGTTTCTCATCTGCATGCAGCCAACGACACTGAGTTTTCACATGTACGCTGAAGATATCCAGCTCTACCTCTCCTCCACCTATTTCAAACCCTCCACTGTCTAAACACTGTCAGACTGCTTGTCCGACACCCAGCACAGGATGAGCAGAAACATACTCCAATTAATTATCAGGAAGACTGAAGCCATTGTCTTCAGCCCATGCCACGAACTCAGATCCCTAGCCACCAACTCCATCCCTCGCTCTATCATCTGTCTGAGGCTGAACCAGACTGTTCGCAACCTTGGTGTCATATTTGATCACGAGCTGAGCTTCCTACTTCATCACTGCTCCATCACTAAGACCGCCCATTTCCACCTCCGTAACATCGCCCGTCTCTGCCCTTGCCACAGCTTATCTGCTGCTGAAACCCTCATCCATGCCTTTGTTACCTCTAGACTTGACTATTCCAACGCACTCCTGGCCGGCCTCCATAGTTCTACTCTCAATAACCTTGAGGTCATCCAAAACTCTGCCGCCGTGTTCTAACTCGCACTAAGTCCCGCTCACCCATCTCCCCTGTGCTCACCGACCTACATTGGCTCCCAGTTAAGCAAAGCCTCGATTATAAAATTCTCATCCTTGTTTTCAAATTCCTCCATGGCCTCGCCCCTCCCTATTTCTGTAACCTCCTCCAGCCCTACAATCCCCCCGAGATCTCTGCGCACTGCCAAATCTGGCCTCTTCAACATCCTCGATTTTAATCGCTCCACCACTGGCGGCGGTGCCTTCAGCTTCCAAGGCCCGAAGTTCTAAAATTCCCTCCCTAAACTTCTCCGTCTCTCTACTTCTCTTTCTTCCTTTAAGATGCTCCTTAAAACCTACGTCTTTGACCAAGCTCTTGGCCATCTGCCCTAACATTTCCTGACAATGTGAAAAACTGCCCAGATATGTCCTGTCCATAAAAGAGCAGGACAAATCCAATCCGGCCAATTACCGCCCCATCAGTCTACTCTCAATCAGCAGCAAAGTGATGGAAGGTGTCGTCAACAGTGCTAGCAAGCGGCACTTACTCAGCAATAACCTGCTCCCCGATGCTCAGTTTGGATTCCACCAGGACCACTTGGCGCCAAACCTGATTACAGCCTTGGTCCAAACATAGACAAAAGAGCTGAATTCCGGAGGTGAGGCGAGAGTAACTGCCCTTGACATCAAAGAGCCCCAGTAAAATTGAAGTCAATGGGAATCGGGGAAAACTCTCCACTGGCTAGAGTCATACCTAACATAATAGTTGTGGTTGTAGGAGGTCAATCATGTCAGCCCCAGGACATCGCTGCAGGAGTTCCTCAGGGCAATGTCCTAGGCACAACCATCTTCAGCTGCTTCATCAATGACCTTCCCTCCAACATAAGGTTAGAAATGGGGATGTTCGCTGACGACTGCACAGTGTACAGTTCCAATCACAACTCCTCAGGTAATGAAGCAGTCCGTGCCCACATGCAGCAAGACCTGGACAACATTCAGGCTCGGGCTGATAAGTGGCAAGTAACATTTGCGCCATACAAGTGCCAGGCAATGGCCACGAACAAGAGAGTCCAACCATCTCCCATGACATTCAGCGGCATTACCATCGCTGACTCCTCCACCATCAACATCCTAGGGGTCACAATTGACCAGAAACCTAACTTCACCATTGACCAGGCACTCAATCCACCACCTTAAACATTCACTCCCTCCACCACCGGCGCACCGTGGCTGCAGTGTGCACCATCTACAAGATGCACTGCAGCAGCCTGCCAAGGCTTCTTTGACTGCACCTCCCAAACCTGCGACCTCTACAACCTAGAAGGACAAGGGCAGCAGGTGCATGGGAACGCCACCACCTCCAAGTCACACACCATCCTGACTTGGAAGTATATTGCCGTTCCTTTATTGTCGCTGGGTCAAAATCCTGGAACTCCCTCCCTAACAGCACTGTGGGAGTACCCTCACCACACGGACTGCAGTGGTTCAAGGCGCCGGCTCACCACCACCTTTTCAAGGGCAACTAGGGCTGGGCAATAAATGCTGGCCTTGCCAGCGATGCCCACATCCCAGGAATGAATAAAAAAAGATACACTTCAACAGGCAATCCTGCCCACTTTTAGAGCTGTATTTCGTAGCTGGAATTAGTCAGTAGCAGATCGGGTATCCTGGATGTAGTTTTTCACCAATCCCAGCATCAAGACTGAAATAAAGTGCTGTTGTGTTGCACCCTCTACTGCTCTTTTAAAGTAATTACAAGTACAAAAAAACACACATGCCACAAACCTGTCCGCATTTCTTCCTCAACACCACATCTGCAACACAGTGCTGGAGATGGTCTCATATTGACAAAATTGGTCATCGAAAAACACACTGGCCACTGAACAATCTGATACAGTGACATCATTGTAAATCATAAAGTGCACAAAATGGCAGCATCAATCTGAAACTACCTCTACACTGAGGGTAGAGGCTTCCACACACACAGTATTTTCAGAAAAATCTCTTAGCATTTGTATTCCTCTGCTCTTTCTGTTGATTTTCTCCCCCTCCCCACCCTCATAAAGGCATCGCCTCTTGGTCAGGGTACAGTTCCACAGGGCTGCTCGCTCACCCCAAGTCACCAATCTTCATGCTTGAGCTCAGACGGTGAGTGTCAGCAGGCCATTCATCCACAAAGGCATCGCAGCCAAGATCAGCCGCGCCGACTCTGTCCTCACCCCTCACCCATGGATTTGGACATCCAGTAGAGATCATCAGAGGATTCACTGAGGGTCCATGACATGTGCTACGAGGCAAATGTGAGCGTGTAGAGTTTTGGTCCCTTCACATGGTAGGGGGATATAAAGGCCTTGGGAAAGGTTCCGGGAAGGAGCACTAGATTGATACCTACTGTAAGAGCCCTGTTACCAGGGCAGGCTTGGAGAGCTGGGACTTTTAACTTTGGAAAAGCGTAGACTTCAAGGAGATATGTTTGCGGACTTTAAAATAATGGAAGGATTACACTCAGTCCAAGTGAGTAGGTTATTTGCGCAAAATAGATATAATATCGGCCGTGGCTCAGTAGTCGCACTCTCGTCTTTGAGTCAGAAGGTTGTGGGCTCAAGTCCCACTTCAGAGACTTGAGCACATAATCTAGGCTGACACTCCAGTGTGGAACTGAGGGAGTGCTGCACTGTCAGAGGTGCCGTCTTTCGGATGAGATGTTGAAACAAGGCCTAGTCTGCCTTCTCAGGTGGACGCAAAAGATCCCGCGGCACTACTTTGAAGAGCAGGGGTGGCCAGGCCAATATTTATCCCTCAACCAACATCACTAAAACAGATTATCTGGTCATTATCCTATTGCTGTTTGTGGGAGCTTGCTGTGTGCAAATTGTTCCAATCTATTTATTCTCTTTGAAGTTGCACACTTACAGATGAAAGAATAAAATGCTGCAGTTATTTTGATACCTCAGTGATATAGTTCTGCATAGTCTCAGGATAAGGGGTCGGCCACTGAGATGAGGAGGAACTTCTTCATTGAGGGTTGTGAATCTTTGGAATTCTCTACCCCAGAGGGCTGTGGATGCTCAGTCGTTGAGCATATTCAAGGCTGAGAGCGATAGATTTTGAGCTTTAAGGGAATCAAGGGATACGGGGATCGAGTGGGAAAGTAGAGTTGAGATGGAAGATCAGCCACGATCTCATTGAATGGTGGAGCAGGCTCGAAGGGCCGAATGGCCTGCTCCTGCTCCCAATTCTCATGTTCTTATTTGCCTGCTCTGTGTAACTTGCACACAGTCAAATCTTCACCACAGACAGATACACATTAACTGAATTGCTGTTGATGTCACAACTATGATTTCTTTCTGGTCATTGCAAGTTACATTTGGTACAAAAACTCATTATTCAGAACATGTCAGAAATAACTGAGACCCAACTAATACATTGCGGGTTTTTATCTTTACGTCACCCATACCAAAGTGAGATTTCTAGTTAATTATTTTGTGGGGGCGAGCTTGGGGCAGTTGGTGGTGCAGCTCGGGCGGGGGGGGGGGGGGAGGGGGGGGGGGAGGGGGAGCCAGCTCATTGCAGATCGCAAGAAGCTCAAAATATTTCATCTTCATTCTCAGGTTCCAATTCCTTTAGTCTCCTCCTGTTTGGTTCCCACAGGCCACGTATCATCCCCCAACTAACAGTGACCAAACAAGTCACTCTTGGATCTTGGTCAATGCTGCTCCACCCAACACTGCACAGAAGCGTTCCGTGTTGTCACAGGATCTTATTATCCCATGTTAGGCTGGGAAATACCGGGCTCCCAAGAAATCCATACCCAGGATGGAGTGGCACCATTGGTGGTGAGTACATTGTATGAGACTGAGTTCCAAAGCATTCGTCGCTAGAGGCAGGAGTATTGTGGTAATCTCACTTCAACTGGAACATGGCTCGAATGCTGTCACACTAACTGCTGTCGGCACCTGTTGCTGCCACCGATGCTTCTGAAATCATTTTAAGCACCCTCTGCATCTTCAAGAGGACCACTGTTAGTTCTATAAAAGGGTGATAATTAAACTGTATCTGTACCGGAAACCCCAGCACTTAAAATTCAATGATAAAACAGGTTTGATGCTTCACAGAGATACACCTTCACTCAAAGCGTTGAAATAAAATGACCCCTGACCTTTGGCCAGAGAGGTGTATTAAAAGGCAGATATGAATGTGAAACCTACACATTGGACACATACAGGAATCACTACTGAGATACCTTACTACTGTGTGTTCCAAACTTCCAAGTCAGAAGGTTGTGGGTTCAAGTCCCACTCCAGGAACTTAAGCACCTAATCCAGGCGGACACTCCAGTGCCGTACTGAGGGAGTGCTGCACTGTCAGAGGTGCCGTCTTTTGGATGAGACAATAAACCGAGGCCCCGTCTGACCTCTCAGGTAGACGTAAAAGATCCCATGGCACTATTTCGAAGAGGAGCAGGGGAGTTCTCCTTGGCGTCCTGGCCAATATTTATACCTCACTAAAAAACAAAAGCAAAACACTGCAGATGCTGGAAATCTGAAAGACAAACAGAAAGTGCTGGAAATGCTCAGCAGGTCAGGCAGCATCTGTGGAGAGAGAACCTTCTGATGAAAGGTCAACGAGCTGAAACGTTAACTTTGTTTCTATCTCCACAGATGCTGCCTGACCTGCTGAGCAATAGTCCCTCTAATTTTTTTTTGCACTGAGCGGGCCACGAACTCCTTTCCGTTCATGAGCAAATTTTAAAACAACAACAACGACAGCAACGGCAGATACACAGCAATGCCATATTGCCACCCCACCATCTCAAATCATGTGACAATCAGACAAGATTCTATACAAGTTTAACATAACTTCTCTTAACATAAAAACTGACTGTAAAAGTTTTTATAGATATGTGAAGAGAAAAAGATTGGTGAAGTCAAGCGTAGGTCCCTTGCAGTCAGAATCAGGGGAATTTATAATGGGGAACAAAGAAATGGCAGACCAATTAAATACATATTTCGGTTCTGTCTTCACAAAGGAGGACACAAATAACCTCCCAGAGATGTCGGGGAACATAGGGTCTGATGAAAGGGAAGAACTGAAAGAAATCAGTATTTGTAGGGAAATGGTGTTAGGGAAATTGATGGGATTGAAGGCCGATAAATCCCCAGGGCCAGATAATCTACATCCGAGGGTGCTTAAGGAAGTGGCCCCAGAAATAGTAGATGCATTGCTGATCATCTTCCAACATTTGATGGAATCTGGAACAGTACCCATGGATCGGAGGGTAGCTAATGTTACCCCACTATTCAAAAAAGGTGGTAGAGAGAAAACGGTGAATTACAGACCGGTAAGCCTGACATCGGTAGTGGGGAAAATGCTAGAGTCCATTATAAAAGATGCAATAGCAGAGCACTTGGAAAACAGTGACAGGATCGGACAAAGTCAACATGGATTTACAAAAGGTAAATCGTGCTTGACTAATCTACTGGAATTTTTTGAGGATGTAACTGGTAAAATAGAGAAGGGAGAACTAGTGGATGTGGTGTATTTGGACTTTCAGAAGGCTTTCGATAAGGTCCCGCATAAGAGATTAGCATGTAAAGTTAAGGCACATAGGATTGGGGGCAAGGTATTGACCTGGATAGAGAACTGGTTGGCAGACAGAAAGCAAAAAGTTGGAATAAACTGGTCTTTTTCCGAGTGGCAGGCAGTGACTAGTGGGGTACCGCAGGGATCGGTCCTTGGATCCCAGCTATTCACAATATATATTAATGATCCAGACAAGGGAACTAGATGTAATATCTCCAAATTTGCAGATGACACAAAGCTGGGTGGGCGTGTGTGCTGTGAGGAGGATGCCGAGAAACTCCAGGATGATTTGGACAGGTTGGGTGATTGGGCAGACGCAACATAACGTGGATAAATGTGAGGTTATCCACTTTGGTGGCAAAAACAGGAAGGCAGATTATTATCTGAATGGCAATAGATTGGGAGAAGGGGAAGTGCAACGAGACCTGGGTGTCTTTGTACACCAGTCGCTGAAGGTAAGCATGCAGGTGCAGCAGGCGGTTGAGAAGGCAAATGGTATGTTGGCCTTCGTAGCAGAGGGTTTGAGTACAGGAACAAGGATGTCTTGCTGCAGTTGTACAGGGCCTTGGTGAGACCACATCTTGAGCATTGTGTGCAGTTTTGGTCGCCTTATCTGAGGAAAGATGTTCTTGTCATGGAAGGAGTTCAGCGAAGATTCACCAGACTGATACCTGGGATGGCAGGAATGACATATGAGGAGAGATTGGGTCGATTAGGCTTATACTCACTGGAGTTTAGAAGAATGAGAGGGGATCGCATTGAAACTTATAAAATTCTGACAGGACTGGACAGACCAGATGCAGGAAGGATATTCCCGATGGTTGGGGAGTCCAGAACCAGGGGTCACAGTCTAAGGATAAGGGGTAAGCCATTTAGGACAGAAATGAGGAGGAATTTCTTCACCCAGACAGTGGTGAACCTGTGGCATTCTCTACCACAGAAGGCAGTCGAGGCCAATTCATTAAATATATTCAAGAAGGAGTTGGATATATTTCTTAAGGCTAAAGGGATCAAGGGGTATGGGGAGAAAGCAGGGACCAGGTACTGAATTTGGATGATCAGCCATGATCGCATTGAATGGCGGAGCAGGCTCGAGGGGCCGAATGGCCTACTCCTGCTCCTATCTTCGATGTTTCTATGTTTCTCTGCTTTTGAATTCTATTCCTCTAGAAATGAGCCCCAGTGCTTGATTTGCACTTTTATGGCTTTTTTAACCTGTGTTGCTACTTTTAATGATTTGTGAATCTATAGCCCTAGATCTCTTTGCACCCCCACCCTTATTTTCCAAGGAGTAGGTCGCCTCCTTATTCTTCCTACCAAAATGTACCACCTCACACTTAACTATATTGACCCAGAAGTTCGGGGCCCAACGCGTGAGTACGCACGGGGTGCTCATGCGTGGACCCGATGGAAGTGCCGGTTTCTTGCATGCACTGCGGTCGAACGCGTGCGCGCGGGAGTCTGCGCGTGCGCTTTGAACTTACTTTTTTATTATTTTTTTTTTACAGGTTTTTCCGTGAGGGTAAGTCTTTAGATTTTAGAAATGTAAAAACCAGGCGTAAGGCCTGCATTTTAAAAGGTAAGTGGTCAATTAATTAAAATTAAAACATTTTTTCCACAGGTTTATTATTTTTAAATACTTTAAAGCAAGGTAAGTTTATTTTTAGCCCCGTTTTTTAATAAAATTATTGTTTAAAATAGTTGTTTAATTTAATTTATAGTTTATTTAAAAAGTGTGATTTAAAAAAAAAATTATTTGAAGGTTTACTGTCATTTTGGGGCCCGTATATTCATAAGTTTAGACAGGTCTTCCTGTCAACCTTATGAATGGGCTTTTCCCTCCTCTGATTGGCTGCCCATGGCTCACGTGATCCCAGGGGACGCATCGCGCTAACTACGCCCCTGGGACACACAAGCACAGCGCGCCAGGAGTTGGAGCAGGTCCCGGAGCGGAATTCCACGGGAGCCCAGAGCTCAACTGCCGGCGCGCAAGGTAAGTGCAGGTCGGGGGCTTGCACCCACGGGAAGCCCCCGACCCGAACTTCTGGGCCAATGAAATTCATTTGTTATTTACATGCCTATTCTGCAAGTTTCTTTACAGTAGAATTAATTAAAAGCATTTAATTCATCATGTACAAACTCTAATTAATAAAAAATGACTTGTCAGAAATGACTGGGATATAAAAGAACTGCATAATAATACAGTAACACTTCAGAAACGTCACTCAGTTACATGGCTATGCATTGACAAACAATCCAAAAGCCCAAGATGAGCTGAAAGAGGCACATCTATTCGTGCAATTTGTATTAATTTGAAAGTTTTCAATGTATTAGCCCATCCCTCACGTCACTGTAGCAGTGGCTGCACAAAGAGCAGGAGCAGCGGCTTTCCTATGACGTTGACGTGCTGTACGTCCACATAAGTAATTAAAATATTAATCACAATGCAACCAACAAATATAAAGTGCTGTAGTTCTTTAGTTCACAGTATTAAAAAGAATTGAACAAAAACCGGTATCCGTATTTCCAGCTTCAATCACTTCCATTAATAAACGTTGTCTTCTTGAACCAGCAGCCTCCCCCCACCCCACCCACCACCATGTAACATGTCAGAAATGCAACACTTATTCACAAGTGCAGAAAAACACATATGCAATTTGCATTACCAAATTTAAAACAGAAAGCTATGATTTAACAGAAATAAACATTCATCTTTCTTCCTGGACAGGAGAACTAATCAGACTGACTTGGAAATGTTTACTAATATGTTGACGTAAAGATGTTAATTTACAAATTTCGCTTCTCATGTTTTTCTCAAACATTCTCCACAATATTAATTTCTGCTCTTAATCACGAAAAGTGTTGAATTATTTTAGGTACTTCCCAATTAAATAGTGGGAAACAAACTTCATTGTGCTCTCAATTTTTATCTCCTATTTCAAACATTTATACCAAATCAAAATTGTGTATCAAAATCAGTTTAACCGAAGTACTTTGTGTCTTTCTCAATAAACAAAGAGTAGTTTCTTCTGAAGTAGCTTCCTGCAAATGTTATGTATCATTACATAACTCGTGTTTCTATTAACACTCCACTAAACGTTTAAGAGGAAATCTATATTTACATTATTCCTGGGACTTGTTAGGACTATAGGACGACAGACACAATAAAATGGTTTGTGTTTTTCCCCTTTTTTGGTTCTCTTCCTAAAAGTCTTAAATTATATATTTTTTAAAAGTCGTATTTAACTCCTACAAATCCTCCCCGCCCTCCCCCTCCTCAACAGCATGGTTGCATGTTTATGTAAAGCTACTCACCTCAGTCGATCGTTCAAAATCAAATATTGAGAAATCTCAATTTTAAAATGTTTTAAGCATTTCAAAACCTCTTTAAAAGCATTTGGACTTCAAGACCTGGTTGAAACTTGTTTAGATGAGGGGAAAATTGATTTTTGTTTCTGTTTCTTCCAAAATCATATTCAAAACTTCGGGGGGGGGGGGGGGGTGTTTTTAACACTCATTTTTTGTGAAAAGTTCATTAAAAATCTTTAAATTCTTTCAAGTCCAGTTGCAGCTTTGACAGAAGTTGCTCCAAGTTTCTCTTTCCCGCTTCAACGCTGTCGTTAAACATACAACAAAAAATAATAAAATAAACTCCAATTCCAAACGGAGCTCAACTAAGTAAGTGAATAAAGTGCTTAAACTTCCTAAGAAGGCAGTGAAGTTATCTATCCCCAGCCTTGGTGATGAGTTGGGATGAGTTTTGGAGAAGTTGTTTCCTCTTTTTCTGCTGCCGTTCCCACCGACTCTCACTGACTCTGAGGTACAAACAGGGGCACAAACTCTTTCCCCTTTCTCATAACATGATTTAAATAACCCTGATAGACTCTTTCAAAAGGGGGACAACACCTGGCAAAATTTAACTGGAACTTACCACGGGACATTTAACATCACATTCCCTATTTATTTCGGGCTTTAAACAATTTTCTGACTTAAAAAAAAATTCTCATTTTTGTTTCACCAGGGGCCTAAAACTTATTTGCTTTAGCCTCGTTCCAGCGGCCATTGTACACATGCTGCGCCTCCACCTGTGTTGTACTAATGTGCGGCTGCCGCTCATTCCCCAGGGACGGACCACACGCGTCTGGACCCTCACCGCGCTCTCTGTCCCTTTCTCTCTCTCTCTCGCCCTCCGCCCCGTCCCTCTCTCTCATCCTCCGTCCCCATCCCCCTCTTCCCCGCCCACATCGTCCCCCTCTCCGTCTCTCTCTCTCTCCTCCCCATCCCACTCCATCCCCCTCTCCCCAGTCCCTCTCTCCGAGTCTCTCTCTCCCCCTCTCCCCAGTCTCTCTCTCTCCAGTCAATTCAATTCAATTCAAATCGCTTTATTGGCATGACAAGTTACATCTTATGTTGCCAAAGCATTGAAAAACATTCATGTTTGTTCACAAAAATACAGATCTATCCATACAGTGTATAAACAGATATATCCCTGAGTGTATAAATATACTTTCATATAATTTATATATATTCTTTTCTTATATTTAGTGGTTGTCCCTCTGTTTATGGCAAGCTGTAACATAGTGTGCCGCTAGTGTTATACAATTTCTCTCTTCCCCTAGTAGGTATGGGAGTTTTTGGTCGTCATTCAAATTTCTGAAATCCGGGCATATTTTTGTGAATTTTGGGTAGAAATTCTCCCTTATGCCCTGATATTTTCTACAAGCTGTGAGGAAGTGCATCTCTGTCTCCACCACTCCCTGACTGCAGTGAGAGCATATCCTGTCCTCTCTTGGTAGCCAGTCTGTCTGTGTCTACCTTTTTCAATCGCCAGGTTATGTTCACTAAGTCTGTACATTGTCAAAGTTTTTCTCAGTTTGCTATCCTTTACCATGGTCAGGTAATCAGCCATGTTGTATTGTCTGTTAAGGGCCAAGGAGCAATTGAGTTTGCTTTGGGTTTTTGTTGTTTCTGCCCAATATGACAGATATTTTTCCTTTTGCTTAGCGACAATTGTGTTGGGTCGAATTCTTTGTGTTACGCTGTCACTGTCCTGGGGCTGGTTATTGTTAGTAGTTACTTCACTGAGTCCCAGGACTAGTTGACTGAGGGTATTCTTCTTTATGGTCCTCTCTTGGCATTTCAGGGCTTCGTAATGATAGCATTGGGGGTTGCTCATTTCTCGGTGTTTCCAAAATTTGGTGGCTCTTTTTTGGATAGTGATTATTAATGGATA